>NC_067480.1:56299225-56658392 GCF_947179515.1 Apodemus sylvaticus | reverse complement strand
CATGACTGTTTAAGAGCTGTGGATAGATATTAAAATCCTACTCAGTGCCTAAATATATATTTTTCCCTTTGTCCCATATAGGCAGAGTAGGATTAATAAAGATTCTTCTAATGCCAAAGAACATTGCCCCCATCTGTTAAAACATATAAATGTGGAAGACTTAGAATGTTAGCTATCCACTCATTGCCTGTGTGGAATGTGTTTCTAATGAGTCCACATAGTATGGATAAATGCAGAAAGGAAAATACCAAGCTGTAAGTACCAGAGTGAGTCTGAAACAGAGCACCTGGAGGAGAAAGATGTTATTACACGGATAACCTGTTCACACACTGTCTCTACCAGCTAGAAAAGGGGGCATCATTCCCAAAGAGGAGTGAGGGAAATCATTCTTCTAGCAATTGCAGAGAGCAAAAATACAGACCAACTTCTCCAATTCCTTGTGCAGCTCTTCCTTCCTGTAAACACTGTATCGCTCTCTTTCAAGAGCCATGACTCCAGCTTAAAGGTGAAACACCACTGAAACAAGATTATTGAACCTTAACTTAAAACCTGACATAATTGCTTCTGAACGTGTCGGGGTGCTCACGGGAGCACAGTTCACATCTACTTCACACTCTCCTACTGGGAAGTATGAGTCTCGAGTGATGTATTAATGAAAGTGCTAAAAATATGGCCAGCTTCCCTCCCTGATTTCACAGTGTCTCCTAATGCAGAGAAAGAGGAAGCATGCCCCACCGTTCAGTGCACATTTAAGCACCTAGGAACACAAGGCATGCCCTGGAAACTCGTAACAAGCACACAATAACTGGCTGCCATTTGGCTGGATTTCCTGCCACGTACTGCTCGGGTTGGGGAACACAAACTGCAGTATCATCCGTGGTATATCGTTCACTGTTTATTTTCCCATTGGCAGCAAACAATTTACACTCAGTGTTACTATGCTTTTATTACCATCCCTGGGATATTTGTACTGCCTGTGCTAAGGAGTTATGTAATCCCTTAAAATAGTTCTAATACCATTTCAGCTTCAGAGAACTCAAAACCCAAAGGTAGTAAAGACATATCTACATCTACAACTTCAGATTAAATGAAAGTATGAATTCTAGGTCTCTGCAGGAAGACAATGGTGCTGGGCCAGGGTTTTTCTCCTGGGGATATTTCAGGTATTATAGGTTTGGCTTTAGAATATAAATATTAGTATATACTTTTACAAAAATGCTGCCTTTTTCAGAACACTAATCTTCATTAGACAATTATTTATTTTCACATGAGGGTAAATATAAACTAAAAATCTTTATGTAGTGAGTCACTAATAATACGGATTTTTACTTTAGTCACAGATAATCATTAAGTCAGGAAAATATTTTCAACCACAAAGCCATATAAACAATAGTTAAAAATAATTCAAAGATGGTATCTACCTTTATTGATTCATATTATTGGCTACAGTTGCTTGGGAACTGCCTATTGCAGGTTCTGAGGACTGAACCCAGGTCCTCTCCACCAGAACAGCAAGAGCTCTTACCTTCTCTCTCTGCAGCAACTGCCTGCATTATTCAAACAATGTATGTGCTCAGATAATCCAGTAGCTACCTTATTTAATGATTACATTTACTTTGTATAGTTAGACATCTAGAAGATAATTTGTTCAAAGGAGTCAACAGAAAAAAGCAGTAAGAGTCTGTCCAAGAGTGATGTCTTTTGTGTACCAATAGTCAATCAGAGCTGGAGAGAGGGCTCAGTGGTAAAGAGCAGTGACTGTTTATCCAGAGGACCTAGAATTGATGGTTTGTAATTCCAGTTACAGGGGCATTCAAATTTCCTCTCACCACTATGGTTACATGGTGCAATCACATTTAGCAATCACCTGTATACATAAAATACAATGAAATATGATGATGATGATGATGATGATGATGATGATGATGATGATGATTGATGATGATGGTGGTGATGATGATGATGATGATGGTGATGGTGAAGATGATGATGATAAATTAAATAGTCAGACAGGTTCAGTGTGTAGTAATTATTGCATAAGCATCCAGATACCCATCAATGACATAAAAACTGGGTTCTATAGCCCTGAGCTTCACAGCTAGAGATGGAAGGATGTCTGGAGACTTCTAGCCAGCCAGCCAGCCAGCCTAGTGCAAGCACTGAGCTCTATAGTCAAGTGGGAAGAGAGAATAGACATCAAATGTTGGTGTCTGGCCTCCACATATATAAGCACAGACACACGTACCACCACAAACACAAATGCAACACACACACACACATACACACACACATAGAGGGAGAGAGAGAGAGAGAGAGAGAGAGAGAGAGAGAGAGAGAGAGAGAGAGATACACTTTAAAATAAAAAAGCTACAAGTAAGCAGCCAATTTGCACATATTTTGATCTTACCCAGTTTACAGAAGGAAGACCACCTACACATTTTCACGAGCAAGTGAATGACTCAAATTTCTAAACAGGTTACTTCACTTGATGTCTTAAAAATATTGTTTAGTAAATAATAATACAGGAATATTTTGAAACACCAATAATTGACTCTTCAAATGCCAAGTCAATACTCCTTGGGAGCTCATAAATACATATGTACATAAATTTAAGCCTCGTTCTGAAATTTCAAATATTAAGTAGGGCTTCATGCTAAACTGTCTGATGAGGTAGCTACTATTATTCCCACTTTGTAGATGAGAACAACTGAGACCGAGAGGTGTGGTCATTTCTCTAGGTTCTATGTTCAGTTTTCAGTGAGAGAGCCAAGGTTTTGATGCAAACAACTAGTATCCAAAAGAGTGTTACAATCCACCCTGACTTTGGGCAGCTTTCTTCTTTAGCTAAAATAGTAGAAAACACTTTGGTCCTCAAATGAAAAATACTTGAAAAAATCCTCTGATTTGCTATTGTACAGCTCTTCTCGCCTCAGCCTCTGGTCCTCCCTCAACCTCTGACACATACGCTGCCATAAATGTGTGCTTATCCCCCTCCTCTCCTTCTCTGCCCATCTGTCCTGATGTTTCCTGAGTGAGTAGCAGGCAGGAGGAGTATCCCCACTCAGTATGTCCTCCATCTCTGCTTTAGGGCCCTTGCCTCAATGATGAGAACGGCAATTCTAACCTTATAAAGTTATTATATGGAGTCTCTCCCAGGACAAGAATACAAATAGAGATCCATATACCATATGTCTAAATATTTAAAAGTTATAAATCAAGCCAACAAACTTAAATAAAATATGCTGTACCTTACCTGGCAAATACACCTTTATAATGATAAAATTAGTAGCATTGTGTGTAAAGCTATGCTTTTCATATGAACAAAAGTAGGCAAAGAGCAGTCTTTGTTGATTGGCCAGAGGATTGGGGATGAATAATAAAATAACAAGATTAGAATGTAAATGATTTTGCATGTTTCATAGGAAAAAGTTGCTTTTTTAAAACACAAGATTTCCCATCATTTCCCTTTTTAGTATAAGGATTAGACCCGAAGCCGCACATATGGTTGGCCAATGCTACACTACTGAGCTGTATCCTTTATAACTTACTTTTTATTGATTGTAATAGCATAAAACAATGGTTTTCAATCTTCTTAATACTGCACCTCTTTAATACAGTCCCTCATATTATAATTTTACTAGTGGTATGAATTGTAAATTAAATATCTAATGTATAAATATCTGATATGCAACCTCCATAGACTCAGAATTATTAATAAAGAACATCCCTAAGTTAAAGTAAACACAACATTCTAATACATCTTCTCATTGGTAAGCATCAAACTTACACCTCAAAATTATATAACAGAAATGAATTTTATCCCATTTATTATTTCATTATGGTGAAATATTCAAAATATACTTTTCTAGCTTTTATTTTTTATTTTTTAATGATTTATTTTTATTTTATTCGATATATTTTTTATTTACATTTCAAATGATTTCCCCTTTTCTGGTCTCCCACTCCCCGAAAGTCACATAAGCCCCCTTCCCTTCCCCTGTTTTCCCACCCACCCCTTCCCACTTCCCTGTTCTTGTTTTGCCTTCTACTGCTACACTGAGTCTTTCCAGAACCAGGGGCCATTCCTCCGTTTTTCTTGTACCTCATTTGATGTGTGGATTATGTTTTGGGTATTCCAGTTTTCCAGACTAATATCCACTTATTAGTGAGTGCATACCATGATTGATCTTTTGAGACTGGGTTACCTCACTTAGTCTGAAGTTCTCCAGCTCCATCCATTTGCCTAAGAATTTCATGAATTCATTGTTTCTAATGGCTGAATAGTACTCCATTGTGTATATATACCACATTTTTTTGTATCCATTATTCTGTTGAGGGATACCTGGGTTCTTTCCAGCTTCTAGCTATTATAAATAGGGCTGCTATGAACATAGTGGAGCATATATCCTTATTACATGCTGGGGAAACATCTGGGTATATGCCCAGGAGTGGTATAGCAGGATCTTTCGAAAGTGATATGCCCAGTTTCTGAGGAACCACCAGACTGATTTCCAGAGTGGTTGTGCCAATTTGCAACCCCACCAGCAGTAGAGGAGTGTTCCTCTTTCTCTACATCCTCGCCAACACCTGCTGTCTCCTGAGTTTTTAATTTAGCCATTCTGACTGGTGTAAGGTGAAATCTCAGGGTTGTTTTGATTTGCATTTCCCTGATGACTAGTGAAGTTGAGCATTTTTTAAGATGTTTCTCCACCATCCAAAGTTCTTCAGGTGAGAATTCTTTGTTTAACTCTATACCCCATTTTTAATAGGGTTATTTGGGTTTCTGGGGTCTAACTTCTTGAGTTCTTTGTATATATTGGAGATTAGCCCTCTATCTGATGTATGGTTGGTGAAGATCTTTTCCCAATTTGTTGGTTGCCGATTTGTCCTTTTGATGGTGTCCTTTGCTTTACAGAAACTTTGTAATTTTATGAGGTACCATTTGTCAATTCTTGATCTTAGAGCATACGCTATTGGTGTTCTGTTCAGGAACTTTCCCCCTGTACTGATGTCCTCAAGGGTCTTCCCCAGTTTCTTTTCTATTAGCTTCAGAGTGTCTGGCTTTATGTGGAGTTCCTTGATCCATTTGGAGTTGAGCTTAGTACAAGGAGACAAGGATGGATCAATTCGCATTCTTCTGCATGCTGACCTCCAGTTGAACCAGCACCATTTGTTGGTGCTATCTTTTTCCATTGGATGTTTTCAGCCCCTTTGTCGAGGATCAAGTGGCCATAGGTATGTGGGTTCATTTCTGGATCTTCAATCCTGTTCCATTGATCTGCCTGCCTGTCACTGTACCAATACCATGCAGTTTTTAACACTATTGCTCTGTAGTATTGCTTGAGGTCAGGAATACTGATTCCCCCAGAATTCCTTTTGTTGTTGAGAATAGTTTTAGCTATCCTGGGTTTTTTGTCATTCCAGATGAATTTAATAATTGCTCTTTCTAACTCTATGAAGAATTGAGTTGGTATTTTGATGGGTATTGCGTTGAATCTGTATATTGCTTTTGGCAAAAATGGCCATTTTAACTATATTAATCCTGCCAATCCATGAGCATGGGAGGTTTTTGCAATTTTTGAGGTCTTCTTCTATTTCCTTCTTCAGAGTCTTGAAGTTCTTGTCATACAGATCTTTCACATGTTTGGTAAGAGTCACCCCAAGGTACTTTGTACTGTTTGTGGCTATTGTGAAGGGTGTTATTTCCCTAATTTCTTTCTCAGCCTGCTTATCCATTGAGTATAGGAAGGCTACTGATTTGCTTGAGTTGATTTTATAACCTGCCACTTTGCTGAAGTTGCTTTTATTTATTTTTATTAGATATTTGCTTTATTTACATTTCAAATGGTATCCCCTTTCCGAGTTACCCCTCTGAAAGTCCCCTACCCCATCCCTCCTCCACCTGTTCAGCCCTCCTCCCCCAATTTCCTGACTTGCATTCCTCTATTCTGGGGAACTGAGCCTTCACAGCACCCATGGTCTCTCCTCTCATTGATGTCTGAAATGGTCATCTTCTGCTACATATGTAGCTGGAACCATGGGTCCCTCCATGGGTACTCTTTGATTGGTGGTTTAGCCCCTGGGAGCTCTGGGGGTACTGGTTGATACATTTTATTTTTCCTCCTGCAAGGCTTCAAACCTTTTTAGCTCCTTGGGTCCTTTCTCTAGCTGCTCCATTGGGGAGCCTATGTTTCTTCTATTGGTTGGATGTGAGCCCTGGGTATTTTGATCCACTTTCCAATAAGGATCAAAGTATTCACACTTTGGTCTTCCTTCTTGAGCTTCATGTGGTCTGTGAGTTGTATCTTGGGTGTTCTGAGTTTTTGGGCTAATATCCACTTATCAGTGAGTACATACCATGTGTGTTCTTTTGTGACTGGGTTACCTCACTCAGGATGATATTTTCTTGCTCTGTCCATTTGCCTACAATTTTCATGAATTCATTGTTTTTCATTGCTGAGTAGTACTCCATTGTGTAAATGTACCACAATTTCTGTATCCATTCCTCTGCTGAAGGACATCTGGGTTCTTTTCAGCTTCTGGCTATTATAAATAAGGCTGCTATGAACATAGTGGAGCATGTGTCCTTATTACATGCTGGAGAATCTTCTGGGTATATGCCCAGGAGTGGTATAGCGGGGTCCTCAGGAAGTGCTATTTTTCTAGAGTTTTGGTTTTTTTTTATTCGATAATTTTTTATTTACATTTCAAATGATTTCCCCTTTTCTAGATCCCCACTCCCCGAAAGTCCCATCAGCCCCCTATCCTCCCCCTGTTTTCCCACCCAACCCTTCCCACTTCCCTGTTCTAGTTTTTGCCCTATACTGCTTCACTGAGTCTTTCCAGAACAAGGGGCCACTCCTCCATTGATCCACCAATGTTTCCAGCCCTCTCCCTGCTCATAGTCCAACATTTGGAAAGTATTATTCTATTCTCAGCTTCTTTAACATTAACATTTTTAAATCTGCCATATGAGTGACATCGCATAGTATTTATTTCATTTTGTGTAATGACCTCTAATGTAATTATCACTTGCTTTGTCAAAAATGACTGCATTTTGCCTTTATAAAGATGGATAATCCTCAATTTTGTGTATGTAGCTGATTCAGGACTTACCTTTTCGTCAATTATACTATTTCTTAGGCATTGTGAAAGTGCTGTAAAAACAGTAACACAGATGTTCCCCCAAACACACTACTTTTATTTCCTCTGATTATATATCCAGAAATATGACTTGTAGATTATAAGATGGTTCTATTTTTAACTCTTACAGAAACTCCACAGTAGCTACATCACCACCAACACTGGGTATGGCATCTCTGTTCTCGGCATCTTCCCCAGAACTCATCTTCTGTCTTTTTCTAACCAGAATGGGCTGAGAGCTCATTGTGGTTTTGAATAACTTTGATCTGATGATTAGTGATGCTGGACTTATTTTTATCACTTGTCAACTACTTACATATTTTTATGTAAATGTAACTTTTATTCAAAAGATGTAATTGTTGCAGTGACTTACTGCTGAATAAGCCCATCCTTTCTAGTCCATTCTAAACTCTGGCTGGCTGGTTCAACTCAGCTGCTCTCACTCAAACTCCTCGCCAAGCTAACTGATTCAAACTAGCATCAAATTAACTCTGGCAATCTGTTCTAATCTTCTGGCTCCTTCTCATTCTCTGGTTTGATCTGCCTTCACCTGCAACCTGTCTCTCTAAAACTGTGCTAATAAAACTGCCTCCCCTTTCTCTCTCTCCACTGTTCTCTTGTCTTCTCTTTTCTCTCCTGTTCTCAAGAGAGTTGGGCATATCCTCTCCAATTCATTATGTCAAATCTTTCTCTGATTTGTCATTCTGTACGCTCCTCAATTAGATGCCACTTTCTAACATGGTTGCCTTCTTCCACAAACTAACCTTACCTTCATTGTTTGGGATTACAGGAGTGTACTAAGGTGTGTCTGTAATCCAGCCAGGGGGATTAAAGGTGAGTCATTCCAATTGGATCACCCAGACCTAGAAGTTCTTTGAATGTGATTCCTTGCCAAAGCAGTCATGCCACTGGATTAAAATCCCTCTACATCTTTATTTGCACAATATTGAATTAGGTGTATGTTCATTTCTCAGTTGGATTATTTGTAGGATTTTTAAAAGTTCTTTCTATGGCTTGGTTATTAGCTCCTGTCAGATGAATATGTGGCAAACATTTCCCTCCATTCTGCTGGTTGCCTCTCACCTCATCAATGTTTGACTGCACAGAAGCACTTTTGTTCAGTATACTCTCACCTGTACATGCTTACTATGTGCCTGTGCTCTTGAGATCTGATCCAGAAATTCCATATGTCAGTGTCATAGATATTCCCTCTATGTGGGCCCCAATGCATTCAAGTCTTCCATCTCTTCTGAGTTTGATTTTATATGTGGTAAGATGGGGAGGCCTAGCTTAACGTTTTATGTGTATTTGTAATTTTTCCATCATTAGCTATTGAAGGGACTGGCCTTTCTCAAGTACATTTTCTTAACACTTTTATTAAAAGTCACTTTGCTAGAGATGAATGAGTTTAGTTTTAGGCTCCCTATACTTTCCCATTGTAGAAATGAACATTTTGCTTGTTTTGTCATAGCATCTCAGCAGTTGCTAAGAAAATGGCCATCTCTAATTAGCCATCCCCATCATGCCATGTTCTCTCTACTGTCTACCAGATGACTGACTCAGTGTTCTGAAACACGACTCTCAACTATTTCAGAAATTTACTTCCATTCTTGGCTGCCATTCACCACAGAAGCCCACTACATCTGTGTTCTACACAGGGTATTCAGTAAGATCACAAGATTTTTCAGAAGGAAAATGGACTTCAGCTACCTATTCCTAAAACTTCATGAGGAATTGTGGAGTTTGAATCAGGAGTAAAAGAAGACAGGGATACAATCCCCACCATATGCTTTCAATAGAGACAGGGAAAAGCCAATGGAATTCCAATAAAGAAAAATCCATGGAGAAAAACTAAATAAAACAAAACATGAGATCATTGTTCTATTGATATCTTAATATTTACAGGGTTAAAGTTTAAAATTCCCTTGTCAAGCTATAATTCTAACTGAATATTGAATATTCTATTTTAGGACTTGAGTACCAAACACTTTTATCCATTAATCATATTATTTTCAAGTTGTTTTAAACAACTTTAATTAATATATATCAAAATTATAAATCATCTTAATTAAAAATAGGATCTCTTGGCCTACATTTTCTATAATGTTTTACATTTTTTGCTAATCTTAGACATACAGAAAATGTCATATGGTTAAAGTGAGCACTAGTTAAATATCACACAGAATTGTGTCAATCTTTTATCAAATATATTTGAAGATTTCATTCCAATTCAAGTGAAACAGTAATAAATTTTGACTCTACCAAAAAAATAAAGTGACTTTAAATCCATTAGTCACATTAAAGCAACCAAGACAAATACTAGTACAACCTAGACAGAAACACAAGAGAATAAACAAAAGGGGGAGACAGATTTCTAGTGCACAGCAAGATCAAATGCCAGTTAAACTCCACCGCTGTGTAGGCAAGTGTCTGTGTTAGGGTCACTGCTCAGGTCCCACTTCCCTGGGTCTCCACACATGCTCTCAATGTACGAGCTGCTTATGATCCCTTTAGAAAGCACAGAGAAGATTTTAAGAAGTACATCTTTTATATGTTAGGAATTGAACAAATAAAACATACTCTAGAGACATCCAAGACTGGAAAGAAACATAAGCAGGCATGCTTTCTGACATAGATTTGATTTTTTAAGGCACTTTTATAGAGTGTGTTCACTGTCTCTAACACCCTTTTCTTATAATAGAAGCCTCCGCAAGAGAGCTTGTTTTAGGAATTCCAGCTTCCCTCTGGAATGAATGGTAACTCCTTATCTGGCTAATGCAAGCACCATGTGATGCAGAGCCACCAGAACTCTTGCTTTGTGCACTGTGTAGACCTGGTTTTCAGGAAGCAGAGAGTAATGGCTTTAATAGTTCTCCTCTCATTTGGTGGTGACAGGTAGGAAATCAAATACATTAAAATGGTTTATAATCTTTATTTTTTGAAGATATTATACTTTGTGTTATGATTTCTGGATATTGTTCCTTGCATTTTACGTTTTAAGTAAAATAAAGAAGAAAATGTATTTTATAGCTTCGCGATTTCATCAGTAAAGACAACATGCGTTTCCCTTCATTTCCATTCATTCCTGAAAGTCTTCAGAGTACATCTTGTGCTCTGCTTGATTCAACACAGATTTAGTCTTTCTACATTTCACTTAGCAAAATGTTTAAGTGGTACAATTTTGCAAAGTTCTGCCAAGTTCATAAAATAATGGTAAATTAAGCATATTTGGTTGCAATGCAACTAAATTCTACTTTAAAAAGAAGACTGACCCAAGAGTATTTAAAAATAGTTGCTGTTGTTTTATTTTCTTTTCTGGTTTAAACACTGTTAATATACCTGCAACTTGCTGTCTTCTCAATGTAATGGTAGAATAATAGTATGTGGCATTTTGGTCTTTATTATAAGTAACTAAAAGTACAGAAAACAAGTTTCCATTTATCCTCTGCCCTGGAAAGATAGCCAATCTTTTGTTACCTAAATGCTGGTCCCAAGGGAAATTGGCATGTAAAGCAGAAGCTCACAAGCAAGAGACTTGAAATGTTTGAGGAGGTGAGAAAGAAGAGGAACAAGATTTGAAGAAGCAAGCAAAAGTCTGACTCCAGAGAGTAGGACAATGACAGACAGACAGACAGACAGACAAACAGAGGGACAGACAGATAGTTGATAGATGAGCTGATAGATAGGTAGATGCATAGATACATACATACATATATGCATACATAAATGATAGATATAGATGTAGATATCCATGATATAGATATGGATGGATAAATACACACAAACACACACACACAAACACACAGTGTGGGGGATAAGATCTGAGAGGAATCTACATGCTTTCTAAATGGAGCACAGTGTCCTTCAGAAACAATTCATTGGAAACATCTACCTTCGCCAACACAAGCCACAGTACTGCAGTTCATAACAGAGCACCACTTCTGTAATGTCATCACTGAGGGGTGCCATGGGGCCTGAGGCCACAGCTGCTCTTCAGCGTCACAAAAGAGGACCCGACTGAACACCCTTACCCCAGAAAGGAAGCCAAATTTTGAAATGGGATTTCTGCTGAATGTATACTATTTTGCACCACATTAAAACCAAAACATCTAAATGAAATCAGTCAGTGTAGGCTGGGCATCACCCTAATTCAAAAACAAGTGAACTGGAATGAGAAACATTCACTGTAGGATTCCCTTATATGGGCAGGATTACTTGGAAGAAAAATCTTCCTTCTAAATGATACATTTCCCAGAAAAGGACAGGATTGCACAGCATGACAGCCTATGGGTAAAAATTAAATATTTACTTGGAGAACTACATTGGAATTAATCATCTAACTCCCAGATGAAACATGCCACTCAATAATAATGTGGTGAAGACAAGTCTGAGATGCAGGGAATACTTTCACAAGCATTTGCGCAGTGAACATCTTCTCTGCTGTCCTCTCTCCTCCTTGCATTTCTTTATTTCCTAGCATTTCCCTATTTCCAAACAATAACCAATAATTGCCTTCAATTAATTATTTTAACTGGATTGATGAGCCAAGGGTCCACCTGAATCAATGTTTACAAATACTCTAATTAATTAGTTATCTGAGAATTGCATAAAAGTTCTTAGATCATATTCAGTCCCCTCCCATGCCCTTTCAATACCACCCTGTCCCTGTCCACTCAACTTTGTGTCCTTTTGTCTTTAATCTATCTAGTTCAACTCTAATGACCATATAGTGTTGGGTATGTAGCCTTCTATTAGAGAGAGCATGATCAACCTACTTGGGGCTACAGACATAAAGAAAACTGACTCCTCTTTTCCAAGCAGCCAAAAGCTCCTCAGTCAGGGGTAGGACTTCAGGCCTACATCCTCTCTTGATATTAGGGTTTTCTCTAGCTTGAACTTGCATAGGTCTTCTGTGTGCTGTCACAATCACGGTGGGTTCATATGGACAACTGCCCTACTTTAGCCAGAGAACACTACTCCCTTGTAGTCATCTGCCACCTCTGGCTCTTACATTCTTTCCACTCTTTCTTTCTCAATAATGCTGAGTCTTGGGAGGAGGGGAATGACAAAAATGTCCCACTGAGGTCAGAGCACCGCAATGTCACTTATTCTGTGGATCTTACCCACTTGTCAGTCTCAACTGCAAAGAGAAGCTTCACTGCTGAGGGCTGTGAGATGCCCTAGCAGCAATAAGTCATTAGGAGTCAGATTACTACTGTATGGTTGGTTTCTCCTAGCACATCACACACTGGGTATGTCTTGCCAGACTGGTCATTATGGCGACTCTCAAGGTTCACAACTGGGAAAGAGTGATGATTTCCTTTTTTCTCCTAAAAGCATGCGTAGCATCTTCCAGCACTATGAAAGCTAACAGGTAGCAGTGAAGTGTCCAGATAAATACAAGTTTAATTTCTCCACATTATATAATTCAAATGTGTGTTATCTTCAGCAATGATATCTTACCAAAAAAAAAAAAAATCTAGAGGGAATCCAGGAGCATTGTCAATATCCTGAAATGTTTGGCAATCTGAAAAAATCTTGCTGGCTAGCAACTCCAACAAAAGTAATCTATTCCTGGTGCTTTGATTATTAGCCTGTGGTTTCTAATCATGGCTTTGTTGCCCATTATAGGGTAAGTCAATCTAAACTCCTTTTATATGTGTGCATGTATATATTTTAGGAAGCCTCTACAGTAATAGGAAATTATTTTATCTTTATTATTCTAACAGAGTAGTACAAAATTTCTCTTTTATTAATCTTTCTTTAAGCTCTGAATACCCAAGACACAACTCACATATCAAATCATTCCCAAGAAGAAGGAAGGAGAGGGCCCTGGTCCTGGAAAGGCTTGATGCAACATTGTAGGGGAGTATCAGGACAGAGAAGTGGGAGGGGGTTGATTGGGGAATGGGGGGAGGGAAGAGGGCTTATGGGACTTATGGGGAGGGGGGAACTGGGAAAGGGAAAATCATTTGGAATGTAAACAAAGAATATAGAAAATAATAATAATAATAAAGAAGATTTCGATGCATATGATGAAATAAGATCAGCATGTCTAACCCCCTCCTTTACAATATATTCCCCTACCAACTACTTACTTTTTCATTAAAAGGAGGCAAATATAAATCCAGTTAGTGATGCCTGTATGTACAGGCATGTGGTGCCACCCACTAGAACCTAAGGGTGGCCACACTCTCACAAAAGAATAATTTTCATTCCCAGGGATCTGTTCCTTTCCCCTAGCTCCTCAGTGAGGAGTAAGCCAGGAGAGCATCCGCCCCACCTATGCTAGAATTTTGGCTTGCTGGATCTTGTGCAAGGTTTGCCGGTAAGCATAGCTGTTGTGCATTCTTCAGTGCACTAGCCACATCGGATCCAGAAGACAGCATTTCACAGCCTCTGCCTCATCCTCCCATTACTACATTCTTTTTACATTCTCTTCCTTGGTGTTTTCTGAGCCTTGAGGATGGGAGATTGACATAGAGGTCATGTATGGGGCTGAGCACTCACTCTCTTATTCTCAGAACTTTGCCTAATTATACATATCTCCATTGGTTCCTGGTCTCTGCCAAAAGAAATTTCTTTGTCCAAGGTTAAGTAATCAAGTCTATGGGTATGCACATCAAAATTTAGAATGCCCTTTGACAGCATGACCATTTACTAAAACAACAGCGCCAGATTCTACCTGAGGGCCTATAACTTCCAACACCCATGGGTTTTTGACCATGATTGCAGTACCAGGCATCAAGTTTCCTCCTGTTAAGTAATCCTCAAATCTAACCAGAGACAGTTTCCCCATCGCAGGCATGCTGCTATTGCACCTGTGGGCATATCTTGCCTATGGTATACAGAGTCCACATTTGGGTATAACCGCTGAGGGCTTTTCTCCCTCAGCAGCCTGTATGGAAACCATCTAGCTAGGAAACCTAGGTACATTCAGATCTGGTGCATATTGTCACAGCCTCTGTCTCAGGGAAAACAACAACAACAACAACAACAAAACAAATAAACCAAAAGAACAAAAACAAAAACTCTGTTTCCTTTTAGTCATTGACTATCTCTGGTTCTTATTATCTTTATGCCTTCTCTTCTACATAAATCCCTGAAAACTGAGGGATAGGGTTTGATAAAGACATCACATTTAGGCCTGAGTATTCCTAAGTCTCTCATCTTGGCGAAGTGTCCAGCTGTGGATCTCGATGTTAGATACCATCAACCACAAGTAGATCTTCTGTTGAGGGCTGAGTGGTGCACTGATCTCAATGTGTATAGAAATGTGTAACTGGCAGTCATTTTATTACTGTGTTCATTTAACAGGACAATAATGGGTCAGCGGGAAAAATCAAGGCTTTTTGTGCATTTTTATTTTTGGTTAACTCATCCACTATCCTTTCTATGCCCAATTCTCCCCATATTCTTTAGTCTTCAGTGTCTGCCTCTGTTTTCCATTTGTATATGCTCTTGATGAAAACCAATTTGGGAAGGAAAAGGTTTATTTGGCTTACATGTTACAGTGACTGACTCATCCTGGGAAGCCAAGGCAGGAACTCAGGGCAGGAGCAGAAGCAGAGACAGCAGAGGCATGCTATTTACTGGCTTGTTTGCTCCAGCTTGCTCAGCTACCTTATACAACCCAAGACCATATGATGATAGATGGCGGAGCCCACAGTGGGCTGGACCCTCTTTCATCAATTAGCAGTTAATAAAATGCCCCTCTGCCTCATCTAGTCTCACTAGAAGAAGATGCACCTGAAACTTGATATGCCAGGGCTGGTAAGGAGAAACAAAGGAGGAGTGATGAGGAGGTAGGGGAGAAGAAAGGAGGGGAGGAGAGAAAGGAGGGGAGTCTATGGCTGATCAGGATACATGATTAATTAGTTTATTAATTAATAAAAAAGAAAGACAAGAAAAGACAAGACAAGAAAAGAAGACAAGAAAAGAAAGCAGGAAAAGAAAAGAAAAGAAAAGAAAAGAAAAGAAAAGAATGACCAGACACAAACAGAAAAAACAACAACAAAACAGGAAAATGTCCCCTCTCGACATCTGGACATGCCCACAAGCCAGCTGAATGAAGGCTGTTCTCCAGTTGACAACTGAAGCTGACTAGGGTGGTGTGTATTCTATCATGCTTCCAATTTTTTTTAAATTGGGTTATCATTTCAGTTATCTAAACTACATCAGTAAATGCTGCCCTTTTCTTCAGATAAGTAAGTATAAATAAACAGTAGAGGGATTTTATTCAACAAAGACCTGCTTTAAAGTTATGGATCATATCAACAAAACCAACTATGAGGGTGTTGTCCTTCCAAATGGATCTTACTTATAAATACATATGGTTTTCTCATAACTCTCAAACTTTTTAGACAAAACCTGACCATAAATTCTCAATAAAATGAAAGATAACACATGGTGATTTATTACACATCCTCAGGCTACGATGTGTGTGTTGTATATTATACCATGTTCTTAGCTTGAATAAAATGCTGGAATTGAATCTGAACTACTCGTATAACCTTCTCAACTCACCATAAAGCCTATGAATATATTTCAAAAAAAAGCTGATTTCACTTTTGAATGTGGAAATTTTAAAGCTAAGAGTGACAAAAGACAAAGTTAAATGTCCATCCAGACAATCCTTTTTCCCACAGTTCCTTTCCACCCTAATGCACAGGCAGAGGCTCATTTCATGATTTCCACAGTGCTAAGAGCTTAAAGGATTTCAGGAATTTCAAACCACATCTCTAACCTCACTGCCCCAAAGCTTTCAAACACTAGTTTATAGGTTAATTTAGTGTGTTAAATTTACACAAATGTAATGCATGGAACCTAGAACTTAAAGGTTCCTTATTGGCACATGTAAAATCTCAAAAAGTGTTGAGTAAACAAAAAGGAGTTCAAGTACTTAATTAAATTGACTGTCAAGAGCTCTCTAAGTTATAAGGTTGTCATTACATCCTTTTTACTTAAAAGATATTCTTCTAGCAGTGAGAACCAATGTGTTTGAAGCCTCCTTCACCCTCTTCACTAACAAGTGAAGGTTATAAAGAAATATGAAGGATGTATTTTATTGCTAATCCTTGTGTGAAGACATTCTATTTAGAAAACACATGGAAATTATAAAATACATTTGCTTTGTAGTGAAATACTGCTTGCTTTTTAGTGAAAGACTTCCCTGAACTGAATGTAAAAATCATAATTTTAAATAGAAGTAGTTTATCAATACACAATTGTATGTGTCTTCATCAAGACCCAGTAGGTGTAGCTGTCATCATTAGAAAGGCCTGGACCATGGGGAAAGGGGTCACCAGGCTTTCAGTGATATTTATCCTCTACAAGAAAAATATAAGTTGGAAAAATAGTCTTCATACAGTATTTACCCAGGAGCTGCTCCGTGTGTTTATTTTGTAGAGACCTTCTTTCTATTGGGAGGATTACAAGGTGTTTGCCATGCGATATAACATCACAAATCAGAGAAAGAAAGACAAACTTTAACACTCCTATCTATTCTTGGGGATCCTCAGAGATAATTTTAAACATATCTCAATTTAATAGCCAATCATTCCAATGCAACCAAAAGATAAAAGTGAGAAAAATATCTCCCACTTTAATCAGCTCAGTATTAAAACTGGCAAGATTTCAAAGTCACTCACTTTATTTATAGGGCCTCAAGTACATAAATGTGAAAAATAATGATAATTTCATCTTTTTATCCAAATCATATATTCCATGAAGAAGCCTTGAAATTGGCCTTTATTAAATGGCACTTTTTAAAATGTCTTGATAGAAAATGTATTCAGGAAGAGAACTATTCTTCAAAGTCAAATCTTACACCACATCAGTCACACTGTGCAATGATAGAAATGGAACTTTCTTGACCATGTCCTTCAGAACTGTCACAGCAGTCCCTTCTGTTGGGAAGATTTTTCCCTATGTTTTAAAGGCTGTCTTACTCTGTTTGCAGCTAAACATAGCCAGTGAGAGGAAGCGTGGACTTTAGGACCCAGAACTTACACATCCAGAGGTAGTTTGATAGCTTACACAATTTAGAAAAAAAAAACTGAAAATCAAATAAAAGATCAGTAATAGGTGTTTTTAACAGATATGCATTATCAGAAGTAGTTAATATAAAATACAGAAATACACTACAAAGGGTATATTTGAAGTCACCAAAAGTCAAAACTGGAGTATCCAGGAATCTAGCATTAAAGTCTTGAAGGTATTACAAGATCTATGCAATTGATCTCAGTCCCAAGGGAAACTCAGCGACTGGCTCACTGTGTAAGCTTCCTCTCTCCATATTGCGACTCTGCCTTTTAGCTTTCTGGATGATGTCTGCCTTCTAGCCAGCCAAAAGGGGAATGAACACACGGAAATCATGAACACTACGCCAAAATTGTACATATTACTTTCCTCTGATTCCCATTGCCCAGAATCCAGTCATGTAGCCACACCTAACTGTAAGGGGACCAGGGAAATGCTACCTAGCTTTCTGTTTTAAATGAATAAAATAATTGTGTTGTTAAATAGAATAACTATTTCTACAGATCTATATTAAGAATAGCTAGCTGATCATACTGTTCCCCTACTCATGCCCAAACACTATGTATATTCTTACTTCTAGACAGACATAATCCAATAAATGTTATCTAAAAATAAAACATTTATCTTAAAAGCCATAAGACTGGAATGACAGGAGAGTACATGAAAATAAATTTTCCATGATTGAAGCTGATAAGAAAACACAAAAGAGAAACACAGCTCACATAGTAGAGAAATACTTAGTAATATGAACCTGTATAATGCTACCTCAAGAGGGAGCTCTCCTAGTTTCCCAGTTCATTTTTCTCCTCTTCTTGAAAAGCCTGTAATCACACACACACACACACACACACACACACACACACACACTCTCACACACACACTCACACATATATACACATACTTGTACACTCACACACATACACACACACTCATACACTCACACCACATACACACACTCTCACATACATACACACACACATTCCCACATACACACACACACTTGTACACTCACACACATATACACACACTTATACACTCACACACACATACACACACACACACACACACACACACACACACACACACTTAAAGCCTTTTGTTTTGTGAGACAAAGACTCAGTATAAAAGTCTTCCTGGCCTGGAATGTACCGAATAGACAAAGCTGGTCTCCAACACATTGATCTAGCCTCTACCTCCTTGAGTGTTAAAATTGCAGGTATGACACCATACATGACTTAAACACATTTCCAGAACTTTCATCTATGGCCACCTCTCTTTTATATAAAAAAAACACTAATACAGACATTTTCAGGGAGAATTTCAAGGACAAATATTGAGATATTATTTTCAGTGATGTGAAGGCAAGATGAGGTTGGTAGGTGGAAACCAAGATTAGCTATCTGCAGAAACTGAGACACAAGAAAATGGACATTAGTGTTGCAAATGCTCTGATAAGTGATAGCCTGTGGTAATAACATTTTTATTGAACTATATCCTATACAAACATCAGGAAGTAACAACTCCCACAGCTGTAAAATCTCATAGGATAGCTGCTGATAGTGTTATAGATCCTATTATATAATTTTAAAGTATTAATCTCAGTTCTTCACTGTGATCTTAAGGCACAAAGTGAAATGAGGGATGATTTTTTTTCCAAAAGAATTTCTTATTTACTGTGGCTGAAAGGTTGACACCCAATGGATGGAAATCAAGCAGAAAATTTTGTCAGATAGCTTGTTGAACTGAAATACAGTTTAAAATGATAGCCTAACGAATTTCTTACATGGAAATAAGATCATCAACTAATAAAAAGTAGCACACTAGCAGCTACAGTAGTGATATCTGGGGGATTTAGCACTCAAAGTGATTCAGAAGACTCAAAGTAGCTTTGCACAATCCCTCCTACCAGCCTCTTACCAGGACTTCTTGTCAGGAGTGACAAGAGTCTCTTCTCCCTCTATAGATAGAGGCTTCCTGACTTACTCAAAGATCTTCTATTGGTTTTTGTCCAGAGGGGCATTTTATAAGTTTCTGCTACTTCTGCTACCCACTGACATCTTTAAATCTCCACCTATTCACAGATCCCACCGTACTCAATAGCTGAATGCAAAATAAAACCTAGTCCAAAAAAAAAAAAAAAAAAAGAATATGAGCCAAAATAATCACAAAATTTTCCTACTTTATGTCAATGATTTAGGGAAGACTAAGGATAAAATAGTACAGTATAATTTTAGGTTGTGCCAAAATTATCATCACATATGGGTACAAGTATATAATTATATATAAATATAAACCTATATTTGCATATATTATTATGTAAACCATAAAAATAAAGTGTGATCGCTAGAGTATACGAGAAGAGTTGTAATTGTTTCACTAGCTAGTTAACTGAAATATGAGCTCAATGTGAGCCTATTCTAAATGAAGTTGTAATGACATAAATTTCTTAAAATACTGTAAAGAAATCAACTTACACATAGACAGTGGAAGTTTGGGGGCTATTTTTCATACATGTCAGGTCATTTAAGGTCTACCATAAGGTTGAGGAAGCCACTTGTTAAGGAAGCAAGATTGTATCTGTGACTTTGTTAATGAATACATTCTGGGTACATGAGAAAGCAGGCACACTAGAAACAGGCCTAGTGATATCAGAGGTGGATCAGAATTCTGATTTGGCAAAAGTCAACTGGTAGCACCTAATTCCTTAAAATAAAATGAACATGATGTCTGTAGACAACACCAAAGACAATAACTAATCAGTAACCTACAGCTCCAGAATGATCTGAGCCTGCAGTTAATTGTTTACAGCATGGTAATCCCTAAAATACGTAAACAACTTTCTTAGTCTGCACAATTGAATAAATTCTAGTTCTAGGAGGCTGGCAGGGGAATCTGCCATGATGTAATCATAATCTCTATCTCAACTCCAAGACCCAAGGGCTTTCAAACACTTAGAGAAATTTCAGCAAAGCTGAACCCAAGGTCCTTTAGGAAGTGGCTCCTTACTTTGTAGAGATGACCTGTAGTAAGTCAAGAGGATAATTATACTTATAAAAGTTACTGACCAGTATTGGCTCAGAGGCAACAAGAAGTATTTGAGATATAAAACACATCTCTGAATTAGAGGAAAATTCCTAAGGATCTGTTATAAAACTGTCCCATTTCAAAAGTTGAATACACTTAGAGGGATCTGACCCCCAGATTGTGATTATTTGTTCAGATACTGGATGTATACATAAAATATACGTTCCATGACAACTAGAAGGATCCCCATAGTAGGTTTGTAACCTTTAGATAAATTAGTATAACCCATGAAAGCAAGAATAGACTTGCTGCTGGAATCCTTGGGATGACTACCTGATCATGGGTCAACAGATGGCAATACTGATACACAGGCTTATGTGCTTAGTTCTAAAACCTAGGTCCGCTGCTTCATATTTATTGATTATATTTGGGGAGATGGGAACTATTATAATTATATTTCTGATGCTGTGATGAAGTACTCTGACCAAAAGCAACTTATGGGGGAAAGGATTTAGATGACTTACACTTCTAGGTCATAATCTACCATTGAGGTAAATCAGTTAGGAACTCAACTAGGAACTTAAAGCAGGATCCATAGAGAAACACTACCTGGTAGATTGCTTTCCAACTTATGCATGCTAATATTCTTATACATCTCAGAATTCTCTTCCCAGGGAGTGGTGCTGCCCAGAGTGGGCTGGGCCCTTCAATATCAGTTAACATTCAAACCAATTCCTTATGGAAATTCCCACAGGACAGCAATTCCTCAACTGATATTCCCCTCCCAGATGCCATTAGGTTGTGACAATTGAACAAATAAAGCTACCTATAACATCCCACTCTGCCAATTTGACATACAAATACATAACCTTTTCATTCTTTGTCCCCAGGGTCTCATGTTAATACACTATAAATCCAGAACATAAAAGCAATCACACTTAAGTAGAACAAACCCAAAAATACAGTAGTATAAATCCAGATTCTATAGCTCAATGTTAAATATTTGTGATTCACTTATAATATTCTGACTCTAAAAGGCTTAACCTTTTCTATCTCTGCCACCCATGTCACACAAAATCTATTTCATAGGCTCAGGTCAGCTCCATTTCATATTAACTACTATCCACACCATACAATCCTGACATTTCCAGTGTCCTGTGGTCTCCACTGCACTGAATGAGCCTACAACCTGAATCTATATGCTTTTACCAGGTATTGGGTAGCCAAGAGCTTGTATCCATGAAACCGACAGATGGTAGGTAGACTGAGTAGCATGGACCACTGGGATGGGCTTTGAAACAGAGTACATAGGAATTAGCCTGGTGAGTGGACTAGTAGATACTGTTTTAGAGCTTTGGTCCACAAACTCGGGTCAGGTATTGTTATCCACCGGGGTTGGAATAGAATAGATTTGGACCCTGGATTCCCATGGAGCCTTGTATCAGAAGGACTGATCTGAAGCCTAGAACTAACCAAATGGTGGGGTTGAAATCAAGCTTTTGTAACCAACCTCATGCCTGAAGCCACTAGTGCTGTCTTAGAAGTTGAACACATAAGTACGAACCAGAGGCCCTACCTTATAAGAGCTAGCTTTCAACCAGAGTACAGGATAACCTTGGATCTTGCGTCTCTAAGAGCTAATCTAGTCTGGGTTCTACTAAGATAGACTTGAACCTTGTAACATAGAGTTATGGGTATCAGAGTTCTAGTATAGGGCTCTGGAACCAGGTTGACACTGAACCAAACCTAGACCCTATGTCTGTAGTGTCTGTAGTAAGTCAAAATTATCACTTGTGACCTGAGCCTGAAACCCTTGGGTATATGGGCTGCTTCAGTTCTGAGTGTTGTTGGACCCTTTATCCATTGGGGTTAACCTGACTTAGTGACCATGGGCATAGGGCCTATCCTAGTGATGGATTGCTCTGAGGCTTGGTTTATGGAGTCAATCTAGTCCTGCGATTATTCCAGAGATGAAGGTACTGGGGTCAGTGTGGTCCAAGGCCAGGCCTAGAATCTAATTCTATAGAGCTAACATGCTACTGAAGTGGGCACTAATAGTAATATGGAATTAAATCTAGTCTAGAATCTGAGGCCACTGAAGTCAGTTTGTCAGTTTCATACCCCAGCGACTAAGTTCACAATTCAGGATGTTGCCAAGAGTCTTAGAAGGTCAATTTATGTATATCAGCCTGGATCCTGAATCTCCAAAGGCTTTCTTAGCATTGATCAGGCAGTGTCCCAAACCATAGGAGCCAGTCTAGAAACAGAGTCCAAGAGTTAACCTAACCAGTGGTATTATAGGAGCCAGCCTGGTAGTCCTTTAGGAGCAGTCTGTGGCTTGAGGGCATCAGAGATGAAACTAGTACACAAACTACCTAGAGTTCAAGCCTTTCACATAGGCCTGGAATCCGTGTCTGAAGATGTCTTACATGTTGAAGTGGGCTCAAGCTTGAAGGCCTGATACAGAGAATGGCCTTCAAGTCTGGACCTGTTGGCTGCCTTCCAGGTACTAGGTTTTACTCTGGTATAATAGATCTATATTAGACCTATTATACCATCTATAATGTAGTATATAGATGGTTCTAATGTGCTGATTTTTCTTCTCCCATGGAGGGCATCTCTTTGCATACCTCATCGCATATCATGTGAAACTCTGCTTCCAAGACACACTTAGTGTGTCTTGTTTCTGTGCTTTCCCGGGTGCTATAAGATAGTTTCCATAGGTTAGTGTTGTGTATAGGAAAATGTTCAGATTTATGGATTCTTGGAAGAAGGACTGCCGAAATGATATCCTATATATTTTAAGAAAACAAAAATACATTGCAATTAGGAAAGAGTATTTTTATTTCAGGGATGGTATGAGTTGCTCCAGCAAAATCCCAGGCGTTTTCTTTCTTAACATTTCTTCTCTCTCTCTCTCTCTCTCTCTCTCTCTCTCTCTCTCTCTCTCTCTCTCTCTCTCTCTTGCCTCCATTTAGTCTATCATTGAGGGGGCTTGCCTGCTAGGGATATGGAAGGCAGAGGAGCACTTTTGGAAATCTCTGGGTTGTTTTTTCCAACTCCGTAGGTTCTAGAGGTCCATCCCAGATGGCCTGGCTTCCCTTCAAGCAGTCTGAGCCCTCTCAGTGCTGGTGTTTTCTACCTTTTCCTGCCTTTTTATTTATTGTGTGTGTTCTCAGTGCGACTATCTGTCCTTTATAACAGATTCCAGGTCACAGGCAACAAGTCTGCAGACCCTAAAAATGGCTCTTCCAAGCACACACAAACCATTCTCTATTAAAAATTATATTATTATAACAGAAAAGCTCCTTGTAAATAGAGTGACTATATGCTTTTCCCAGCGGGTTGAGTGTAAAAGTATAGCAATGTGTCACAAGAGATTTTTTTTTTAATTTCTACCCATTCAGTTTCCATGGAGAGCGGAACCTTGTCTCGATTCTCTTTTGCACCTTCCATGTAGACTGCTAGTGGGGGCTGGCCTCTCTCCTGTGAGCTGACCTTTAGCAGTTGCCTTCTTTCATATTTACTAGCATGGTATTCAGTCTATCTATGACTCAAAGAATATACATAAAGTGGGCACTAAGGCACTTCTCAGATAAAAAAATTTTAAACCATGCAGGAAATGGACAGAGGAAGTTTTGTTGACATAAATCTTGTTTAAAATCTCTCTTGTGTCCTGAACCAGGGGAAAGGTGAGGAATGAGCTCCTGAGAACTTATACGCCCTTTTACCCAATAAAATGGTATTTGTTCCATTTGTTGGAGATCACATCTCTCTTTCCTGTAACTGCAAGTCAATAGGTAACACAAATGCTTGATCTACATCTGTTTCTAGAAAAGAATTTCTTGCCTATTTTTAAAACAAAGTAGTGGAGAGTTTACAGCATACAGAGCCATAGACAGTAGGCTCCCGTCCATACCTCTGCTCTAAGCAGAAGGTCACCCTCTTTGCTTAGAAAGACAAGTAAATCTTCTTTGTGACTTCATATCCCCAAGGCATTAATGTCTCCCCTACTTCCCCAGAGTTAAGATGGCTCTTCTATCACAGAAAGACTTCAACTTCTCTGACCAATGATGCAGGCTTGTCGGTATGTCTAGTATTTCATACACGTCTCCCTTAGATGGAAGAGCAAGTTGCATCAAACAATTAGGAACCAGCGTGTGTCAATATCCCATCATGGATGAGGATGTGGCTCATGGGGCTGAGGCCACACCCACTCCTGAGAAGCCAGTTAACAGACGCTGGGAAAGGCTGAGCTTAGGAGTGTCCTTGTCATAAGACACCATGCTGCAGAGAACACAAGCTCTACCCAAGCTCATGTGATGAACCCTAATAACCTCGGTGGGACACAAAACAAGCAAAACAAAACACAAGACAAGCAAAACAAAGGACATGAAAATAAGAGGTTTGTTCAGAAGAAGCAGTTCTATGGAAGTGGCACTAAGGCCTGAGAGGAGGTAAGAGGGAGAAATATGACCAAGACGTTTTATATGCATGTATGAAATTGTCAAAGGATTGAAAAAAATATAGAGTAGTACCTGAATTTTATGTCTTATAATTTTGCAGCATGTTTTATCATTGAGTAACCACCAGTTTGTAGATTTTTAAGGAACAAATAAAGCTCCAAAATGAACTATTAATCTTTAAATAGATTAACTCAAGTTTCCTATAATAAGCCATCTGGGTGGGGGACATGGAGCAACGGAGACAGAGAGAATCCAAGAGAAATCAAAGGACAGAATTATTTTCCTGAGCCAATAGGTAAAATCCTTGTAAACATGCCAGTCCCCATGCTCAGTCATCATGGAAAGGTGATTGTTGCCAAGCCTAGGAACCAGAGTAACTCACGTGGTAGAAGGAAAGAGCATCCACAGCTGTCCTCTGACCTTTACGTGCCTATGCACAGACACACACATAACAAACAAGCAAATAGATAAATGCAATTAGGAAAAGTAACCCAGCTCCCAAATGCATGATTTTCTCAGTTTTCAGGCTCCAGAGGTAAACAAGATTAAAATTCGAAGTGAGACATGTCTATTTGAAAACTCACTCTTGCTCCTGCCTTGGGCAATCCACTAAGCCTCATTGAGTCTCAGATACCTTATCTGCCACGTGAGGATGACATTTGCTTCAAGGATTACAAGAAGCGTCAGATAACTTGACATCGTACCTGACAGACTCTGCCTGTCTTCTCTGCTCACTCACTCGCTTTCTTCCTTGACTCAGGAATTCATCTCCTTGTCTCCATTACTGGCCGCTGCATTATGGATGTGCCTTTTCTGATTGCAGCTGTTTTACCAAAGGCCTCTCTCCCTCTCCCTCTCCCTCTCCCTCCCCCTCCCCTCTCCTCCCCCCTCTTGCTTTCTCTCTCTTGCTTTCTCTCTCTTGTTCTCTCTCTCTCCCTCCCTCCCTCCCCTGTCTTCCTCTCTCCCCCTCCCCTCTCCCTCTCTCATTCTCTCTCTCTTTCTCTCTCTCTGTCTCTCTCTGTCTCTCTTTCTCTCTCTCTCTCTCTCTCTCTCTCTCTCTCTCTCTCTCTCTCTCTCTCTCTCTCTCTCTCTCTCTGCCAGCCCTAGGTCTAAGCTGCTGCTATTACTCTACTAATAAACTCTGACTGGAAAGCTAATGTAAAACTTAGGTATAGGAGAACTGGAAGTCATGGGAAACTCAGTTGCTATGGCCAGGGATTGAAACTATCCATTTTCCTCATCACAAATTGTACATTTAATCATTGGATACCCAACCAGAGATATCAAGTGCTGATCACCACAGTAATGAATATAAATAGGGTACATCCTTTCCATCTCAGTCCCCCAGCACTCGCTTCTCCTTAATGGCCATGTGATGCTCGTTCTTGCAGTATTCTAAGTACAACCATTTACATTTATAATCCAAAATGCCTGCTGTCTAAGTCTTCCCAAGTCTTTCTGCCTTGAGGGAAATTCAATACTTTCATAATTAAATGAAATGAATTAGGTCTCCATGCCACGCACTAAGGAAGTCCAGAACTCTCACGTTCTTGTGAGTGGCTGGGTCTCTTCCTTCAAACTTAAGTTCTTCTCCACTGTCCTGCAGCTGTGTTCTTTTTTCTGTAACCTTTGGGTCCAACTTGTCTGTTCTCAAGATAGAACACTGATGGTAGCTTTCCTTGGGAGTGTGCTCACTGCTAAGTTGCCATGCTCCAGAAAATACAACTTTTAGCTATGCTCATTCAAGGAACCTTAGTTAAGCTCAATGGGTCACAAAAGCAGCAAAACAAAAGACATGAAAGTAACAGAGGATTTATTATGAAATGGGTTGATGAGAAGTGGTAAGGCATAACAGAGGGTAATAGGAATAAAAATGACTAAAATATATGACAGACTGGAATAGGAATTTATGTCAGAAGAGGCAGTATTGGAGAACGACTCATCTTGCAGGTCCCATGGTTTCATATAAAGTTAATTTCTGGATGAGCTACTTGGGAGACCCCAACACATTACCCCAAACCTTGTGTTCCCATGTGACTCCTTCTTCCACACACGTGAGAATCCACAAAACTCTGCCTTCTCCACCCTTCAAGTAAAACATGTTTAAATTCCCTTCCATTCAACAGAGCATGTCACATTCATTTAATACTATGTATCTGATAGAGTCCAACAGGAAGAAAGCTCAATATTTAATTTTCTTAAGATAAATTTTATTCCTTGGGTCAAATGGTCAGACTAAAGAGGAAATAAAAATATATGTGTTTCTGGTTCTTCAAAGTTTTGAAGTGTAAATCGACAATATAAAACCCCTGGTACCCTCTACCAGGTGATGATTGTTGAGTCCCAAAACGTCTTGGCTGGTCTTTCCTGTTCATTTGACATCTAGTCTAAGTTTGATGGTAAAGATTGAGGATCTCAAGTGTTTCCCAGATTAAAGTATTAGCATACAAACTTACAATAACTCTCCTTCTGTTCATTCCATAGCTACTATCCTAAGCTCATTTCTCTAAGCTACAGAATCATATGATCAGGTCTGAAAAAGTCATATTCTTTGAGAGGATGTGAGGTCATGTCCTATTCCACGAAGAGATGTTCAATATAATATAACACCACTGTTCATGTATGTATGAAATAGAATTGGCTTATACAAGAACTGTATGCCTTGATTCCTGGCACAATAAAAAGGTCACCTCAGTAGACCCAGTGGTGCTAAAGGATCCTGATGAGCCTGTTAGTGCATTTGAGCTCTGCCAGTTTCTCACTCCCCTCCCTGGTTTTGACAGTATCCTGATTTGCATATGAGCTTCTACCAGGCCTTTCCCTTATGCTGCACTTTCTGGAAGTCATGGTCACTTTTCCCTTTTTTTTTTTTTCAACTCAAACCCTTAGGCTAGACAAAGGCTGACATCACAGGCACTAAAGTAAAATTCAAACCACTTCCAGATGCCCTTCTAAAAGCTGCAAGCTAAAGAGAAAAGATAGTCAAGGCTCAATCTAGACTAAGCATGAGTAGATGTTTACCAAAAAGACCATGTGTTGTTAATCAATAAATGCATTGCTTGGTGCTTAGAACTCTTTTAAAAGTATCGAAAATGCATGTTTGCACTCTTTACATTATTATTATGTTTTCATGTCATAATTAATATGTAATTGTTCTTATACTTGTTTGATTGTTATATTTCTTCATCTTTTAAAGAAAAAAATAAATAAAACATCAAGGTACACTACCATTCTATGGATTGGCCAATAAGTCAATGCATAGGAAAGTATGACTGTATGGCGAAGCTATCAATGAAGAGAGGTCTGTGGCTGAGCCACCTGACTTCTGTGACTGAGCCACCTGACTTCTGAGGCTGAGCCACCTGACTTAATACACAGGCTGCCTGAGTCAAATTACATCTCTACTGCCAGTAACTTTCAGGATCCTCAATTTTCTCACATTTTAAATTTGAAATAATATCATTTACCTCATGTGCTAATCGATGGAAAGGATGTGGGGAATACCTTGGGTAGAGTAAGTCATCTCCAAAGGCTTACTACCGTTAATTCTTTTAACTAGGCAGGAATGACTGCCGAGTCTCAAAGCTTTTGTTTAGACCAAAAGAATTTGCACTGTTTACAGTGTACAATGGTTTAATCCAGAAAACAAAAATCACTTTTACTTTTCTCTGCCTTTAGTTACTTATTACCTAAAATTATAGTTAGTACCTAAATGCCATACATTAAAAGAAGTTCTAGGAACATGGTACCCAACAAGAGAGACAGAATCACATGAAGCCTTAATTCTAAACAGAGGAAAATAAACAAAACAGACAACAAAATGATGTCTGATAGTAATAGCATTGTATAGAAAACAAAATTATCTAACAGGATAGCTTAACAGAAGAAAGATCATGGCAGAGACTACATTCTACAAGTGAATTAAGACCAAGACCTGAACAAGAAGATTCTTCAAAGACCTGACTGTTCATAGCCCAGAAAAAGGAAAAGCTAGTGTCCACGACAAAGAAAGGAAACAGTGTGTTTGGGGTTCTTGAAAACAAAGTGTCACAGGTAAGATCAGAGGCTTGGCCAACATCAGAAACATGGATCATTGAGTCCAGCTTGCTTTGGTCAAGTTTAGATTTCATACTGAATGAGATGGAAAGCTTCTGGGCAGTTAGAATGAATAAGGATATGATCTCGTTCACAATTCTAAATCCTCACCCTGCTGAGCAGGCTGAGAATGGCTTCTAGGAGAAAAAGCAGACAGACAAAAGCTATTACAAGGCCGATGCAGGCAGTAAGCAATGATTCCGACTGAATGTGGATTGGGTATGTGTAGGAAGGTGGGGTCAGGGTAAGAAGGCAAGAGGAGGTCCAGGAATTACTGTTGGTTTTAGTTTGAGAAGCCAAATGGCTGCTGACTTGTTGATCTATGCATCTAGAGATCATGCATGGGGAGACACGAGTTCAGAGAAGTGAGTCAAAAGCCACGTCACGGCTCTCCTGACGACCAGTTGCATTGAACAAAAGGCATATCTTTTTCTAAGTTAGAAATAAAAAGAGAGAACTCTGTGCCCCAAAGGAATAAACACATGCTCCTCAGACACCTGCCCACTACCTCATTTCTCCAGTCTGCGTTATGAGCCACACTGGGCCATATCTGGTATTAGAATTTTCTGTCTAATGTCAGATCGCCTGCAGTCCATCACTCTATGATAACTCTAAAGTCATGTACTTCTAAGCTCTACCTCCATGAGCTAATTTGCAATTTTATTACAGTATTTACATATTTCCTCACCAGGAAATGTACACAAAGCAATATGCTTCAAGTGTGTGTGTGTGTCTGTCTGTGTGTCTGTGTGTCTGTGTGTCACTGATAGTTTTAGGTCTATGGTTCTAATGCACAAGTCCTACCACATCTACATCACTTAATTGCCAAGGAACCAGCCTATATCTGAAATAGAAACCCACAGGTTTTCTGCATTGAGTTCCTAAACTAAGCCAATATCTAAGATCATGGGGCAATTTATAAAAATTGGCATACAGTTTCTCTGAATCATAATATATGTTTAATTGTGATGCTTAGAATGGGAAGGTTTTTGCAAACTAAAACAATCCTGGGTCATTTCATTCACAAATTTGGTTATTTCCATCTTATCTAGATGTTTACTTTTTATCTTCATTATTTTATTATCTACTTTTGCATATCCTAATTTTACCAGAAGAAGAGAAAGAGGAGGAGATATTTTCCTTTACAAAATAAATAGGTCATGCTATAAGGTATGTGTTCATGATTTCTGGCTAGACTTATAAACATAACATGAATTCCTCCTAAAAATATAGCATTAATGGCACCTGAAAGTTGGGTGCTTCCAGTATAAAAGAAGAGGGGAGGGAAACACAAAGAACAGGAAAGTCTTGGTTTTTGCTGTTAAAAATATTAAAATTGCACTGAAAAAATTGATATTCACTTAGAATCCTCTGCATGTTTGTAATTCATACTTATAATTGGGTCATAATTTTGTGCAAAAATAAAAAAGAATACAGACAGGAGGAGGAGGAACATATTGACATCGAGGGTCTTGAAGAGCATTGCATTCTGAAGCTCCTGAGAGCTAAGCAGACTTCCTCACAAGGCCGCCCTCTCTGCTCAGTGTGGATGTGCACCAGAGACTCCGCCCACGAGGGCCTGGACTTTCACCAAACAGCTGATCAAAAGCTGTTTCTGTCAATTTCCGCAAATATAGTTCTGATCCTGGAAGAAAGGAGACCATTATGAAACAAGCGTTTGGTAGTGTCACCTGAACTGACTTGGGTTCTGTCTGTTCCCAGAAGTTATGTGAGGGTGAAGTGTGAGTGTTCCTGCTTTTCCCTCCCAGCTCTATGAGGGATATAAACTTTAACTGCCTGTACTAACTAACCTTTCTTAACTAGCACAAACCTCAAACGATTTGAAGTGAGCTTGTGCTTATACAAGTAGATGCAAAGCAAGATTGTAATTTTTTTTTAATTTGTGAGAATTGAACCATATAGTAAGCAAATATCAAGTTGAAAGAATGAGGTGATGGGAAGACACACACTTCTCTAGTGTCCAGTTTTTGGTTTTGGTGGGGTTTTGTTTGTTTTTGTTCTTGTTTTGTTTTGTTTTGTTTTGTTTTGTTTTTAAATAACCAGGCCTACATTTCATAGGCTCACTATGGACTAAATTTCACATGTAAAATTGATGTATAGAACTACTATGTACCCTGCTATGGCCAGAGAAAGACAAACACAACATAGACCCTAGTTCACTGTCGTCAGGCTCCTTATAGAAGGCAGGGATAGGAGCCAGGGCCCCCTGCCACCTTCCTCAGGGTAGGCCAAGAGTATTAGAGGGCAAAGCAAAGTGGGCTGCGATTAATAGCAACAGTTTTGAAGAAATCAGAGGTCTCTTAGTATGATTTCCATTGCTATAACAAATAACAATGCCAGAAGAAAACTGGAGGAAGGGTTTATTTCATCTTATACTTTACAGTCCATCACCAAGGGAAGCCAAGGCAAAACTCAGCTTGGCAGAAGCATGAAGCAGAAAGAACAAAGCAATGCTGCTTTTGGCTGACTAACAGGCTCAGTCAGGCTACCTTATTTATACAGCCATGGCCACCTGCCTAAGGATGGCATCACCCATGGTGGGCTTGGTCCACCCTATATCATCAAGAAAATGCATCACAGATATGCTCTCAGGCTAATGTAGTGCAGTAATTTGTCAACTGAGGCTCCCACTCCCCATGTGGGTCAAAACGAAAATCATGTAGAAGCATCACAGCTGGTCTGAATATTATTGGTTCTCTTGTTGGGTCCTCAGTGTACTGTTAGACAATCCAAGTCACTTTCTTCATGGTGACTCCAGGATAGAAATGCCAACCACACAGCATTACTGAAATTGAATGTATGATGCTCTTGGCATAGTGTCTGACATTACTACATACGGATGGTGTGTGTTTTTGCAGAATGAGCCCTGGTAACAGACAGGATAATGAACATATGATGGGTACAGGTAGGCAGCTTGTCTTCCCCCTCAGAGCGCTGTGCTTGAATAGTAACACAAGGTGGATCTATCCTCACACAGTCAAGAAGTTCCAAGGCTTCCCAGCATGGGTTGATGTGGAAGTTTCAACGATCATAAAACTCTCTCAGGAGAAATGAGGAGCTAGACAAGTTCTGCCCAAGGAAGTTCTCACAAGAGGCCATTGTAAAACGTCCCTATTCCTCTGAACTTAACTTGAAAAATGTTCCCACTAAAGCCCAATGGGAGTTTTATATGAGAAAGGGATAGAATTAGGTCTTGTGTATTTTTAAAGGGTCATACAAAAAGGCAATGTCTAAATTTTTTACAGATGGTAGCAAAAGGGTTGGTGCAGTTGGCCAAAATTGACCTTTTATGCTTCCCAAAAGCAAATGTTTACTGAGTGAAACTCTACTATACTACCAATGGAAAAGAAAATCCCTGGGTGCTTACATTGGATAATCCAGAGTACAGCCACTGCCAAACACATTTATAAAAATCACTAAGAATGTTTTTCATGCTACCTGTTTTCAACCTTCCCCAAGATTTTGCTCTGTAGCTGCTTTTTCTGAAAGACAAATATGTTTCTGAGGAAAATTAATATTTCTATGAGATTGGTCTTGTGGAACTCTGTGCATCTCAGGATGCTTACTGCTACTGCTAGCAATCCATCCCTGCTGTCTCCGTGGTGCCTAGAGGATGAGCACAGGGACAGAGCTGAGTCTTCTGGAGTCTGAACAGATGTGAATGTCTTCCAGAATGGAGAGCCTCTCCACTTTCTTTCAGAGGGAGATGGGTGCCAGGAATTTCTATGTTGTTTTTGACATTAAATAACTCTTTAAAACCCAGAATTTTGATGAGCTCTGTTAAAGAAAAGAAGTTAAGTTCAAAACACAGAAATCCATCAAAGCTGAGGTCAAAGGCAAGAGTAAGTGATCACAGATACAGGAGGCATTAACTGGAAGATTTTGCTAGAGGAAAATGGAAGGGCAAGTCTTAGCAGTGCATGGGATGTCTTTCATCTATAATTTCTTCTTTCCCTCTTAGGCAGTCTTTTTTTGAGATGTAGACTTTTAAAACATAATTTTCTCTATATCTTATGGCTGGAAAGATAGGACCACCCACTCTTCCAGCCCAAGAAAAAGCAAAGTTGTAACTACACACAATGAAATTCTTACTGAGGTTCTAATCGAACATTTGAATTAAAAGATTATAGAGATTTCTACCTTTTCAGAAAACAAAAAGTTACTATGAGACATGTAATTAATAGTTTTAAAAATAAAAGGAGTTGTGTCTATAAAAATATGTGGGGTGCCTGCCTGGAGTTCAGGGTCAGATTATCCCTGGGGTGAGAACTAGGTGGTTGTATAGAGGCATTTATCAAAGCTTAGCAAATTATTACATGTTTAATTTACTGCAAATAAACTTTTTAAATAAATCTTATTTATTAAATTATAAAAAAATATAATTGATCAATGGCATACACACACACACACATACATACATGCACACACACACACACACACATATTTGGTAATGATCAGGTCAAGATAAGTAACATCTCTTAACCTTAACAAGTCATTTTCTTTGTAGTGAAAACATTTAAAATGATCTCTACTAACTCTTTAAAATGATTCATTACCAAACATATTGATCCTTCTTGGCTCAAGAACACCAGAATGTATTCCTGGCTAACACCATGTACACGCAGTGTCCTCTTTCTATTCCCTAGTACTTCCCTAATATTTCTCCTGCTGAATGGATTTCTTCTTCTGCTGTGCTGAAATACTCAGCTTGAGAAGATAGATTTTCTTTTGTATTGCCTTTGTGTCAGGGGTCATATAAAGAATATTTGCCCTGACCAGTGTCCTGAAACTACAGTGTTTTTAGTAGCAAAATAGTCTGGAGACATACATGCAAGCCTTTAGCCCATTTTGATGTGAGTGCAGACAAAGTGGACTTCCTTCTGCTCTTGTGAATATACAGTTCTCGAACATCTCTCACTGAAGAGACATCCTCTCTATAACGTGAACTCTTAGAACTCTAATTACAGATCAGTGATACTTATCTCCGGTTTCTCCATTTTGAACCATTAATTAAGTGTGTGTGTGTGAGTGTGTGTGTGTGTGTGTGTGTGTGTGTGGGTTTTTTTCAGTGGAAACTGTGTTGTCTTGGTTATTAATATTTTTAGTATATCTTGATGTCAATCATTCCAATACTCTAATTGCTTAAGATTGTTTCAGCTATTTCAGGATATTTGTGCTTCCACACAAATTTCTGAAGATTTTTTTTCCCAATTTCTGTAAAAATTTTCATTAGTGTCTTGGATAAAAGTTCGTAAAATCTGTAGATAGCTTTATATAGTGCAGATATTGTAACAGTATTAATTATTCTACCTCATGAACATGAGATATCTCTTCATTTTATTTTAAACTCTTAGGTTTTTCTCACTGATGTTGTATGAGTTTTATTAGTTTAAAGAAATAATTGTCTTCCTTAGATAACTGCTACTGGACTTTGTATCTGCTGTCGATCTATTGTAGATGGAATTGTTTCTTTAATTTATTATTGAGTTGATCAAAAATTATGATTTTGTTCTTCATAATTTTTTTTACTGAAAAGGGAAGTAAAAACATAAAATTAAAGATTTACATGGAAAATATTTCAGATAAAATAGAAGAGATACATAGAAAAACATGTTAAAATTGACAATTTTCATGGAAAATTAAGAGTAAAATGGTAGACATGTTAAAATGTTGCTAAATTAATTGAAATATGAAATGGAAACATTTTATGATAGAATTGAAGATTTTACATGGAAAATATTTCTAATAAAATTGTAGAAATATGTAGAAAAATGTTTGAAAAATGTAGAAAATGTTAGATTTGAGGATTATCATGGAAATTTTTATATAGATATAATAATGGTAGGAATAAAAGTATTCCTAAGTTGATTGAAAGTGGAATTATGTATTAGTCAGAGTTTCTATTCCTGCACAAACATCATGACCAAGAAGCAAGTTGGGGAGGAAAGGGTTTATTCTGCTTACACTTCCACACAGCTGTTCATCACCAAAGGAAGTCAATACTGGAACTCAAGCAGGTCAGGAAGCAGGAGCTGATGCAGAGGCCATGGAGGGATGTTCCTTACTGGCTTGCTTCCCCTGGCCTGCTCAGCCTGCTCTCTTATAGAACCCAAGACTATCAGCCCAGGGATGGCACCACCCACAAGAGGCTCACCCCCCTTGATCACTAATTGAAAAAATGCCCCACAGCTGGATCTCATGGAGGCACTTCCCCAACTGAAACTCCTTTCTCTGTGATAACTCCAGCCTGTGTCAAGTTGACACACAAAACCAGCCAGTAAAAATTATAAACATTTTCTGATAAACTTGAAGATTTACATGGAAAATATTTCTGATAAAATTGAAGAAATATTATAGAAAAACATGTCAAAATTAAAGATTATCATAGAAATTATACAGATAAAATGATAGGCATAAAGATAATTCTAAGTTGATTGAAGGTGGGAATATAAACATTTTCAGATAAAATTGAAGATTTACATGGAAAATATTTCTGGTAAAATTCAAGAAATATATAGACTAGCATGTTAAAATTGACTATTTCATAGAAACATTTACATATAAAATGGTAGATATAAAACTCTAAATTAATTGAAGGTGGAATTAAAAACAGTTATGATAAAATCAAAGATTTACATTGAAAATGTTTCTGATAAAATAGAGGAAATATATAGAAAGACATATTACAATTGAAGATTATCATAAAAATAATGTAGATAAAATGGTAGACATAAAAACATTACTAAATTAATTAAAAGGGTAATTACAAACATTTTCTGATAAAATTGAAGATTTTCATGAGAAATATTTCTGTTAGTCTATGTCTTTTTATTGGGGAGTTGAGTCCATTGTTGTTAAGAAATATTAAGGAATAGTGATTGTTGCTTCCTGTTATTTTTGATGTTATTTTTATGTTTGTGTGGGTATCTTCTTTGGGGTTTGTTGGAAGAAGATTACTTTCTTGCTTTTTCTAGGGTGTAGTTTCCCTCCTTGTGTTGGCATTTTCCATCTATTATCCTTTGTAGGGCTGTATTTTTGGTCAGATATTGTGTAAATTTTGTTTTATCATGGAATATCTTGGTTTCTCCATCTATGATGATTGAGAGTTTTGCTGGATATAGTAGCCTGTGATGGAATTTGTGTTCTCTTAGGGTCTGTATGAGGTCTGCCCAGGTTCTTCTAGCTTTCATTATCTCTGGTGAGAAGTCTGGTGCAATTCTGATAGAGCTGCCTTTATAAGTTTCTTGCCCTTTTTCCCTTACTGCTTTTAATATTCTTTCTTTGTTTAGTAAATTTGGTATTTTGATTATTATGTGTCGGGAGGAGTTTCTGTTCTGGTCCAGTCTGTTTGGAGTTCTGAAGGCTTCTTATATATTCATGGGAATCTTTCTCTCTAGGTTAGGGAAGTTTTCTTCTACAATTTTGTTGACGATATTTACTGGCCCTTTAAGATGTAAATTCCTGCTCTCTTCTATACCTATAATCCCTAGGTTTGGTCTTCTCATTGTGTCCTGGATCTCCTGGATGTTTTGAGTTACCAGCTTTATGCATTTTGCGTTTTCTTTGACTGTTGAGTCAATGTTTTCTATGGTATCTTCAGCACCCGAGGTTCTTTATTTTATCTCTTGTATTCTGTCGTTGATGTTTGCATCTATGACTCCTGAATTCTTTCCAAGGTTTTCTATCTCCAGAGATGTCACACTTTGTGATTTCTCTATTGTTTCTCCACTGATCTTATGCCCTGTGTGCTCCTAGCTGTTCCCCTCCAGAGAGAAGGTGGAGATCTCACTCTGTGCTCAGAAATGAAAGTGCTTCTGAGAGGTCACTCTCTCCTGAAGGGCTGTGCACAGAAGGCTGTGCAGTCTCCTGGCTCCCTAGTGCAAATGACATGGCGGCAGGAAGACTTCTGTCCCAGATGCTCCACTGATCTTGTGCCCTGTGTCATTCTTCATTATGTTAATATTCTATGTTAGAATTGTTGATTGAATATTTTGAACTATGCTTGCATTCCTAGGACCAATCTTACTCATAGTGTATTATTGCTCTTAAGAGGTGTTGAGTTCTGTGTCCTCATATTTTCCTGAGGAATTTTGATCTATGTTTATCTACTTAATCTATATATACAAGTCAAGGTATTAGGAAAAATTCTTTTTTATTTTCTTCACCTATATATCCTTGTCCGGTTTGGGTATGAGGATAATGCTGAACTCAGAGAGAGTAAATGATTGGAGAGGAGAGTTTGAGTAGAATTGGCATTAGTTTTTGAAATTTAGTAAAATTCAGCAGTTGAGCCTGGCCTTTTCTTTGCTTGAACACTTCTATTATTAACCCATTCCTATTTCTTTTCTTTAATTTTTTAAATTTATTTATTCATTTATTTATTTATTTATTTATCTTTGGTTTTTTGTTTTTGTTTTTGTTTTTGTTTTTTTGAGACAGGGTTTCTCTGTGTAGTTCTGGCTGTCTTGAAACTCACTCTGTAGACCAGGCTGGACTCAAACTCAGAAATCAGCCTGCCTCTGCCTCCCAGAGTGCAGGGATTACAGGCGTGCGCACTACCGCCTGGCTCCCATTCCTATTTCTTACCAGTCTGCTACATTTATCTCTGTTCTCCTGTTAAATTTTGTTAGGTCACATGTGCCTAGGAATGTATTGATGTCCTCCAGGTTTTCTGACTTTTGCTGTACTGAGATAGCCACTAATGACTCTTCTGTGGTGTCATTCTTCATGTCTCTCCTTTCATCTCTAATTTCATTTGAGTCCTCTCTCTCTCTCTCTCTCTCTCTCTCTCTCTCTCTCTCTCTCTCTCTCTCTCTCTCGCTCTCCCTCCCTTCTTCCCTCCCTCTCTTTCTCTTTCTTTCTCTATCTCTCTTGCTCTCTCTCTCCCTCCCTCTCTCTCTTTCTCTCTCTCTCTTTTGCTCTCATGCTCTCTCACTCTCTCTCCCTCCCTCCCTCTCTCTTTGTTTCTTTCTCTCTCTCTCTCTCTTGCTCTCTCTCCCTCCTTCTCTCTCTCTTTCTCTCTCTCTCTAGCTCTCTCCCTCTCTCTCACTCTCTCTCTTCCTCTTTCACTCTCTCTCTCACTCTTGCTCTCATTTAGTTCCAATGAAAGCTGATCAATGTTTTTTATTGTTCCATAGGAAGCAACTGTTTGTTCTATTATATTAATTTTCAGCCTTCATATGTGTTCCCATCTTTGTCATTTCTTCCCCTTTACTAATTTTGTGTTCAGTTTGTTCTTTTCTAATACCTTATAATTGTGTCTTCTGTTGTATTTATTCATCAATCCAATCAAAGATAATGCTGAGTTGTTTCCATGTTTATTTGTACAACTTTAGTGTTAATCATATTGTTGATATCCTACTCTTTTTCTATATTGCTCAGAAAAAAATAAATGCCATAATTTTCATTGTTTTAATTTGTTGAGACTTATTTTGTAAATGGGTATGTAGTCTCTCCTAGTGATTGTATCATGTGCTTTCATGTTGGATGAAATAAGTCTCTTTCTATTTAGTATATCTCCAATGTTTCTTTGCTAATGTTCTTTTGTTCAATGTTTCTTTATGAATTTTGTGATTATTCTACTGATAGAAATTGAGTGTTGAACTCCCTACCAGTTAGTTTCATAGAATCTGTCTTTCATTTAGACTGATAATTTTTAAAATAGGTGCGTAGCTTAATAATACAGCACTTGACTGTCATACAAGAGACTGGGATCTCTAGTATTACAACAAAGAAAGAAAATGACATTATCAACATAGGCTTTTAGTGTTTGATTTATGTTATTCGGTTCAATCAACAAACATGCACAGTATGGGTTTCCCAGAAACAAATAAAAGGCTTATTGGAAAATAAAAGGCATAAACAATTCAGTGAAACGATTGCTAAAAATGTTTTGAATCTTGGGAAAGACATGGACTTGCAGGCCCAGGAAGCTCAAAGGATCCCTAATAGACTGGACCAAAAAATATTCTTGCCATGGCATAGTACAGTCAAACTGTTGTTGAATTAATATGTATTTCCTATTATTTTGTATATTTTAAAATCAAGCCCTCTCTAAATTATATAATTGCCTTCCTATTTTCCATTTTCACTTCAAGTATGTTTTGTCAAATATAAGTGTAGCTACTCCTCTTTATTTAAGATCCCTCTTTTCATCATCCATATCTTCCCAGCCATTTTTCCCCCCGTCTATGTGTGCCTTTAATGCTGATGTGGGTTTGTCAGGGGCAGGTAGGTGTCTGGACTGCTCTTGCTTTGCAGCTGCTTTACTTTCATTTTCAGTTCATTCCACTGGTCTGTCTGTAAGTCATTCTGCTTTGCTGGGTGTTTGCATATTCTTTGTTGTTTCTCCTGTGGCTCAGCTCTGTGATTTGGTGAATTTTTTGTACAGAGGGTCTTCTTTCCCTCTTTTTCTCTTTTGTGCATGTGCTCTCCTTGAGTGCTGTGATTTTCTGTTATTCCTTTCCTCCTAACATTAGGCCACCCTTTGGCATATGTCGCAGAGCTGATTTGATAGTGATAAGTGTTCTGTGTTTGCTTGTTTCACAGGTATTAGCATTTCTTCTTCACTTCTCAAGGGTAGTTCTGTAAGACATAGTATTCTTTGGTGTTTTCTTTCCTCCAAGACTTTGAAGTGACATACTACTCTGTCCTGACATAATATGTATGATGATTTGGTATCAGCCTAACATGGCTTCTTCAGTACAGGTTTCATTTGCTATTTTCAAACTTCTCATATTCTCATATTTGCAACAGTTTGACTGTAATATGCCATAGCAAGAATATTTTTTGGTCCAGTCTATTAGGGATCTTTTGAGCTTCCTGGGCCTGCATGTCCATGTCTTTCCCAAGAGTCAAAACCTTTTTGGTAATTGTTTCACTGAATTCATATGAATAAACATATCCCTTTTTTTTCTTTTCTTTTTTTTATTTCTTTTATTCGATATATTCTTTATTTACATTTCAAGTGATTTTCCCTTTCCTGGATCCCCCTTCCCTGAAAGTCCCATAAGCCCTCTTCCCTCCCCCTGTTCCCCAATCTACCCCTTCCCACTTCCCTGTCCTGGCATTCCCCTACACTGCTGCACTGAGCCTTTCCAGGAGCAGGGCCACTCCTTCCTTCTCCTTGGGCATCATTTGATATGTGAATTGTGTCTTGGGTATTCCAAACTTCTAGGCTAATATCCGTTTATCAGTGAATGCATACCATGAGTGGTCTTTTGAGACTGGGTTACCTCACTTAGGATGATGTTCTCCAGTTCCATCCATTTGTCTAAGAATTTCATGAATTCATTGTTTCTAATGGCTGAATAGTACTCCATTGTGTATATATACCACATTTTCTGTATCCATTCCTCCGTTGAGGGACAACTGGGTTCTTTCCAGCTTCTGGCTGTTATAAATAGGGCTGCTATGAATGTAGTGGAGCATATATCCTTATTACATTCTGGGGAGTATTCTGGGTACATGGCCAGGGGTGGTATAGCAGGGTCCTCTGGAAGTATCATTCCCAGTTTTCTGAGGAACCACCAGACTGACTTCCACAGTGGTAGTACCAGCTTGCAACCCCACCAGCAGTGGAGGAGTGTTCCTCTTTCTCCACATCCTCTCCAACACCTGTTTTCTCTTGAGTTTTTGATCTTAGCCATTCTGACTGGTGTGAGGTGAAATCTCAGGGTTGTTTTGATTTGCATTTCCCTCATGACTAAGGATGTTGAACATTAGGTATTTCTCAGCCATTCGATATTCCTCAAGTGAAAATTCTTTGTTTAGCTCTGTACCCCATTTTTAAAGGGGATATTTGGCTCTCTGGAGTCTACCTTCTTGAGTTCTTTGTACATCTTGGATATAAGCCCTCTGTCAGATATAGTGTTGGTAAAGATCTTTTCCCAATTTTTTTTTTTTGGTTGCCGTTTTCTCCTTTTGACAATGTCCTTTTCTGCCTTACAGAAACTTTGTAGTTTTATGAGGTCCCCTTTGTCAATTCTTGATCTTAGAGCATAAACTATTGGTGTTCTTTTAAGGAAAATTTCCCCTGTGCCTATGTGCTCAAGGTTCTTCCCCAGTTTCTTTTCTGTTAGTTTCAGTGTATCTGGTTTTATGCGGAGGTTCTTGACCCACTTGGACTTGAGCTTAGTACAAGGAGATAAGAATGGATCAATTTGCATTCTTTTGCATGTTGACCTCCCGTTGAACCAGCACCATTTGTTGAAAAGGCTTTCTTTTTTGCACTGGATGGTTGTAGCTCCTTTGTCAAAAATCAAGTGACTATAATTCGGTGGGTTCATTTACGGGTCTTCAATTCTATTCCATTGACCTACTTGCCTGTCACTGTACCAATACCATGCAGTTTTTAACACAATTGCTCTGTAGTACTGCTGGAGGTCAGGGATACTGATTCCCCCAGAAGTTCTATTTCTGTTAAGGATAGTTTTAGCTATCCTGGGTTTTTTGTTATTCCAGATGAATTTGAGAATTGCTCTTTCTAACTCTCTGAAAAATTGAGTTGGGATTTTGGTGGGGATTGCATTGAATCTGTAGATTGCTTTTGGCAAGATGGCCATTTTAACTATATTAATGCTGCCAATCCAAGAGCATGGAAGATTTTTCCATCTTCTAAGGTCTTCTTTGATTTCTTTCTTCAAAGACTTGAAGTTCCTGTCATACAGATCTTTCACTTGTTTGGTTAGAGTCACACCAAGATACTTTATATTGTTTGTGGCTATTGTGAGGGTGACGTTTCCCTAATTTCTTTCTCAGCTGATTTGATTAATTAATTTTATATCCAGCCACTTTGCTGAAGTTGCTTATCAGCTGTAGGAGTTCTCTGGTGGAGTTTTTCAGGTTACTTAAGTATACTATCATATCATCTGCAAATAGTGATAGTTTGACTTCTTCCTTTCCAATTTGTATCCCTTTGACCTCCTTTTGTTGTCTAATTTCTCTGGCTAGAACTTCAAGTAATATATTGAATAAATATGGAGAGAGAGGACAGCCTTCTCTAGTCCCTGGTTTTAGTGGGATTGCTTCAAGTTTCTCTCCATTTAGTTTGATGTTGGCTACTGGTTTGCTGTATATTGCTTTTGTTATGTTTAGGTATGGACCTTGAATTCTTCTTCTTTTCAAGACCTTTAACATGAAAGGATGCTGAATTTTATCAAATGCTTTCTCAGCATCTAATGAAATGCCCATGTGGTTTTTTTCTTTCAGTTTGTTTATGTAGTGGATTACATTGATGGATTTCCATATATTGAACCATCCCTGCATCCCTCCAATGAAGCCTACGTGATCATTGTGAATGATCGTTTTGATGTGTTCTTAGATTCAGTAGGCAAGAATTTTATTGAGTATTTTTGCATTGATATTCATAAGGGAAATTAGCCTAAGTTCTCTTTTTTGTTGGATCTTTGTGTGGTTTTGGTATCAGTGAAATTGTGGCTTCATAGAACGAGTTGGGTAATGTTCCTTCTGTTTCTATTTTGTGGAATAGAGTATTGAATATTGTCATTAGGTCTCCTTTGAATGTCTAATAGAATTCTGCACTAAAGCCATCTGGTCCTATGCTTTTTTTTTTTTTTGGTTGGGAGACTGTCAATGACCACTTCTATTTCTTTAGGGGTTATGGGACCATTTAGATGGTCTATCTGATACTGATTAAATTTTGGAAGTTGGTATCTGTCTAGGAAATTGTCCATTTCATCCAGATTTTCCAGTTTTGTTGAGTATAGGCTTTTGAAGTAGGATATGATAATTTTTTTGATTTCTACAGTTTCTGTTGTTATTTCACCCTTTTCATTTCTGATTTTGTTAATTTGGATATTGTCTCTGTGCCCTCTGGTTAATCTGGCTAAAGGTTTATCTATCTTGTTGATTTTCTCAAACAACCAGCTCCTGCTTTTGCTGATTCTTTGTATAGTTCTTTTTGTTTCAACTTGGTTGATTCCAGCCCTGAGTTTCATGATTACTTGCCTTCTACTCCTCTTGGGTGTATTAGCTTCTTTTTGTTCTAAAACTTTCAGGTGTGCTGTTAAACTGCTAGTGTATGCTCTCTCCAGCTTCTTTATGTAGGCACTCAGAGCTATGAGTTTTCCTCTTAGCACTGCTTTCATTTTGTCCCATACATTTAGGTATGCTGTGCCTTCATTTTCATTAAATTCTAAAAAGTCTTTGATTTCTTTCCTTATTTATTCCTTGACCAAGGTATCATTGAGTAGAGCTTCCACGAGTATGTGGGCTTTTTTTGTTTTTGTTACTTTTGAAGACCTCCCTTATTCCATAGTGATCTGGTAGGAGGCGTGGAATTAGTTCGATCATCTTATATCTGTTGAGGTCTGTTTTGTGACCAATTATATGGCCAATTTTGGAGAAGGTAACATGAGGTGCTGAGAAGAAGGTATATTCTTTGGATTTAGGATGAAATGTTCTATAGATATCTATTAAATCCATTTGGTCCAAAACTTCTGTTAGTTTTACTGTGACTCTGTTTATTTTCTGTTTCCCTGATATGACCTTTGAAGAGAGTGGGGGTGTTTAAGGCCCCCACAATTATTGTGTGGGGGGCTTTAAGTTTTAGTAAGGTTTCCTTTACGAATGCAGGTGCCCTTGTATTTGGGGCATAGATGTTCAAAATTGAGAGTTCTTCCTGGTAGATTTTTCCTTTGATGAGTATAAAGTGGCTTTCTGTATCTTTTTTGATGACTTTTGGTTGAAAGTCTATTTAATCTGATATTAGAATGGCTACTCCAGCTTGTTTCCTGGGACCATTTGCTTGGAGAACTCTTTTCCAGCCTTTTACTCTTAGTTAGTGTTTGTCTTTGACACTGAGATGCGTTTCCTGTATGGAGCAAAATGTTTGGTCTTGTTTACAAATCCAGTCTGTTAGTCTATGTCTTTTTATTGGGGAATTGAGTCTATTGATGTTAAGAGATATTAAGGAATAGTGATCTGTGCTTCCTGCTGTTTTTGATGTAATTTTTATGTTTCTGTGGTTATCTTCTTTTGGGTTTGTTGAAAGGAGATTACTTTCTTGCTTTTTCTTGTGTGTAGTTTCCCTCCCTTTGTTGGTGTTTTCCATTCATTATCCTTTGAAGGGCTGGATTTGTGGAAAGATACTGTGTAAATTTGTTTTTGTCATGAAAAACCTTGGTTTCTCCACTGATGGTAATTGAGAGATTTGCTGAATATAGCAGTTTGGGTTGGCATTTGTGTTCACTTAGGGTCTGCATGACGTCTGCCCAGGCTCTTTTGGTTTTTTCATAGTCTCTGGTGAGAAATCTGGTATAATTCTGATAGGGTCTACCTTTATACGTTACTTGACTTTTTCCCCTTACTGCTTTTAACATTCTTTGTTTAGTTTTGGTGTTTTAATTATTATGTGACAGGATGAATTTCTTTTCTGGTCAAATCTATTTGGAGTTCTGTAGTATTCTTGTATGTTCATGAGCATCTCTTTCTTTAGGTTAGGTAAGTTTTCTTCTATAATTTTGTTGATGACATTTACTGGCCCTTTAAGTTGGAAATCTTCACTTTCTTCTATGCATATAATCCTTAGATTTGGTCTTATCATTTTGTCCTGGATTTCCTGGATATTTTGGGTCAGGAGCTTTTTGCATTTTCATTTTCTTTTACTATTGTATCAATGCTTTCTATGGTATCTTCTGCATCTGAGATTCTCTCTTCTATCGCTTGTATTCTGTTGTTGATGCTTGGATCCATGACTCCTGACTTCTTTCCTAGGTTTTCTATGTCCCGAGTTGTCTCCCTTTGTGATTTCATTATTGTTTCTACCTCCTTCTTTACATCCTGGATGGCTTTGTTTAATTCCTTCACCTGTTTTGTTGTGTTTTCTCTTAGTTCTTCAAGGGCTTCTCTCTGTTTACTTGTGTTCTCCTGTATTTCTTTAAGGGAGTTATTTATGTCCTTCTTGAAGCCCTCCATGATGCCCTCCATCAGCATCATGAACTGTGATTTTTAAATCCAATTCTTGCTTTCCTGATGTGTTGGGGTATCCAGGACTTGCTGTTGTGGGAGAATTGGGTTCAGGTGGTGCCATATTGTCATGATTTCTGTTAGCAACGTTCCCACATTTGCCTTTTGCCATCTGGTTATCTCTGGTGTTTAATTGGGCCTGCTGTCACTGGATGGAGCTTGCCCCTCCTGTGTGTGTGCCTGTAGGCCTATCTTAGCAACCTTGGGTGAGCTGCTTTCTCCTGGCATAAATTGCTGTGGTGCTGCAGCGTTCCTGAGTGGAGGTTCCCAAGTGATCCTCTACTCTGGTGAAATCTGCCTACCAATCTGTTGCACAGTAACAGAAGCAAAGATGGCAGCGAGACCCACTCTCTTGTAGTTGTATTTGGGTATGTACCTCTGTGGCCTGATCAGCTCTGGATGCAGGCTGTGCTGACTCTCTCCTCCTCGCTGGTTGCTGATTGTATAGATGGCTTCCTGCACAGCCTGGAGATGGCACACCGTGTCTGAGGGTGTTCTTGATCCAGAGGCGGAAACTGGAAGGCTCTTGCCAGAGGCCTCTGATCTGCAGGGCCGGACTCCCCTGTGCAGGCTGCCTCTTCCTTGATGGCTGCTGGGTGTATAGCTGGCTTCCTGCACTGCTTGGAGATGGCGCACTGTGGCTGAGTGTTCCAGATCCAGAGGCAGAAACCGGAAGCGCCTTTTATTTTTCAATGCACCTTTTATTAGTTTCTGGGAAACCCGTTCTGTGCATGTTTGTTCACTTAATGATGTCACAAAGGTCATAAATGGCAGGTTTGATCCTAAGCAGAGCAAGTTTGCAAGAAGCTGTGATCATGGTGCATGTATGGGGCACATATTGGGTTCTGTGGAACATGGAAGGTCAGAGATATCTGGGAAGCATCATGTGGTTATGAGGCAGCATGCATAGTAGCAAGATCTGTCAGGTGTCTGGGCTGCATGGAAGATAGACTAGACAGTCTGGAAAATATACCAGTCACAAAATGAGAAATAGTCAGAGTGAGATGGGGCATTTGGCAGAGCCTGCAGATAGCATATATGACTTGGTAAAGTCCATGAAGCCAGACAGCTCACAGATCTCCTCGGCTTCTTCATACCTCAAGGACAGGAGGATGGGGCAAAGCATCTGTTCTACAGAGCTCAAGTAGAGGAAGTCCTTGAATATGGGCTGTTCAACTATTTCTTGGAACCACAGAAGGTGTGAAGGGATACCCAATGGATTCTCAAGATCTTCAATTGCTTTCCAGAGACACAGGGAAGAGAACAAAACTACTTGTCTGTTACTCTGGGCCTCTATGGGCAAAGCTTCTAAAGATGTGCTGGCTGGTTGTGTTCCTATGTGGGACAGGCAGGCAGCACTATATGAGCACTTCCTAGGAGCCTTACCAGAGCATCCCCTCAGGTCTGATTCCTGCTACCTGGTGCTGAGGATCTAGACAAACATTCTGAATTTTTAAAAGTATATCATGCAAATAAATCCAAAGAAGTATGGCTCCTGTTTTGTGCCTTTTGTGTCATTTAAATAGTTTTAACAACTCAGGGAACGTATTTAATTCTACAACTATGTCTCATTTTCTGACTGGTCTATTTTCCAGAAGGCAAGAGCTTGTCTTTTTTTTTATTTATTTAAATTGTTTGTGGTACAGCACACAAATTGCCACTAAACATGGCAATGCAATGAGAACCTCTAGAAGGAACAGGTGGAATCACTTCCCATTTTTTCTTGTGACTTTGAGAATAAATCTCCCCCAAATGACACCTTTCTCCTTCAAACACTTCAGTTGTATATTTTATAACTTTTACATATGTCATTTTTACATGACAGTCACAGCTCCCACCTGGAGTTTTGCAACACTGTCCGCATGTTACTTTTTTTTTTAGAATATGCATGTTTTATTCTGAATAATTTTGCATAATAAAAATGAAAGTACAAAATAATTAAGACACAAAATATTTTAACAAGCTGAAATAAATTATGAGAGGAAGGAGTAGAGACTTTTCTTATAAAAGTTTAAATTATCCTTCCACTTTCACTGGTGGGGAGACAGACGCAAAGCTCAAAATCTGAATCCTAACATCAAGATTCTAACAGAATCTATTATTTTCTAAGAAAGTAATTAATATTGATGTTAAGAATATCCAGGCTCAGTAAGATATATTTTGAAAAAAATCATTCAGGTTGGAAGACAGTTCAGTAGTAGGTAAGAACACTCTCTGCTTTTGCAAGGACCCGTGTTCAATTCTCAGCACCCATATGGTAGCTTACGGCAATCTGTAACCCCCAGTTTGAGGGGATCCAATACCCTCTTTTGGCCTCTGTGGGTATGAGGCATTCACATGGTATACATACATAAGGCAAAGAAAACATGCATATGCATATGATTAATACGTTTTAATTAATTTAAAGACCTTTAAGAATTCTAAGCTTCTTACTAAATATTTTTTTAAAAGACTAACTTTTTAAAAATGGCTTCTTGTGCTCATTCCCTCACTAATAAATTGGTTAATTCTATCAGTAAGCATTGTGCGGACATCAGTCATGGATCAAAATGGAGCTTTGGTATATAGTAAATTAACACATAAAAGCCCCAGCTTTTTAAAGTGAGGTAGTCTGATAATTACATGTATTCAGGCAAAATCATTAAATAGGAAAAGGAATAGGAGTGTGGTGGGAGAAGAATAAATATTTTTATTTAGATGAAGATAGCTTAGAAGAACCTCATTGGAAAGGAAGATTTGAGTAAGAAATAAAGTTTAATAGAAATATTTGTCACTATCTACCAAGGTTAAAAAGTTACTGAATAAATGCACTGTAGCACTGATAGCATTTAGAAGGTTTCCTAAAGTAAATCAAGCTGTTTCCCAAATAAAGACACTGGTTCCACTTTTTCCCTCTTTCTGTTTTTTTCTGGGGATAAGGAAGAGGATCAGGGGGAAAGTTGATACATGACAATTAGGAAAAGAAACAAAAGATGTCAACAACCTGTATATTCGTTTCATAGTCATTTTATTTAAAGATAGCCTTGGTTTGCCTCTTATTGCTGTGGCAAAGACCATGAGCAAAAACAATCTGAGGAGGTTTATTGCCTTACAGGTCATGGGTCCAATCACAGGTCATTCAACAGGGAAGCCAAAGCAGGAACTCAAAGGAGGAATTTGAAGGCAGGAACTAAAACAGAGATCACAAGGAGCTTTGCTTAGTGGCTTGCTCAGCCTTTTTTCTTATATGACCCAGGTATTTTCCCAGTCAAAGTTATCTTTTCCCAAACAACCCTGATTTTTGTTAGGGTAACAAAACACCAACAAGCACAAAGATGAAGTCTACGTAAGAAATGTGTGTTAGTATAACTTTGACGACCTTAGAGTAATGTACTATGACTGAACAAAGAGCTATTGGTCTAATAAGAGAAGACTGATAGAACACTTTAGATCTTAAGTGATTTATATATTCTTCATTCCTATCAATGAGTAACAATGGTTGACATACTTAATACAAGAAACTTCTGAGGAGTGAAGACTTGGGGCAGAGACATGAGTGTCTCTGTTGATCAATGCAATTGTCCAGTGTTCTCTAACACGGGTTAAGTCAACAACAGAATCAAGAATGAAGACCTGTGATGAAAAGACCCATGTAGAAAAGCTAGTCAAGTGGAATGCCTTTGTACTCCCAGTCCTGGAGATGGCCGGATCCCTGAGCCACCCTGGTTACTCAGCATAGCCTATTTGGCAAGCTTCAGGCTAGGGAGAGGCCCTGGCTCATGGAAATATGAATGAAACATAAGGAAAATCATACAAAGCTGTCCTCCAGTCTCCAAATATGCATATATACGTGTGTGGACATCCACCTTGCAACACACACACACACACACACACACACCCCTCCGCCCTCATACCACCCCTATACACAAACACATAAATACAGATATAGAGAAGTTACAACCCCTGTTCATGAAGAATGCCAGGTCTAACTATATAATATAAAAATACTACCAAAGTAATCATGAATACATTAGTGACATTATGATTGACTAGAGAATCCAGTGGAAAGAAGGCCAGTGTTTGAATGAAATGACTGAGGCAAAGAATTCAAAGGATCAAAGGTTTGTTACGTGCATTTAACAAAATACTACACCTTCCAGTTTCCATCTGTGCCTGAAGCTGACCCTGTGCCACTGCTCTCCATACCCAAATCCTGCCAAGAGAGAGCTGGTCTCCCAGGAGTGATGACATACCTGAGAGCACAGGTAAGACCACCACTTCTGTTCAAATTCCTGGCCCAAGAGGGACCCTCCCAGAGCCAGCAGTACACAGGAACTAGTCAAGTGGAATGCCTTTGTACTCTCAGTCCTGGAGATGGCTGGATCCCTGAGCCACACTGATTACTCAGCATAGCCTGTTTGGCAAGCTTCAGAGACAGGATCCTTCTGGATTCCATCTCTAGCCAGAGCTAACCTGGCACCATAGCTCTCCATAACCAAATTCTGCCTGGAAAGAGCTGGTTTCCCAGGAGTGCTGACATACAGGCTTACAGGAGGGACAAGCCACAGTCAGAGACAGCAAGACTAGCTAACACCTCAGATAACCAGATCTTGGGGCAAGGGCAAGAACATAAACAACAGAAACCAAGACTACTTGGCATCATCAGAACCCAGTTCCTCCACACCCGCAAGACCTGGATACCACAAAACACCAGAAAAGCAAGACTCTGATTTAAAAATCACATCTTGTGATGATGATATAAGACTTTAAGAAGGACATAAATAAATCCCTTAAAGAAAGACAGAAGAACACAGGTAAATAGGTAGAAGCCCTCAAAAAAGAAACACAAACATCCCTTAAAGAATTACAGGAAAACTCAACCAAACAGGTAAAGGAATTGAACAAAACCATCCAGAATCTAAAAATGGAAACAAAAACAATAAAGAAATACAAAGGGAGACCACTGTGGAGATAGAAATCCTAGAAAAGAAATCAAGAGTGATAGATGCAACCATCACCAACAAGAGATAGAAGAGAGAATCTCAGGTATAGAAGATACCATAGAAAACACTGACACTACAAGCAAAGAAAATGCAAAATGTAGAAAGCTCCTACCCCAAAACATCCTGGAAATCCAGGACACAATGAGAAGACCAAACCTAAGGACAATAGGTATAGAAGAGAGTAAAGAGTCTCAACTTACAGGACCAATAAATATCTTCAACAAAACAAGCCTGATACAACTGTCTCCTAGGAGACTCTGCCAGATCCTGACCAACACAGATGTGGAGGCTCACAGCCAACCATTAGACTGAGCACATGGACCCCAATGGAGGAGTTAGGGGAAGGACTGAAGAAGTTGAAGGGGCATTAACTGGCATGAATGGGAGGGGAAGCCCTTGGTCCATTGAAGGCTTGATGCCCCAGGGTAAAGGAAAGCTAGGAGGGAGTGGGTGGGTGGGTGGGGGAGCACTCTCATAGAAATAGTGTAAGGGGGGATGGGAAAGGAGGTTTGCAGAGGGGAAACTGGGTAAGGAGATAACATTTGAAATGTAAACACATAAACTATCCACTTAAAAATAGTGGGAAAAAGCCCAAAATACTACAAACAACAACAAAATCCAGCTCCTCACAAAGCCTCTCTCTTCTATGTCTGTGGTTAAACTTCACAGTAATAAATGGATTTACAAAAATCTATTCCTAACTTAAAGACAAGAAGATGAACTGATTGAGAAGCAAAAGGAGATAAACTAAGTAAACCCTCAGTTAAAAGGACATGCTAACACTCCCTCATTTTAAAATGGAAATGGTGATTTGACAGACAGGCTTTGGAAATATGGAACAACCACAAATAATTTTGCAAAAATTCCTAATATGACAGCCAGAGACTGAAGGAAAGACATTTGTCCCACTCACTGAGGATAAGAACAGAGATTAGAGCTGGGCACACTGAAGAGTGTGCAGAACATACGCGGGGCATGGGGTTCAATCTTGAATACCTTTTGAATAAGAAAACACTTTAAACAGAGGAAAAGTCATCAGTCATGTGGGTGTTCAACTTTTGAGAGGTTGAACAGGAGGACTGCCATGAGTTGGAGCAGCAAGTACCAGGATAACCAAGAGTACTTAGTGAAACCATATCAAAAGACCCAAGATCAAAACGGATATCTTTTGTCAGAGAAAAAGTTGGAAAGATCATAGAAAAAGAGCTAAAAAATGAATATATTCACTATTTATTGGATGTGTCCATTAGAAAATATATTCTGGTGTCGTTTGTAGAAATCCAGGCATATTTCCTCTTCACCCGTAGAGGAGGTACAGAGACCCATAGACTATAGCTGGGATGGTGTTCTACAGATACATAGAATATGAAGTCCTTGAGACTTTCTGCTCCACAAACTGAGTTTGCCTCATGATTCAGGAGAGTTGATGGAGCTCTAGTTATCTGAGCCACTTTCTAGAAAACAGTAGAGAAAGATACATTTCCACAGAAAATTCTCTTAGCTATTCCCCTAAGTCCTCATTACTCATTTCTGGGTTTTAGGAAGTCTGGATGGTGACTATTTCTCAAATGCATAAGGTTAGTAGTGAACATAGAATGGACAACAGGCAGCAGATCTTAGAACATGATGTCGAGTAGAAAGATCAATTTATGTTTGTGTGAATGAGATGATATTGGTGATCATTTGTTCTTCTCACACAATGATAATAGCAAAACTAATAACTGACTGTTAGAACAGCTCAGCTTTAATGACTCAACATGTTAATTGGTGTACTCATAAAAATCATATAAAACTAGGCATTCCGTGTTTATTTATGCCAGAAACCAAAGGCACAGAAAACATAAGAAATTTTGCTTCAAATAGCTATTAGAGGTAGGATTTGGACAAAGTAATCTGGCTGTAGGATACTTTAGAACACAAGACTATATTATAAAGTAAATACCTCTAAAGGATATGACTCAGAGAAATTAGAAAGGTGCTGAAAGTTATAATAATTAATAAAAATAGTATGTTGGGAAGGAAAAGAAAATATAAATAATTTATAAATAAAAGAAAATATAGCAAATATAAATAAATAAATAAGCATAAAATATAAATTTTAAAAGGTTTTACTAAGTAAAGTAAACTGTTTACTCTGAAAATACATGCATGCATGCATACATACATACATAAATGGGATTATGAAAATTAAAAGCTTATGAATGGAAAAAGACACTCATTTGGACAAAGTGTCAGACTACAGAGTGGAAAAATATTTTTAGCAACTACATATATGGTTAAAGGCTAATATCCAAAATACATAACGAAAAAATTGACATCAAGAAAACAAATAACCCAATTTTTAAAATGGGGTACAGATCTAAACAGAGAATTCTCAAAAAAGGAAATAGAAATGGCTCAGGAGCACTTAAAGAAATTGTTAATGTTCTTAGTCATCAGAGAAATGCAAATAAAAACTACCTTGAGATTTACTTTTACACCAATCAGAATGGCCAAGATCAATAAAATAAATAAATCTCATACTGACAAGGATGTGGAGTAAGAATATTCAAACATTGCTGGGGAGTGCAAACTTGAATGGCCACTATGAAAATCAGTGTGGTTGTTCCTCAGTAAGATGGGGATCAATCAACTTCAAGATCCAGTTATTCCACTTTTGGGCATACACCCAAAAGGCATTTCATCCAACTACAGAAACACCTGATCAACAATCGTCACTATTCCTCTATTCTTATTAGTCAGAATTTAGAAACAACTTAGATGTCCCTCAACAGAAGAATGGGATAAAGACTATGTGCTACGTTTATACAATGGACTATTGCTTAATCATTTAAAAATGAAATTATGAAATTCACAGATAAATGGATGGAGCTAGAAAAAATTATTCTGAGTGAATAACTCAGACTCAGAAAGACAAATAAGACATGTATTCACCTAAATGTGATGTTAGCTCTTAGGTCATTTATAAGCAAGCGAGAATCCATAGAACCATGGGGTTTAGGTAGAGAGTAAGTAACTAAGGGGGATGGATGGATCTCCTTAGAAAAGATAATAGAATAAACAATTACGGACGGATGAGGAGGACTGAAGTTTGAGGACCAAGCAGGGGAATGAGGGAAGAGGGGACAAGGGTTAGAATATGAGGAGGGACAGCTGAAACTAAGGGTAGTATATAAAGTGGGAACGTAAGGGTTCTTTGGAAAATCGGTTGTGGTGCATGGTGTCTTGCTGGGGCAAATATGTGAAGGAACATTTCACTGAAGCAGACATGGGTGAAAGGCTAAGGTAGACTAGTGAAGAAACATTTTGCTGAAGCAACCAATTGAAAGGGCACATGATGAAGGATTCCTCTTCACTAACTACATGCTACACACATGTATTGGTCCACCTTACACTGCATAGTTGAGCTGCATTTGTCAGGACTCCATAGAGAGAATCACACCAAGAAACTATTGGTAGTGTACTATAGTTTCTTGCTGCTTCTGCAGACTCAGGCTGATTGGCAGAGTGATGTCAGCTAAGACAAATTCACTTGCTGAGGTAAAACATGTGATGAGACAAGTCCCATGGAGGACATGTGATGTTTGGAGGGTATAAGAAGGGCCTAATGGACTGTGTCAGAGGCTGGGCTGGGCTTACTGGTAGAGCTAGCTGTGCAGTGCTTGTGGGTCTTGCATGTTCACTGATCTTTGCTTCACTGAGAGAGGCACAGCCAAGAACTTCTGCTGGTATCCCTCTTGGTCCCTCCTGCTGACTTGTGCCGATTTGACTGAGGCCTGGTCATTCGAAGTAAGTCGTGTTGCAACTACTGATTTCCCAACACTAATTTACTGCTGGTGTATCAGTGAAGTGTTTGCGAGTGGATCAAGCTGCCACGGCTGATCTATGAACTGAACTGATTTTCTGACAATATAGAAGGGATCTGCTCTAACGAACCTTTCTAAACAAGTTCACTCCCTGTATCCTTTCTTTTTCTCTACCTCTGATGGGTGGAGGCCTAGGAGGGAGGTTAAAGCATTCAAGAAGTATCATTAAAAGTAAGTTTTGAGCAGCCATTGATATTATGCTTGTTCTATTTTTATGTCTGCTCCTTAATATCTGCAACTTTTTTTTTTTTTTTTGGATTTGGTTTTTTAGCCCTGGCTGCCCTGGAACTCACTCTGTAAACCAGGCTGGCCTCGAACTCAGAAATCCACCTGCCTCTGCCTCCCAGAGTTCTGGGATTACAGGCGTGCGCCACCACCGCCCAGCAATATCTGCAACTTAAATTCACCTTCTTGAGTGTTTCTATTTACATACACAGAAACTTGAACTTGTCCTAAATGCATCTAAGGTATCTTGATAACAACAGTTCACATGCAAGAGTCAAAGTAAAAAAAAATTCAAGTTCAAATGTCAATTGTACCACTGAATGATAATTTGTTCACGTTTTTCTAGAAAAGAATAAAGATGAAATATTTTTAAGTTAAAAAAAAGTAAACTTTGAAAAAGATTAAAGCTACAAGGTTAGAAGCTTAATACAGTAGAAGCTTTGTTTAATATATATTTGAATATGTATATAAGAATATGTATATATATGAATATGCAGATATATGAAAGTGATATAAATGAAATGGCCAAATAATGGGGAGACAAACCCAAGCTAGCATCTATCTTTGCCAAATGAAGCTTCCAGTACCTGGACTAGACTACAGCTAATATAATTGTTGGTTATAAGGATCCAATGCGAATCCAAGGCCCATACCTAAACATAGTGAAATCAATATATTGCAAACTGGTAGCCAATATCAAACTAAATGGAAAGAAACTTGAAGCAATCCCACTAAAATCAGGGACCAGACAAGGCTGCTCACTCTCTCCCTATCTATTCAATATAGTACTTGAAGTTCTAGCCAGAGCAATCAGACAACAAAAGGAGGTCAAAGGTATACAAATTGGAAAGGAAGAAGTCAAAATATCACTATTTGCAGATGATATGATTGCATGCTTAAGCGACCCCAAAACTTCCACCAGAGAACTCTGAAAGCAAATAAACAACTTCTGCAAAGTGGCTCGATATAAAATTAACTCAAACAAATCAGTAGCCTTCCTATATTCAAAGGATAAACAAGCTGAGAAAGAAATTAGTGAAATAACACCCTTCACAATAGTCACAAATAATATTACATACTTTGGTGTGACTCTAACCAAACAAGTGAAAGGTCTGTATGACAAAATCTTCAAGCCTCTAAAGAAAGAAATTGAAGAAGATCACAGAAGATGGAAATATCTCCCATGCTCATCGATTGGCAGGATTAATATAGTAAAAACTGCCATCTTCCCAAAAGCAATCAACAGATTCAATGCAATCCCCATCAAAATCCCAAATCAATTATTCAAAGATCTAGAAAGAGCAATTCTCAAATTCATCTGGAGTAACAAAAAGCTCAGGATAGCAAAAACTATTCTCCACAACAAAAGATCTCCTAGGGGAATCACCATCCCTGAACTCAAGTTCTATTACAGAGCAATAGTGATTAAAAAAACCTGTCTGTTATTGATACAGAGACAGGCAGGAAGATCAATGGAAAGAATTGAAGACCCAGAAAAGAATCGGCACACCTACGCTAACTTGATATTTGACAAAGGAGCTAAACACATCCCAGTGGGAAAAAAGACAGCACTTTTAACAAATGGTGCTGGATCAACTGGAGGTCAGCATGCAGAAAAATGCAAATTGGTCCATTCTTATCTCCTTGTACAAAGCTCAAGTCCAAGTGGATCAAGGACCTACACATAAAACCAGACACACTGAAGCTTATATAGGAGAAAGTGGGGAAGAATCTTGAACACATGGGCACATGGGGAAAGTTACTGAATAGAACACCAATTGCTTATGCTCTAAGAGCAAGAATCCATAAATGGGACTTCATAAAACTGCAAAGCTTCTATAAGGCAAAGGACACAGTCAATAGGTCAAAATGGCAACCAACAAATTAGGACAAGATCTTTACCAATCCTACATCTGATATAGAGGGCTAATATTCAATACATACAAAGAATTCAAGAAGTTAGACTCCAGAAAGTCAAATAATCCTATTAAAAAATGGGGTACAGAGCTACACAGGGAATTCTCAACTGAGAAAACTCGAATGGCCCTGAAGCACCTAAAGAAATGTTCAGCATCCTTAGTTATCAGGGAAATGCAAATCAATACAGCACTGAGATTCCACCCCACACTGGTCAGAATGGCTAAGATGAAAAACTCAGGGGACAGCAGATGCTGGAGAGGATTTGGGGAAAGAGAAACACTTCTCCATTTTTGGTGAGATTGCCAGCTGGTAAAACCACTCTGGAAAACAGTTTGGCAGTTCCTCAGAAAATTAGACATAGTACTACCTGAGGACCCAGCTATACCACTCCTGGGCATATACCCAGAAGATACTCCAACATGTAAAGGACACATGCTTCACTATGTTCATAGCAGCCTTATTTAGAACAGCCAGAAGCTGGAAAGAACCCCAGATGTCCTTCAACAGAGGAATGGATACAGAAATTGTGGTATATATACACAATGGAGTACTATTCAGCTATTAAAAACAATGAATTCATGAAATTCTTAGGCAAATGAATGGAACTAGAAAGTATCATCCTGAGCAAGGTAACCCAATCACAAAAGAACACACATGCCATGCACTCACTGATAGGTGGATGTTAGCCCAAAAGCTCAAAATAAACAAGTTAGAATTCACAGATAACAGGAAGCTCAAGAAGAAGGAGAACTCAAGTGGGGGTACTTTGGTTCCTCTAAGAAAGGGAACAAAATACTCACAGGAATAATAATGGAGGCAAGGTATGGAACAGAGACTGAAGGAAAGGCCACCCAGGGACTGCCCTACCTGGGGATTCATCATATAAACTGTCACCAAACCCCAACACTATTGTGGACCACAAGAAAAGCATACCAAAAGGAGCCTGTCTTGGTTGTCTTTGGAGGGGCCCTGCCAGAGCCTTACACATACAGAGGCAGATGCTAGCAGCCAACAATTGGACTAGGTGTGGGGTCCCCAGTGGAGGAGTTAGAGGGTGAACTAGAGGAGCCGAAGAGGTTTATAGCCCCATGGGAAGAACAATGATGTTGGCCACCCAGATGCCCCAGGACTCCCAGGGTCTAAACCATCACTCAAGGGGTACACATGGTTCTAGCCAAAAATACACCAGAGGAATGTCTTGTTGGGCATCAGTGGGGGGAGTGATCCTTGGTCAGGTGAAGGCTCAATAGAAGCCCCAACAAAGGGAAGTCAACAAGGGGTAGGAGTTGGTCGAGTGGAGGGGCATAAACTTGGAGGCAGAGGGTGGGAGAAGGGGTTGAGGGTTTTCAGGGAGGGGGGAAACCAGGAAAGGTTTTAGCATTTGAAATGTAAATGAAGATTATATTCAATAAAAAAAAGGATCCCATGGGAACCCCCAGAACAACAATGCTATTACCAAGGCTATTGGTTGCTCTCCATAAACTGAGAGTTAAGCATTATTGCTGAAGACAACACCTACATGATTCATTGAACAAGGAGAATTTGAGCTGGTGCCTAGTTAGAACCTTCACCCCTAGGAAGTGGTTGTGGTATTAGAAGAAACTATGTGTATTACCAAAGGAGAAAGGTAAACACCAGCCCTTTGATCTATAAGAGTGATCAGCTTACAAGATACTCTGGTGCAGTAATGGAGCAAAGTCTGTGGGAGTAACCAAGCAATATCTGATTTGATTTGAGGCCTACTCCATTAATACCCATACCTGACTCTGGGGTGGCCAAGAACCTGAGACTAAAACATCTAGGGACCTAGGGAAAAACTCAATACTACTGTTCTGCTAAAAGAATGTAGCAATAAAATGACTCCTAATGACCTTCTGATTATACTTATAGATTAGTGCCTTATTCAGCCATCATCAGAAAGGTTTCCTCCTACAGAAGACAGCAACAAATACAAAAGAGCCAGATAATATGCAGAGAGTGAGAGACCTTGAAACACTCAGCCGTAAGAGGGATGTCTCCATCAAATCTCTCCTCTGAGAACTCAGAGAATTCTGCAGAAAGAAAAAGTATGGGAGACAGAGGGGATAGAGGACACCAGGGCTGACACACAAATGAACTCACAGGGACTAAAGCAGCAAATGCATGGGTCTGCTCCAAATGGAGTCCTAGAGCTGAAAGGAGAAGTGGACCCACACACACACACACACACACACACACACACACCTAACCAGAAGCTATTTAGAATTGGTGGGCACTTGCAAACGAAAAAAATAGTTTTTTCCAAGGGAGTTTCAATGGAGAAACAATCTACTCTTCATAATGACAGGTCCCATGGCCAGCAGTAGATGGTCAACAGGAAACAAACTCCAGAGTGTCATCAGAGTCCTTTGTCTCATAATGATATTGAGGGCATTTTTGTTGCTGTTTTCTACCTTACAGGATCTTTGCTTATATAGTATAGCTTTGAAGGTTGATTGTTTTTTATGGGATTCCAGAGTGTACAACTGTGTGTGTCTCTGCATTGGTATGTATGTGTTGTGGTTTTCGTGGGCCCCTTTCACTTGTTTGGTTGCTTTGCCATATTCTTATTTTCTTCACTTTGATTTATTTTATTATTTTGTTTATTGTTATTCCTTAGATAGATGTCCATTTGCTTCCTAACGGTAGACAGAAAGGATGTGGATCTGCATGAGAAGAAAGATGGGGAGAATCTGAGAAGACTTGGAGGCGGAAAAGTGCACTCAAAATGTATTATATAAAAATAGCATCTTTTCTGTAAAAGAGGATAAAGGAAAAATGTATGGAAAAAAAGAAAGAGGTCTATGGTTTGGGGTTTTTGTTTTGTTTTGGGTTTTTTTTGTTTGTTTGTTTGTTTGTTTATAAAGAAAACTAAATTTCAAACTCATCACTTTCAGTGTGTTAAAGACAAAGTTACGCTAATGGCAGACAGGAAGGTTCTGGTAACTGCTAAGGGTGGCTGAGTAAGCATTATGCAAGAGTACAGTTTGTTTTATAGGTCTTTTATGTAGAGCCATTACAGTAGAAGCAATGACAGTGGGAGCATTATTGAGCCTGAATTCAGTCTGGGGGTCTTTTACATCAACAGCAAAACAAGACTAATAAAGCAAGTCATTTAAAAATTCCAAGAACTGATTGTGTTATAAGACCTATTCAATTATAGAATTCCCTCAAGAGATGAAAATAAAAAGACCTAAGTCTCCCTTATACCTAAATTATAGACCCATGATAAAGAATTAGCAACGGCAGAAGAAATGAATAGATAAAAATGCTTGAGCTTTGGGAAGCTGTTGGACTCCTATTCCAGTAGCGAGATGGAACTAGCTAAATAACACAGCTCACATCATAGGCAGGGAAGTCTACTATGTCATGAACAGGCCACTCTCCTTTTCTCCCTACCTCCCAAAAATGTATGCAGTAGAAAGGCACAGGATGGCAAAGAACAGAAGAATGAACCAGTCTCAGGGAGCATATGTCCAGTAGGCCTAAGACAAAAGAAAACTAAAGGGCTTTCCTGACTCCTACAAGACATAGAGTTTGTAAACTCAAGCATTTGAAGCTTGCCAAAATTCCTGCTTTCCTGGAAAAAACATTCATCTTCCCACCTTTATCTAGACAGGACAACTCAGATCTGAGCTAATCTGGTGCCTGAGATCCACCTCCCCATCAGGAACTGGGAATCGATGACAGTTATTTCTTTAGTTTTCCACTGGAAATGACACTTATTGTTTCAGTTTATTCTTAAAAGGTTTGAAGGAAGCTGAATTGGTTGTATTTTTGCTTCTGCTTGGGAAAATAACACCAATATCCTCCTTTAAAAAAAATAAATATCAGTGAATTGTATTTCTTAAAGAACTACTTATTTGAATCTGAAATGAAAAGCAAAGGCTATCCTGAGCTGAGCGAAATATGTGGCTTCTGTGTAGTTTGCATGAGCTTTCTCTAAGAGACATGTGGGAAAATAAATATACCTTTTCCCACACTTGTTCCCAAATGTATATAATGTTTTATTTATTTACTGTTGTGGCTTTTTTTTATTTCTGAAGTAGACTTATAGGGCAATAATGGTTATATAGAAGTTAAAGAGAGGAATCTGTTTCTAATGACAAAAGACTTGAGCTGTGAACTGTGGCATTGTTTTAAAAATTATCCATTTTCTAATAACCATGCACTGCTCCAGCTTCTTTATATTTTTTCCTTCCTTTCTCCCTTCTTTCCTTCTTTCATCCCCTCTCTGTCTCTGTTTTTCTCTCTGCTTCTCTTCCTTCTCTCTTGCTTCTTCCCTCTGTCCCTGCCTTTCTTTTCAATTTTTATTTTAATTTTTTTCAGTACAGCCTCAAAAGAAAGACTATATTTCCTATCCTACCTTGCAGTGAAGGAGGTGAGTGGGACCTAGGAGCACACAAGCATATATTTGACTGACGCTTAAACATAGAGATCTGACTGGGGTGGTAAGGAAATAAAGGACTGACGCATAGACCCATCTACAGAAAAACTATCTAGTGGGCTCTCTATCTAGTGCTCACTGTGTCCGTGCAACAACCCAAAACCTCAGTGCATTTCTTGCACCCAGCATAGGAGGAGGAGTTAGCAAGTTGGAGTGGGAAGTTTCTATAAGAGAAAAGTCTCAGCCTGTAAACATCCAGGAAAAGGAAGGATGCTTTCTATACACTCTATGTACTGGCTTGTTTTGTGTGTCAACTTGACACAGGCTGGAGTTATCACAGAGAAAGGAGTTTCAGTTGGGGAAGTGCCTACATGAGATACAGCTGTAGGGCATTTTCTCAATTAGTGATCAAGTGGGGAGGGCCCGTTGTGGGTGGTGCCATCTCTGGGCTGGTATTCTCGGATTCTATGAGAGCAGGCTGAGTAAGCCAGGGGAAGCAAGTCAGTAAGAGACATCCCTCTAAGACCTCTGCATCAGCTCCTGCTTCCTGACCTGCTTGAGTTCCAGTCCTGATTTCCTTTAGTGATGAACAGCAGTGTAGACGTGTAAGCTCAATAAATAAACCCTTTCCTCCCGACTTGCTTCTTGGTCATGATGTTTGTGCAGGAATAGAAACCCTGACTAAGACACTCTATCAACATTCCCATAAGGACCATAGGAAAGCCTACATTTCCCAAGCTAACTCCCAGCAAAGACTTTGCCAGTTCCCATGAGTCTGAGGAATTAGGGCCCTTGTCAGTAATCCATACTCACTCAGGGCTTTCTCTGCTCTGCATATAGGAAAACCTCCTATTCGATCTGTCAAATATGGAGCAGATCCATCTGGTAAAATGCTCAGATGTTTGCAGAAGATAAAGAATGCTTGATGTCATTTACATGTTGTGGTTTGGACACTGGAGATGTATCTTGAGTCTAGACCCTTTACTCACATGTCCTCAGTCACATGAACTCTCTGATCCCCACATTTGACTCACAGTAAAATGAGTCCTCTCTCTCTTGGTTTATGTCCTTGTTTTAGAGCTTACCACTTAATATACCGAATGTTTTCCCATTGATATTTATGCTGTTTCCTCTGAAGTATACAGCTCAGTGGTGACAAAATATTGTTTTTGTGTGCTCATACACTCAAGCATGCAAACCAAGGGTGCACACATGCATCCCATGAGATGCTTGCAGGTGAATGAAAGCACATCAAGAAGTATAACGATGAAAAATGAGGGCCTGACTGCCATAACATAAGGCCAGTCCTGGGAACCTATTCTCCTGGTGAGACTTAAACTCCTGCTTTGGGCGTGCACTAATATATTATCTCATGTCACATTTCACATGATCTCCTATCATCCCAACATTGTCACCACTGTAGATTCCTGGGAGTTTCCATCTTTCTAGGTTTCTAGCTCATCCCTGATATGCACCTCAAGTCCCTACCTGCCCCAAGTCTAGTGGTGGTATCTATTCTATTTCCCCTTTCAGGAATCCAGTTTCCCTGTGAGCCATCCTTGTTACTTAGCTTCCTTGGATCTGTAGATTGAAACATTATTCTCCTTTATAGATAATAGCCACATATAGCTAAGTACATACTACATTTGTCTTTCTGGGTTTGAGTTATCTCATTTAGAATGATTTATTTTTAGTTCCATCCATTTGCCTGCAGATTTCATGATGTTATTTTTTTAACAGCTGAGTACTACTCTGTTGTGTAAATGTACCACATTTTCTTTATCCATTCTTCAGTTAAGATACATCCAAGTTATTTTCAGTTTCTGACTATTGCAAATAAAGCTACTATGAGCATAGTTGTGCAAGTGTCCTTGTAGTAGGATGGAGCTACTTTAGAAATCAATATGGCAGTCTCTTTGAAAACTAGAAATTGACCTACCTCAAGACCCAGATATACCACTGAAGTGGAAATTTCTGTTTTCTTTGGATATTTGTTGTATTACATGATATTTTTCTGGAAGCTGTCTTATGAAAGGATGTTTTGCTGAAACAGACTCATGAGAGGATGTTTTGCTGAGAATAGTCATGTGGTGTTTTTCTGGAAGCTAACTGGTGAAAGGGCATGTAATGTTTTGCTAGAATTGACTTTGAGAGGACAGGTGACATTTGGAAAGAGTATAAGTATAACCCAGCAAACAGTGGGTGACGCTCTGGCTTTGGTTTTCCTTGCTGGTCTTTGTTGGGCTTCACTGACATTGGTTTGTGCTGATGACACTTTGACATTGGTTCAACCTGGTCTTCTCTGATCTTTACTTATCTTGACATCATAGAGATAAATGCACCAAAGGATTTCTGATGGCGTTCTAGCTGCTTCTTGCCACTTCAGCAGACTTTGTGCTAATTGGTGGTACCTCGGAGTTTCTTCTGAATTGAACAACTGCATCTGATTCGTGTTTGGTGGTTTGCTAGTAGACTAGACTTCTGACAACAAAGATTGGAATCTCCTCAAAAAACTACTTCTAAACAGGTTCATGTTCCCCTTGTCCTATTAGCCATCTTCCTCCCTACCTTTGGTCAAGGAGCCTATAAGGGAGGTTGAATCTTTTAAGAACCCTTATTAATGTGGGTCTTGAAAAATATAAGCTTGCATATCACTCCTGGTCATATATGCAAAGGGCATTTCATCCTACCACAGATATGACTTTCAAATGCATACCCCAGTGGTCTACTTCTTTCAACTAGTCCCAGTTTCTGAAGTTTATGATACTACCAAGAGTAATGTGAAGAGCCATAGACCAATCATTTAGTGCAGGAGATATGTCATATTCAAAATGTAACAGTGATCCAATGCCCTTTAAGTGTACTTTGGCCCTGAAACCTTCCTATCATGTTCTCTGCTTCCTGGCTACCACTGGGTGAAAAGCACTACCCCACAGTAACCACTTTGCTATGCTATTCTAACTCATCATAAGTGTAACGTCTGAAACTGTTGGTCAAAAAAAAAAATCTCTGATCACTTACATTTTCTCTCAGGTGTTTTTCATAGCTCTAAAAAAAGTTGACTAACATAAGGACTACTTTCATTTATTTTTAACCTAAAATTCACAAGCAGGTATAGTATAAAAATAAACACCTATTTGTTCTCCTTATGTGTGTTCCTTCTAGGTACATAAATACATGTGAGTAAATAAATATATAGACACTATATATATATATATATATATATATATATATATATATATATATATAATCTGTCACTTCAGGACCTCTTTAGTGGAAGTACTCATATCAAAGCTATTACAGAACACTTTTCGTGTCTTTGGATCAGTACAGAAAATACAAAAAAGAGAACAGACACTTAAATAGAAGGAGAATCAAACATATGACTGCAATTACCTGTGAGTAAATCAGTCAACACCTGAGGTCACTGATCTACAGGTTCTACTAAAAGATTAAGAAAATGGATATTCACCCAGAAAGATTTGCTAGCTACAAGTAGGCAGCAGTTACTTTATATATACTTTATATACATGCATATATATTATATACAATACGTTATATATGTGTGTGTGTGTGTGTGTGTGTGTGTGTGTGTATTAGCTGTGTCTCCACAGGGCCTTTAACAACACTAGTCACCATTTAATGGAGCTGAAAGGCAAACAATTAAAGGTTCCCTTTGTTATCTTCTTTCCTAGAAGGATATGTGGAGGGGGGCAGGCAGGGTGTATTTCATGGATTTGCCTTTTAGCTCCATTATAATGGTGACTGGTATTGTTAAAGATCCTGTGGAGACAAGAGACACATGATGGCAACTCATATATATATGTTATATATTGTCCAAATCCATGAGAAAAATAAAAAACTAACATATAAATATTTTTATTCCAGTCTTCCTAATGCTTAACTTGAGCCCAGCTTCTAAAAATTATTAGGCCTTTTCTTCTGATCACAAAATTTAACCCACAAATTGTAATCCTTATCAAAAAATCTAATTGCTATACAGTTGATGAAAATGTCTGCAATTTGAAATTGTCTAAAGAACCTGATGGGTGAAGATGTGCATCTCCTCCAGAAGTATATTTATTCCCCTTCATACTGAAAACAGTTCCAGATGTTTTTGGGCAACACTCTTCCAGTGCAGCTGCCATCTGCAGCAGTGTACCTGGGAAGTTCTGACACTTCCGTCATTCTGAGAAACGTGCTAAATAAAATTGCACACAAGATGTTCATCTGGGCTATCAGCAATTAGCTGATTAAAATGAAATGATCGCTGGTGCAATTGGAAGAACAGTGGTCACTTGAGCATGTGTTCATGGCATATAAAAGAATGGTACTTTGTATGGGTGCAAAACCTGTTCTCCAAGAGCCATTTGTTTTGAAAGTGCCACTATAACAAAGAAATGCACTCGAAGGGAATTTGTTAGATTACATGTTTTTAATTTGGTCTCTCGATAATATAATTATATTAGACTTTGCCTTACTCCAAACGTTCCTTCAGCTAATGAGTTCAAGCCCACATGGACTGAGCTGCTGTCTCAAAAAACTGAAATAGTAAAGACAAATGAAAAGGCCTTTTCCGTGGTCAAAGTCTAAAAGCTATAATCATGAGCACTGCTTTGTTTCTGTAACCTACTGGTAAGGGAGAGGCAGTGTCTACGTATTATTTCTTAACATATGCAAGTTCTTCCCTGACTTTATAGAAACACAATGGCCCACTCTGCTAGTTGTGGCTGGGTTTAAGTCTGATGTTGCCAGATTCCAGGACTCTTATTTAAAGAGGCTCCCACTGACTGCAAAATAACAGAAAATTTTCTTTAAAACAAAGTAATGATACACATTAGAAGGGAATCCACTGTCAAGACTGACAGTGGACCACATAGCCGAAGGCACTCATGCGCCTGGATAATAGTGATGGGGCTCCTTTTAAAGGAGTTTAAGAGGAGAAGCATTTGGCTCATAAGGGACATAGTTTAGATAGTTCTCCAATTATATATTGATTTTCAGTAATGCAACTGGTTTTATTCATACACATGTCCAGTTACACATAGGTATAAAATGCTCATTAGAAGATTCTCCCTAAAGGGTTTATTTGGAGGACCCAGATAACTTTAAGAATTCCGTCAAATTAGTTCAGCCTTCCCTACTCTTAAACACAGACATAACTGAGTATGACCTGATAGAATCTAAGTTTGAGCGTTGTTAAGGGAAGGATAAATATATTCCATTGTTCAGAGCTTGCTACATACAGCTTAATGAAGGTAGGGTCCTAGGTTGCTAGTAAGTTGCTAGGGACATTGTTCAGAGAGAGATGTGTGAATATTACATACAAGTAAGAATCTTGGATGCCAAGTGGATGACTAAAGAGGGCTGCATGCATGGCCTAAGCTAAGTGGAATCTCGCACTGCTAAGCCATGGCCTATGCTCACCTGCGTAAACACTCCGTATCCTACACACCGTTACGTTTGTCATATCCATTAGGCATTCCAATGAACATTTCAACTGCTTCAAAGGTCTACTAGCTCATTAGAAATATATTTCCTGAAACCTAGGGCCACACATACTCTGGTCTTCTGTTCCCATACAGAATGTAAATAATTTAAAATTTCTCCATACAACTTGCTAAAACAACATCAGCATTATTTCAAACATCTTCCTGAGTTGACTATGACAATGCTGTCCAAAAAAAAAACCCAAAAAAACAAAAAAACCCTGCACCCTGCACCCTGCACCCTGCACCCTGCACCCTGCACCCTGCACCCTGCACCCTGCACCCTGCACTCACTGTCCTCAAATCTTCTCAACTCTTAAGAAACAGGTTCTGCTTAAGATCACGAGAAGCATTCTGTTGCCATGATCCAAGTAGTTCCTTCTCTTGGCCTTTATTTCCCATTCTGTGTATTGTCTTATCTCTGGAAACTCTTCATCTCCACGGCAATCACCTTCCTGCTTTCTGTGCTTCCTGCCTAGCTTTCAAGTTTTTCCATCCTTATACCTGCTCTTCAGAGTTGGATCCTTACTTTTCTATAACTGTTCTTGAGAAGTCATCCATTTCCATGGCAATGCTGATGGCTTCTATACATCGCTGTCAAACACTTCACTCCCTCTGCTCTTCCTGGGTTCTTTATTTCTGTAACAGCATGAAATACTCACCTTGCTACTAAAGTTAGGTGTGTGGGCTACTCCAGCTCTTTGTTCTCCTTCCCAGCAACTGTCAAGATTCTGTCTTTGTTATCTCCTAAACATCTCCAGAACCCAATTACTGCTCATATCTTATTCTGTTCCATGGCCCTCACTTTCTTTTTTTATTGAATATTCTCTTTTTTATTAGATATTTTCTTTATTTACATTCCAAATGTTATCCCCTTTCCTCGATTCCCCGTTAAAAAACCCCTATCCCATGCCCCCTGCCCCTTCTCACCATCCCATCCACTCCCGCTTCCCCCACCTGGCATTCCCATTGGGGCAGAGCCTTCACAGGACCAAGGGCCTCTTCTCTCATTGATGTCCAACAAGGCTATCCTCTGCTACATATGTGTCTGGAGCCATGGGTCCCTCCATATGTACTCTTTGGCTGGAGGTTTAGTCCCTGGGAGCTCTGGGGATACTGGGTGGTTCATATTGTTGTTCCTCCTATGGAGCTGCAAACTCCTTTCAGCTCCTAGAGGCCTTTCCCTAACTCCTCCATTGGGGACCCCGTGCTCAGTCCAATGGATGGCTGTGAGCATCCACTTCTGTATTTGCCAGTCACTGCCAGAGCCTCTCAGAAGACAGCAATATCAGGCTCCTGTCAGCAAGCACTTGTTGGCATCCACAATAGTGTCTAGGTCCATATACCAAACTGTATATGGTATATATCCTCAGGTGGGGCAGTCTCTGTATGGCCTTTCCTTCAGTCTATGCTCCACACATTGTCTCTGTATCTCAGCCCACAGGTATATTGATTCCCCCATTTAAGAAGGACCGAGTATCCAACCTTTGGTCATCCTTCTTGAGCTTCGTGTGGTCTGTGAATTGTATCTTGGGCATTCTAAGCTTCTGGGCTAATATAAACTTATCAGTGAGTGCGTACCGTGTGTGTTCTTTTGTGATTGGGTTACCTCACTCAGGATGATGTTTTCTAGTTCCATCTATTTGCCTAAAAAGTTCATGAATTCATTTTTTTTAATAGCCAAGTAGTTCTCCATTGTGTAAAGGTACTACATTTTCTGTATTCATTCCTCTGTTGAGGGACATCTGGGTTCTTTCCAGATTCTGGCTATTACAAATAAGGTTGCTATGAACATAGCAGAGCACGTTGGAGCATCTTCTGGGTATAGGCCTTGCTATCATGAATGACAATAACAACCAAGCTTATTTTCTATGTCTTTAGTTTGATATGCAATCTCTTCAATTTTATTTATATTGTTATGAGAAATTTATATTAATTATATATAATGTCTATTAGTATGAAAAAATTAAAAATATTCCCAAAGTCAAGTAACCACCATGTCAAAAGTGATTTGGGAGTCTTCTTGCCCTAATAAAATATAAGATACCGAGAGTTTTATTCTCACTTTGGTGATGTAATCTAGATTTAGTTTCCCAAGGCTATCTACCTCTTTAACTTGACAATATGCTTGGTCACACTAAATTAAATGTATTCTCGCTAATACAAGAGCCCACCTGCACTTTTCTCTGACCATCTTCTCAAGCTAAGGTGAAATTTTCTTCCTATGGAATGAATATCTCTAGACTTTCAGCCACCATTTGCCTCATTGTGTTTTGAATTCCTGTCTCTACGTCTACTACAGGAAAGGCTGAGAACAAGTGTACCTTCTTTTGAATTCTAACACATTATACAGTGCTTGGTCATACTCAATTGGGTATATCAATTTTTAAAAGACAAAACTACTCAATTAGAACTCAAACTTAATATACTCCATATCAGCCTTCTAACCTAAATCCATACCACAATATACAGTGGCACTCTCAGCTTTATAACTACTTCAATACTTTTAGCTCAATTCATAATTCATCTCCTCCTTTAATCCCAAAATAATTGAACAGAAATAAAATCGATATAATGCTTACCACCCTTTACCACTCTTTCAACCATGCTTTCAAGAGTATGTCAGAAATTTATATTAACTCATAACTTGTCCCTGAGAAAAGAAATCCTTTAGGGACAAGTGCCCAGATTCATATGATTTAACTACTCTAAACCAAACTATAGCAAACACATGCCACTCAAACAGTGTTTTGTTTGCATGTTGTTGTACTATGAATAAAAATGGCCCCACAGGCTCATAGATTTGAGGCTTCTTTATCAGGGAATGACACTCTTTGAAAGGAGTAGAAGGGGTGGCACTGTTGAAGGAACTGTGTCGCTAGAGGTGGACTTTAAGGTTTCAAAAGCCCAAGGCAGTCCCGGTGTCCCTGTCGTCCTGCTGCCTGTGGATCTCCCAGTTACTTCTCCAGCACCATGTCTGCCTACGTGTCGCCATGCTCCCTGCCATGATGACAAAGGACCAAAGCCCTGAAATTATATGCAAGCTCCAATTAAAGGCTTTTGTTTATAAGAGTTGTGATGCTCACAGTGTCTCTTCACAGCACTAGGACACTGACTACGACACGTTTAGCGGGCTTATTTTCAGATTACCTTCCTAAAAAGTGACTATTTCAAGCAATTAATTCATTACAAAGATTTTCTGAGTTCTTTGTAGATTTTTTTCAATTCAAGTTCTGAACTAAGTTTTCTATTTTTTACACATAGATTGCATAGAAAAATATTTCTGAATTTCAAAATATGTTAAGAATGATCAGTAGATTTTTAATTTTATTTAAATATTTTGAGATTTGCTTTACTATCTAATCCTTAGCTGTATAAATTTGTTTGGTATATATATTGCCATGGTGTTTTGAGTAGTTTTTCAAATACAGCTAAAACTAGCATAATTTTTCTCACTGGCAGACTTGAGCCATAATTAGGTGTTTGTCATCAAAAATTAGTTCTCTCAACTTTTCTTTGCACATTTCAATACTATAATATTAACTTCATTCACCCTTACTCTTTCATTGAACTTTATTCAATACTTAAGAAAATTCTTCAGCAATGGTTCCCCACTTCAAAATCTGTTCGGATGTGAACACGAGCGTCCTGGCTAGCTGTGGGCCAGCTTTACGTAGTGTAGCTTTTCTTCATCTCTGTGCTCCACTCTGCTTTATTGCTGGCTTTTTATTGTGTTTCTCATAAAAAAGAATAGGCAACATGGTGCTTTGTTTTCTGTCTGACAACCTTTGCTAACCAGCACATTGAGTATTTGTAATAATTGGGATTGCTCTACTAATGTTGCCTAATTTCTTGTCTGTGCTCGTGTAGCTTGTTTTGTGCCTTTATTTGTCCTATTTGATTTATTTTAGATTAATATTCCTTCACCTTTCATTTCTCATGATAGTGTGGGTCTTACTAACAACTACTCTTCCATTTTAACACTTACAACATAATGAACTTTAAATTTAATTAACTCCTCTTTGTAGTGAGTAATATAAAAACTTTAGCACGAACCTCTATCAGCTTTTTGACATGACTTCATTCTTTGCTTGAATTTTAAGCCTACCTCATGCATATTGTTAATGTTTCATGACATCTTATCTAGCATTGGCTTTTAGTTATGTTTTCTTCTTAAATTTTCCTCACAAGGTTATTCTTCTCCTCCAAAAGTTGAATTTAAAATGTTCTAACACCAGATCTATTTCAGATCTATTTACAGTGAACATACTTGATTTATACTATTTTTTTTTGCTCCTGAGATTTCATTTCACTGCATGTAGAACTCTGACTGACACACACTGCTTGTGAGCAATGGAAGGTATTGTTCTGTTGACTTCCTGTGGCCATGGATGCTGCTGAGCCACATGCCAGCATCCTTCTCTAATTGTCTTTTCTCTCTGGCTTTTTGCAAACTAGGTTCTTAATATTCAGTATTACACAGATTTACTTTTAAAAAGTTGGTGTGAATTTCATTTCATTTGCATAGTCTCAAATTCCCTTAGCTTTCTGAATAAGAATTTTTAACAAGATTCTGGAAATTTTTCAAGCATCATTTCTTTGAATATTGACAACTGGCATTGTGTTTGGGAGGTACATCATCTTGTAAGTATAATGGACAATATTACTCCATCATGTATGTGTCTTAATTTCTCTTCCACATCTCCCAGGTCCAGCATCTAATATACTACTTATCTTTACCTATCAATCTTCATTATTAAATATATGTAAAATGTACATAAAGTACCATTGTTTATACTTAACAGCCTTTCTTTCAGCTTTGACTACTATGTGAAATTAATGTAAGAAAAATTGTGTAGCATGCATGCATCCTTTCATATCTACCTCACTTACATGATCATTACTTCTGACAATTGCCCGTATTAATTTTGGTAGCAATCCTTTATTCATTTTTATTTCATTTAGAATCAAAGTTTTGGTTGTAAATATTCATCTCAATTCCTCTGGTTTCTATTTTCTAATTTTGACCCAATAATATTTGTCTATTACATGCCAGTACCTTCAAGATGAAATATTTTTTAAAATTGTGTCATTTTTCTAATTGTCTTTGTCTGTGTTTTCTATGTGTGTACATATACACATGTGCATGTATAGAAGGGTGCACCGACCAAAGGACAATATTCTGAGTCATTCTCCAGGCATGGTCACCATTTTTTGAGGCAGGTCTCTCACTGGCCTGGAACTCATTGACTAGGCTTAGATAGCTAGCCAAAAGTCCCAGGGATCTGCTTTCTCAGTTTCCCCAGCATTGAGATTACAAGTTCACAAGAAGATTTTAAGTTCATTTCTTGCAAACAAATGCTCATGGTTGCAAGGAAAACACATTATTGACTGACCTATCTTTCCAGCTTCTCATTTCCCCATTGTTAGTAGATGTGTTTATTAGTCTAAAGTTATTTTAAATGTCCTAGGTGTATAAGAAGTCTCAAAATTCTCTCTTCTATTGTGTGGCATATATTCACTTATAAATTTAATTATATTAATTCTAGATGATTATTTTATACAATTTTATTTATTTATTTATTTATTTTTGGTTTTTTGGATTTGGTTTTTTCGAGACAGGGTTTCTCTGTATAGCCCTGGCTGTCCTGGAACTCACTCTGTAGACCAGGCTGGCCTCAAACTCAGAAATCTGCCTGCCTCTGCCTCCCAGAGTGCTGGGATTACAGGCGTGCGCCACCACCGCCCAGCTTCAATTTTATTATTTTAATGAATACGCACATACACACACAATAACATCCTGTGGTCATTATTTCTACTGACTTTCAGGAAAGGTTCATTTCTTACAATTTTTTATTGTATGTGTACACACATACATGTGCACATGTATGTGTGTGCATGAGCATGTGTGTGCAAGTGTGTATGTATGTACATGACTTTGTACATGTGTGTGCATGTTTGTGCTCATGTGTGTATATTCTTGTGCATGTGTGTACACATGTGTTTAATGACTACCTATTAACCTCTATGATATAGGACAAGTTATTAAAATCCTCTATGACTCTGAAAATGAAACTATTAATAATATCTTACTATAGTTTATTTAAAAAGTCAACATTTTTGTAAGAAGAATTATATTCTGAGAACGTTATGAAACACATTTAAATCCTAGGTTAAAAGCATAACATAAAAAGTGTTCCAGTTGGGTAAGGTAGCGTATGTAACAGAAGTGCGGGACTGAGGTTGAAGCATGAGATGGGAATGGGCTACACAGCAAGCTTCAGGCCAACCTGAGCTATAAAATTCAACTCAAAACACACAAACAGACAAACAAATATAAAAGTATAATCATTATTAAGATATAATAATATATCTTTATTTAATCTTAAATTTAATCATTATCTAAGATATAAGTTTGCTTCTGCCATGTATCTTAGGATATTGCCAACATGTGACACGTCTGAACTCCAGTTTAAATTAACCTTTTGCTTTATTAATTTTTTTAATTATATAATACAAATTTGTGCTACAACTTGTGTTGGTGTAGGTTCACAGTTGAGAATTCTCAGAAAACGTGCTTCTCCTCCTATTTTTTAAGCTGTCCCACACTCTTTACTGTCTCTTCTCCATGGAATGTTCATGAAAGTTCATACCTAAACATTCTAGTCTTGGATTATCCTGGTATTTTCACGGTGCCTCATACCTACCTTGATCTGTAACTTCGAATACCTCCCTCCTTCCTATGCTGCAGAAGCCCCAGTATTCAGTTGCCATGGATACAGATACTGCTAGGTCAAGTACCAATTCTAGCCTGCACTGCTGCTGTGGATGTCTAGTTATATATGTATCATTCCTGGTCGCTGAAGGTTTTCATCTTTCCTGGTCAAGTTTCCTGTCGTAACAGCCACTGCTGTGTATTTCAGAATTTTAGTTGTTCTTTACAAGGTGAGATTTCTCTGAATATTACGCTCATGAAGAATGCAACATGCAATGGTGTATTCTTAGTAGCACAGATGTCCACTGATTCAGTGACACTTCTAACCCAAGACTCTTTACAAGATGACTGAATTAATGTTAAGAACATTTGTTTCTTGAGAGAGGGGTTTTCTACCAGAAATCCATTTATCCATTCACATGTCCACCAGTCCATGGGTGAAGCCAGTCATACAAAGTCTTTGAAGTATTGTTTTTTTAACATGTTCTATTAAACAGCCTGTACTTAAATGATAAATCGGAAAATATTTCTTATCATCACAGTGAATTATTACCTAACATATCATAGACACATTATTGAGAGCACAAAACATCCATGTATAGTTTGAACACTTAGATGCTCCCCACCATGTGAACTAATTCTGTGTGGCTATTTCAAACATTGCTCAACCACAGTGAAAGGAACGGGAGAGGCTTGGTTGCTAGGGCAGGTGAGGCAGAATCACAGAAGGTAGGCATCTTGGGGGCTATTTTGAGAAGGTGACACTTTCTTTCAGTGACACCAAGACTGTGGTGGAATATACAGCAACTGCCTTCTTGGCACGATATTTGAAATGTTTAATGCATTCTGATATTTGCTCAAAGCATATTAAGGAGCTATGTGACAAATTTCCAGTTATATGTGAACTTTTTGATGGCTCAGTTCATTAACTTAATTTTTTTATTTTATCTAGTTTTAGTTTGATTCATTTCTCTCATTTTTTCTGGTGAAAGAATTCAAAGTAGAAATAATATTTTATCTACTACTTACTTCATAAATGTTGCTCAGTATAAATATTGCATGCATCAAATCCTAAATATGTTACTAAATTTCTTATTCATACCTTAATTCATGATCTTAAAAAAAGTCTCTTAAATGCTATGTGCTTTCACATTTGCATTGATTTTTCTGCTACTCTTACAAACATTTTATAAAAATTGTAATAGAACCCATGCAATGGAATAAAATAGTATGAATAATGATATACACATAGATGTTTTTACCACCTTGACTCCTTTTTCATACTTATTTATCTAAATAATTTATTTATATTTTTATATTATTGAGGACATGCTACAAAAATTTTACATTATTATTTTTAATAAATTAATTATTGTTGTTATATATTTCCCCATAAAAATGACTTTAATTTGGTTAATATCCACTTATTAGTGAGTACATAACATACATGTCTTTTGGGGTCTGAATTACCTCACTCAGGATGATACTTTCTAGTTCCATCCATTTGCCTGCAAAACTCATGATAGCCTCATTCTTAATAGCTGAGTAGTATTCCACTGTGTAAATGAACCATATTTTCTGCATCCATTCTTCTGTCGTGGGACATCTGGGTTGTTTGCAGCTTCTGGCTATCCTAAACAAGGCCTCTATGGACATAGTTGAACACCTCCCACTGTGGCATGGTGGGGCATCTTTTGGGTATAGTCCCAAGAATGGTATTGCTGGGTCTTTAGGTAGATCTATTTCCAGTTTTCTGAGGAATCTCCAGATTGATTTCCAGAGTGGTTGTACCATTTTGCAATCCCACTAGCAAAGAAGGAGCGTTCCTCTTTCTCCACTTCCTCACCAGCATGTGCTGTTGCCTGAGGTTTTGATCTTAGCCATTCTGATTGGTGTAAGGTGGAATCTCAGAATATTAGCAAAAGAAAAATAAAAAAGAAAAGTGCTGAATACCTAAGATACAGCCCATAGAATTCAAAAAGGTCAACAAGCTAAAGAGCTCAAGTGAGTCTGCCTCAGTTATATTTGGGAGGGAAAGGAAAGCAACCACAAGGGGAAGGGAGGGACTGGGAGAGAAAGGACATGTTGGGCAGAGAGGGGAACATGATCTGATCAAGTATTAGGTGGGGGGGGGAAAGACTGGAATCCCTGAGGGCAAGCAGAAAGAATAGAAATGTGCAGCCTCCAGGAGATAGGAAGTTGGGGGGAGCACTGCAAAATGTACCAGAAACCTGGGAGGTGAGAGACTCTCAGGACTCAAAGAGAGGGACCTTAGATGAAACACCATACACTGGGCAGAGGGAACTTGTAGAGCCCATCTCTAGCAGAAAGACAGGGCTTGAATCAAGTGAGGGATGGGGTTGCCATCCCACAGTCAAAAGTTTGACCCATAATTGTTCCTGTCTGAAAGAACTGCAGGGATGAAGATGGGAAGGAGCCTGAGGAAAAGAAGGTCCAGCGACAGGCCCAAAGTGGGATCCAGCTCAAGCGGAGGCTTGGCACTATTACTGGGGTTATGGAGTGCTCACAAATATTGCCTATCATGACTGCCTTCCGAAAGATTCAACACGCAGCTGAAAGAGTCAAATGCAGATATTTGCACCCAACTAATGAACAGAAGCTGCTGACCCCTGTGTTTGCATTAGGGGAAAGCTGGAAGAAGCTGAAGAGGAGGGCAACCCTATAGGAAGACCAGCAGTCTCAATTAACCTGGACCCCTGAGATCAATCAGATACTGGAACATCAACCTGGAAGCATACGCCAGCTGATATGAGGCCCCTAACACATATACATCAGATGACTGCAAGGTTTGGGTTTAGTCAGAAATGATGCACGTAACCCTCAAGAGACTGGAGGCCCCAGGGAGTTTAGAGGTCTGGAGGGGGTAGGTTAGGGGTAAGGACATCCTCTTGGAGACAAGGGGGTAGAGAGGAGGTATGGAATGTGGAACAGTCAGAGAGGGTAGACCAGGAGGGGAATAAAATCTGAAGTTATAAATAAATAAATAAATAAATAAATAAATAAATAAATGTCTTTAATTGATCATTTTCAGTATTATTTAGATTATATTCTAGGTTTGAATTATATCTTATGTTATAATAAAGTTATTAAATTTTATCTTCATTTTGTATATTTTCAAAGGCAAATTTAATGGTATTTTTGTCATTACAAAATAAATTTGTGTATATATATATATATATATATATATATATATATATATATGTATGTGTGTGTGTGTGTGTGTGTGTGTTCTTCAAAATTAGCTTCTGGCATCCCATCATGTTGGAAGAAATCATGGGTGAAATATTTCTTCCATTTTAATAAATTCCCTGGACTTTTATCGCCTTGTTCTCCTTCACCTTTTCCTCACACTCAAATTACAATCCTAGCCATGCTCTCCCTGTGGAGGAATTGAGATGGAATCTCTTATTTACTAGTCTCAAACCAAAGCACTTTCCTTGATCACTTTTTATCAAGCAGGAAGTGTTCAAGTGAATGCTGTTACCCAACAACCAGTCAATATTAATAAACAAAAAGCTTAGCTGGCCAGCTGAAGCCCAGGAATAGTTGAATTATAAATTAAATTATATTGTGTGTGTATGTGTGCATACTTACATGTGTACACACACACACACACACACACACACACACACATACATTTCAAAACACTTCCAATATTTGTAGCTGGCCTTTGCTATTTTGTGGGTTCTAATTTTTTCCTACCCTTTATTATCCCTGACAATGGTTTCACCCACTATCACTAGACAGGAGAAACAGAGAGAAGAAAGAGAGAGGTCTCTGAATCTATTTCTTGTTTCTTCTCTGAGAAACCTCCTTGAATGACCACCAACCACCAACCCCACCAAGGAGGCTCAGGCATTATATACCCTCTAAAAAGTTCCCAGAATTCTAATAATCACAGAAAACTATCTGAAGCTGGCAAAACCATGCCTCTGCTAGAGCATGAGGCAAATCACAGTCAGCTGCTATGAAGCAGCCTCATATCCCCATATCAGTAATTGAAACACAAACATACTCCTAATAGCATTTCTGTGTTTTTTAAAGAAACAAAAATTCCAGAATTCTCACAACACATACTTTTTGCTAAAATGATTACATACCATAGGGTTTTTTTCCCTTTGAATTTCACCAAGGACAAATATGTCACCAAGGACAATATTGCTATGATTTTCCTCATTAGCATCCTAATTCACTAGACACTTAAAGCTTTTTTCCAAGGATTAGAAAAGATGTAAAGTAATCTACACACACTGAAGTATATTGATTCAAAATCATCACCCCTTATGTACAGAATTTACTTATCCATTTTGTGGCAATGAATCAGAGAATAATAGAGAAGAATAAAGCTGGACTATTTAAACATAAAATAGGAGAATAATAGAGGATAAGTTGGAGGAGAGGTGGCAGAGATGCCTAGTGCATGAGGTTTCAGTCAGACCCTTCCAGGTAGACAAGGCACAAACCTGCTGGTTAAGTATTGATGCAGAGTCATCAGGAAGTGGCTAATTAAACTCAGTGTTATTTATTTCAAGCCAGAAATTTGTACTGTGTTTTGAAAGGAATTTCATTTAAGACTTTTTAAATTATTTTAGACATTTAACCATGTGTGCTGTGAAAATTTTTAATTAATTGTCCATTTCTGAAGTTACCATAGACATGGGTATTATACTCCTGCTGTCAATTTTAGGTTGCTCACTGATTCTCAAGTTTTATTCACACTGTGTTGATTCTGACTGGTGAATGCCACAAGAGAAACACATTTCTTTTGGGCTTTCCGTTGCCCCATTCTGCCTGTTCTCTGCTCAACTCCCTCTTAACTGCCCTCTCTCTATTCCTAAGATTATGCTCTAAGAGCTTCTAAGAGCCATTGGAATTTAGCTATTTAGCTTATTTTACCACTTAAAATTTCCTCCAAAAATTCTATCATTACAAATTTTGATTCACAATACTTCTGAAATTTAATACTAACCAGGGCCAATAGAATTAGGGAAGAAAAGAAAAGCATTATTCATTGAATTTGTGTTTACACTCAGTTTTTAACTTACACTAATGGCTCCATTTTTGAAGTACTATGTACTGAGCTTGGGGACTCACAAATGTTAGGCAAATGATGTGAGCCTCAGCCCCAACCCAATATCTTTTTTAACTTGCATTTTTAAAAATTTTATAATATCTTTTGAAATTGTAATTTGATAATTTCCCCCCTGCCCTTTCCTTCCTCCATCCCGTCTTGTATATTCCTCCTTGCTCTCTCAAACTCATGGCCTCTTTTTCTTAATTGTTATTACACACACACACACACACATCTAAATAAATAATTACAATATATTTTTAAAATCATCAAGTTTTCATTAAAACTCAAAAGTTCTGGCTATTGGCCTAATCTCTATCTATGTGTCACATAGTATTGCCATTGGGTGAAATTAGAAGCACTAAAGTCATTGGAAATCTGGTACTTGAGCACTCCACTTTATGCATAGTAGCTGCCCAGGAGTGCAGAGTTTCATTCTCTCTCTCATGTCTAACAACACCTCTTCCATATTTATGAATTAGTGCTCTGACTCCCACCACACACCATCTCTTTCTAGTTCTTCAACAACATGTTGTTTCAAGAAGGAAGAAGGATTCCTAGCATCTTAGCTGTCTGAGCAGAAACAGGAAAGCTGTGAGGGCAGCAGGTAGATTGAGGTAGATTGCAGCTGGTCTAGTTTCTTATGTGGTCTAAGACTACAAAAATTTGGCCAGGAAGGCAGCCACGCCCACCTAAGTGCAGCAGAACTACAACACATGCAAGCATGTTAGGTGCTAAGAATGAAGCAATTGTCTGCTATTTTTTCATTGTCAATGCTTCTTAATTGCATCAATTAAGTCCCTCACCCTTTCACTTAGCACAGTAGAATCTACCTTTAGTCCGTATAGCTGTGCTCCTCCAACAATATTCTTAAAACTTCAACAGTGTCTTGAATGACACTCAATGGCCTGATTTAAGGTCTTTATCATTCCTATCTACAATAGGTCCTTGCCAAACACGATTTTCTTGAAATTCTTTCAACCATAATTTTTCAGTGTGTCTACACTGGCAGTTCCAAAGTATTTTCATCTATCAATAGTCCAAAGAGATGAAATTCAAAAAAATATTCATGAGCAATTAGTTTTGCCAAATATGGGTCCCCTGTAAAAGTCATAATCCTCTTTAGCACATTAAAGTCTCTATGAAATTTAACTTGAAAAGAATCTTGCACAACTATGGGGAATCCAAAGTTTCCAAATGAGAAACTCATTTCTTCACAACAATCTCAGTTCAGTACTTTAAAACATTCATGTTCATCACAGTTTAACGTGTTTCATATTAGGGTGCTGCTAATACTCAATGGCACCCTAAGACCACTGCTAGCTAGTGACAGTCGCTAGGAGTTGTCACTTCCTGAGTATCAACAAACATGGTCATAATTATTCAAATTTTCATCATAGCAATTGAGTAATGTATTTTATTGCTATTATTCAGTGTTCAAACAACAACAACCAAGATTTACCCTGTGAGCCAAAAAGCTTGACAATCCAAAAGAGCAAAACATGGTATTGGTCAAGCACACATTTGCCACCAAAGAAACAACTACAACTGCTTTTCTGTCTTTCTCTTTCTTCCTCCCTTCCATCCTTCCTTCCTTCCTTTCTTTCTTTCTTCACTTCTTTTTTTTCTTTCTCTTTCTTTCTTTCTTGCTTCTTTTCTTTCTTTCTTTCTCTCTCTTTATTTCTTTTTCTCTCTTTATGTCTTTCTATTTCTTCCTTCCTTCCTTCCTTTATTTCTTCCTTCCTTCCTTTCTTTCTTTCTCTCTTTCTTCATTTCTCTCTCTCTCTTTCTTTCTTTCTTTCTTTCTTTCTTTCTTTCTTTCTTTCTTTCTTTCTTTCTTTCTGGTAAGCAATATTTTATGGAAGCATAGTTGAGTACTACCCACACATAGATCAATCATGTTCGCCACTGAGGCAAAGATAAATGCTTCTTGTGAGGCACCAAATAACTGGAAGACTTATATATGGAGATAAATGAAGAAACTTAAATCTCTCAGAATAGATTCTTTTCTTGCAAAAAAAAAATGTGGATTGGATTTTATGAGACTATTGTCTTTAGAACATCATAGCATAACTTTTTTTGAGACACATAAAGTAGTGGTATATGTTACTGACAGTGTCTTCGTTCCCTACATACAGCATAAACATGTCATGAAGCAATGATCTTCATTTATAAACTGCTGCTATGATTGTTGTTCTGGTCTACCAATGCATACCTCACTCTCATCCAGCTTCTAACTTCAGTATGTAGGGGTCATCCCCTAGCATGAGTTACATGCAACACAATGACTACACTCTTGTCTTTCCAAGACAGATTTTCAGGGTAAACTTTCTTCAAGACAAGACTCAGTGTAGCAGTATAAGGCAAAACCAGAACAGGGAAGTGGGAAAAGATGGGTGGGAGAACAGGGGGAGGGAAGGGGGCTTATGTGACTTTCGGGGAATGGGGGACCAGAAAAGGGGAAATCATTTGAAATATAAATAAAAAATATATCGAATCAAAAAAAAAACTTTCTTCAAGACATGCAAATGAAAAAAAATGGGTTTACCAAGACTAAAACACCAAAGTCAAATTCAGTACCACACAAAGAAAGCAGCTGCGCTGCGGGTGGTCTCCACTCTCTGCCTAGGCTTCATGTCTTCTCACAAATGAGGAAAAGCTGAACATTGCAGAAGGGGTGAGCATGCCCTTCTCTTTCTTCTTCTAGAACAAGAACCATCAACAACAAAACACTGAGCCTTAGGTGCTAAAATGTATCTTCTTAAGAACAAGTTAAACAAAATGATAAAAAATATAAATATCTAGCTACTAAAGAGTAAGAAAGAAGTCTTTGTGAAGGGGCTATGGCCAAACCTGCTTCTCCATATCTGAAGCTACCAATAAAGAAAATAGCTAATAAAAACTAATGTTATACAGGATCCGATGTACTTTCCATGAGAACTATTTAATATCATTTCCAGATTTAAAAAGTTTCTGGAAATTTGAAGAACCATGAAACTATTAACGCCCAGTCAACAATCTAAGCCTGATGTCACTGGGAAAAGAGCACACATAATTTATGTTCCTCACAGCAGTCACTCCAAGGGGATCCAGTACACACCTAAATGCCTCCATTGAGAAAAGTAAAATTTAAGTCATGTCTAAGACAGCTCAGTCCCTTTGTAGGCAGGTCATAATTTTCTTGGGAACTTGTTGTTCAGGAATTCTAGGACCTCAGTGGGGATGGGGGATGGTGAGGGAACAAAGAGAGAGCAGGAAGGAACACTGAAAAGCTGACACAGATAACTTACACCTCTATGTGTTGTAAATCTGGTGCCTGCTTTGACACACTCAAAGGCAAAGTCTAACTTTTCATACTTTGGCCCAACAGTTATATACCAGTTTCCAGAAACTGAGTTAGGACTAAGAGACTCCACCTGATAACTAACAAGCCATCCTGATCCTGCAGATTTGGGTAGTGAGTTAATTTCAATGGCAAAGGAGATTTCAAGACAGCCTAATATTGCCTCTGTGGTTATGAGCAATCAATCTTATTGTAGGTCTATGCTGAAAAGTGCAAATGGGGCAGAAAGAAATACAAAATGTACAACTTAGACAGGAAATGAGCCACTGGTAAGCTTAATGTTACAGCCACTGCTAGGCAGAAGAGAAGCCATAATTATAGAGGAAATTAATGCCATTAAGAAGAGGCTCCAGGCTAAGCATTAGCATAAAGAGAAGGGTGCCTTCTGGACAAGACTACCCAGAAAAGCTACCACCACAGGGGGATAAAATGGAAGACTGAAGAACTTTCCTTTTCCTAAAATGCAACAACAAATCTTCCTGTAAATGCAGTTCAAGACACAGAGAACCATCCCATGATGGCAGTAGATCTTGGTCCTGGTTTTGAATTCAGAAAGGAAGAGAAAGTAAAAGGGTCTTGACATCTTCCTCCATGGTTTCAGAGTTGTTTGAGACCAGGCAACATGTGACAAACGAATCCCTGTGGCAAGGCCCTGAGAAAGCAAGAGGCTGTGGTAGGCTATTGTGTGAAACTGCGAAAATAAAGTCTAGATTTCAGTAGCGACTCCATGATGTCTGAGATGCCAAAGGGGTAGTAGAACTAGGTGGAGTGGAGGTACCCAAAGCAAGAAGTGTCTTGCAAACCCCAAAGCTGGAAGGACAGAGCCATCCAAGCCCTTTGACCCCTGGCATGGAGCTAGAAAATAATAAGTTTTCCTTGCTAGGTTTGATTCTTTCTTTGGTTCAGTATTTATCTTCATGCCCCATGCCTTTTTGAGATGGTAATGTATATTCTTTGTTATTGTAGATTAGAATTATGTAATTTCTTCTTGTTTTTTTTGTTTTGTTTTGTTTTTCATTTTACCAAGGCAGAGGGAGGGAGTTACAATTAAAAGATTGCCTTGAGTCTCAGAAAAAAACTTAGGACTTTGAATTTTTAAGCAGTCTTTGGCCGGCCTTGTAAATAGTGTTGGGACTGCAAAGTATTATAAGGACTTTTAATGCTAGACTAAATACATTTTGTATTATGATATGGCCATGAGACTATGAGTTCAGGAAGTGGAATCTGATGGTTTGAATGAAAACTGCCTCTTATAGTTTCAGGTGAATTCTTGATCCTAAGTTGGGAGGCTCCTAGATTAGAGAGACTTAGAAGGTATAGCTTCACTGAAGAAAGTATGTCATTGGATCCAGGCTTTGAATTTAGACTCACACAATTTCTAATTACTCTTCTGCTTCGTGCTTGTGGTTCATATTGTGAGCCCCCAGCTTTCTGCTCAGAATCACATTACTTTGTGCCATCATCATGGAGTTTAACTCTAGAACTGTAACTACAAGTAAATCCTTTCTTCCATAGCTGCCTTGATTGTGATGTATCATCACATGAAGCAACCACCCAATAGCAACCAAAAAAATGTTCTGTTCTCCTTGATACCAGGTCAAGCATGAGAGAAATACTGTATAGTGCATGACTGCATTTGTATAAAATCGAAGAAAATGCATATTAATAGTGGCAGCAATTGGTAGAAAATATTAATTGAGGAAGGATAATAGGTAGTGCAGCAGAATGTGTTCATGCACATGCTTCTGTGTGTGTGTGCTTGTGTACATGTGCTTGTGTATGTATGCAAGGCTTTTTGAGATGTACAAATAAAACATATACTTCACTAGATCAGAGTTATAGTATAGAAATGTTTTTGAAAGTTAAACAATTGTGAAATTTTTCTTTACATTGACTTTAATCTAGTGCACTGAAATGTTTATCAATGATTCATGATTCTACTTTTTATTACCCCAGAGATGATACATATTACCTTTTAAATTAGTAACTACCAATTGCATACAAAAAAGTTATTTCTGATCACAAATCCAATTCCTTAATGATAACTGGCTCCTTCATTTGTTTTTGTTTTGTGTAAATTAAAGAGAAATATTTATTACAAAAAAATTGATAAGACAGAATGTCCTCACATTGATTATCTACAGACCTGCACATGCTAACCATGTTTTTAAAGGAACTTTAGAATTGACACTTGTCCCAGAACTATCAGTGATACTTCCTGATGTCTATAACACAGAGGTAGCATTACTCATGATGGCTTTTCTGAGAAAAAAAAAAAGAAGCCTAGATGTGAGAAGAAATCTCTTTCTTCTAAAAATCCAAACAAACAAACCATGATTTGTATAATGCATAGCTTTTATACTACTACATTTGTGATTTATTCTCAAAGTCATTGAAATGAAGTGGGTCTGAGAACATAATGCAAGCAATTTGGTACCGCCCCTGAAGGAATGATGCATTGTGGAGCATAAAAGGTAACTGCACTGCACCACCCTTAAATAGCAGAGACATTTTAAATGGTACTGAACTCATCTGTAGCAGTGAGTTATACAGCTAGGCCTGATAATCCAAGTCTCCTCGTCATTGCTATTTAAAAGCTATGACTCCATGAACCATTTAAAATTCAACACCAAATATATCAAGGGATCACCTTCAAAAACAGTGATTCAGGATAGAAACACATATGTCAACACAAGCAGGAAGGATGGAGTGTTTCACAATCTGTGCCATTTGAGTTAAAATGTGGGGGTTTTCCTAAACCAGTACAGCCTTTGTGTTCATCAGAAAAATATCATTTGTAGGGGGCAGTAGTTAACTCAGAGACTTATAACTGGTCTGAGGGCTAATAATGAACTTTGAGGGGAGGTCCCTATAATGCAAGGCATTTATATAGCCCTTCTTGATACCCCAGGGTTGTGAAAACACTGAGGAGGAAGGAGGCCAAGGGAGAGAAGCTGAGAACTGCAAAATGCTGTCCCTTGAACCAGATGTGGCCACTCAACTCATGAATTCATAGTAGCTGTAGTTACCTACCATCTGCACAAGATGGTGCCTATCACCATTTTATCATGGCTATGAGGGGGACCCCTCCTCCCTGTGGGACTACTGGGCAGTTTCTAGGGACATCATGCCCTTTAGTGGTGTGACCACTGATAATGTGCCTATTCTCCAGGAAAAAGTCCTTATCCTTATTCCTGTGGACGAACTCAATTAAACACAGTGGGAAGGAAGGAAGGAAAGAAGGAAAGAAGGAAAGAAGGAAAGAAGGAAGGAAGGAAGGAAAGAAGGAAGGAAGGAAGGAAGGAAGGAAGGAAGGAAGGAAGGAAGGAGGGAGGGAGGGAGGGAGGGAGGGAGGGAGGGAGGGAGGGAGGGAGGAAGGAAGTGAGAGGGAGAGAGGGGCACAAGGAAAGAAAGACATAGAAATAGGGAGATTTGTTAGGGAGAAGGAAAAAGTCTTTCTGCAGAGAAGACAAGGAAAAGAGAGGAACCAAATTCATTATATGCATCTAATGAAATTGTTAAAGATTATAAATAAATAAATAAATAAATAAATAAATAAATAAATAAATGTATTACTGCAATATTATATGTTTTTCTAGTTACTTAAAGTGGGAATGACTACCAGTTTACAAATCCATAGAAATATAGGTTCATTCAAATGAATTTTAAAGTGGACCATGCAGTGTTACTTTGGTAATGTGTTTTACAATTTCCAGTTTAGAAGAAGGTAGTACTTATACATAGCTATGGTAAATGTCCCCCAGATTTCCTAAGTTTTTTAATACCAATGGGGACCCACAATAGCACCAATGTGTTGGAAAGCCAAGGAAGAGCTTTATTCATTTTATCTTCGTCACTGGACTAAATATAAAACGATTAATGCTGTGGGGGGAAAAAAACGGGTTCAGCAAAAAATTTACACAAACCTTTAGTTATAACAGTTTAAGAAAAGGAAATAAAGAAACAAAGACTAGAAAAGAAAGGAAAACTCAAAAAGAAAGGGAGATAAAGAAAAGGAGAAAGAGGGGAAGGAAGAGAGGGGTCGGGAGGAAGGGAAGAGCAGAGAGGAAGTGGAGTGCAGGGCCAGGTCATTTCCGGGCTGGGGAAGTGGAGGGTATCCTCAGATCCAGTCTGAAGGCAGAGTCAACTGTACCTGTACCTGTCAGCGAGGAGGAGGAGACAGACAGAGGAGGGATAAAGGGATAAGACTCCCTGTGACATCATGACACAAAAACATACTTCCAAACACGATGACTCCATTCTGCACTGATGTCTAATTCCTTTTATAAGTTGCAAACATTCAGGTGATTTAGTTACAAAATAAAGACTCTTAACCAGTGATCAAAGAACACATGTTCCTCACTGATTATGTTAAGTAGTAGCAGTTTGGAAACGTGATCATGTTGACAACAGCATGACTTCTTAACTTCAGAATACAAGCAAATATGTACTGAAGAGGCTAAGACAGCAGCCTGCCACAGACTTCAATATTCCTGAAGAGAACATGACTTTTGTAAATATTTAACGTTTTTATAGAATGTATCATCATATCCTTGTACTTTAGCATACTTTGATTTCTGTGTTTCTTGAGAATAGGCTCTTGTCACAAATCTCCCTGAAATTCAGATGTCTGAGCTCTAACCCCCTACACAGCAAGTTAAATAGGAGGCTTTAGGGAAGCAGTCAGGTGTAGATGGGTAGGGAAAGCTGAGCTTTTGTTATATAACACATTTATACAAAGATGCAGAGACCCCTGTATCCCTGTTCCTGTCAGCCATATGAGGACTAGGTAGGTGGGCCTCTGAAGATCAGGAAGAGGGCCTTCCCAAGTTCTGATTTTTGGATTTACAGATTGGAAACCTAAAAGGAAACTATTTAGGCCCCAGCACACATACACACACACCTGTGGTTTGCGGGTGTGAAGGCTAAGATGCCTCCCTGTTCATATTTGACAACTCAGAGTCTCCATTTTTTTCAAACCCTTCTATTTCATTCCAATTGCATCATCTCATTTGTATTGGTTATATAACTGAACCAATTTGGTCTGTGAAAGTAAAATAAAATCTTAACACATTGCACCACTGACATTTAGACAGGCTAGGCACTGTAGGAAGCTGTCCTGTGACCTGAACGGGGTTCAGCCGCACATTAGCATCTACTAACAAGATGCCAGGAGAGTCTCCTACTCCATAATGGCACTGGAAAATGCCTCCAGATGTTTCTAGGCACTTCACTGAGCAGCAATGTTTAGGCCAGTCATAGAAATACTATTTAAACATTGTGATGTATTTTCTACCCACCTCAATGCTAACACAATGTTCAGAGAGAGGCATGACAGAGAACTCTCTCATCTGAAGGGAGAATTTCTCAGGTGACACCTCATTTTCTCAGCCTCTGTATGAGAGCTCTAAAGAGTGACGGGTTTTAATATTTCTCAGGCTTGTTCCACTAGCCTCTCTTTTCATACTGGGAAACCGTAAAAGGGAAATTAAAAAAAAAAAAAACTGTGCTTGAATTATAATCAGTCACAGCATTTTGTGAGGATCTCCTGTTAATACCAACACTACATCCTTTCCAAACTGCTAAGTGGAATAACCACTCAAGCTACAATGAAGAGAAGGCAACACCTCAAGCATAAACTGAATTCATAGTGGACAGACAGCCAAGAAGAGAGACAGGCATTGCTTAGAGGGACATGTGACCATGATAACAGGATTTTCCCTTCTGTCCTCAAACTAAAAAGCATATTCCCTCTACTAGAGACTGTGCTCAAATCGGTGCTTAGCTATCCAAAGAGCCCTGCTGGCTGGAGTCCTTCTCTTCTCTGGTTTTTGAAGTTTCTGGCTCACACAGGAAGTGAAATGAGAGCTCCTCACATTATTTAAAGGAACAAAAGAATTCAAAGTCCTAAACAATGTATTAACCGAATAACCCACTAGAATGCAATTTGCTCACAAACTCGAGGTGCCCGCCCGCGAGGGAAGCTGCACAGAACCACAGCCGCTGCTCTTCATCCGCGAGTTCTGTTGCTCAGGGAAACCACAACAGCATCTGCAAAGTCAACATCACATAGACTTTGACTTTGTGATCCTGTGGGGAAAACAAGAACTCTTCACACCTTTTAGCATCTACATTACATAAAACAGCATAATATTTTATATTTTTTAAATCTTTTTTTTCAGCAGAAAATGAGGCTCCTGTGTGTTTCACAACCACCATCAGAAAGAGTGTGGAAGGCGAGGCTGCTGAGGTGATTTCCTTGGGGTAGGGCAGAAAGTACCTCACCTTTCAAAAGGGAGCATTTATACTTTTTGGATAGAGTCAATCCAACCTCATAGAAACCAGCAAATAGGAATCTAATTAATTATACTCCTGCTGGTCTCCATTACATCACCCATGAGACTCAGTGAGCAGCTCTTTTCTTGGGCATTGCAGAAATGACGGACAGAGACGCGAGTGAAGGTGGGAAGCAGAACACAGAAAGAAGAATCAGAGCAGAAGACCACAAATCCAAACTTCTCTCTAGAAAGAAAACCTGGTGGATAGTTTCTTTTCTGATAAACTGAACACGTCTCCCTGTGGTGAAGTCAAGCTATTTTAAAGATGCTTTGTGTAAGAGAATGTTTGTAGGTATTTGAAGGAATCTAGTTTGTACATGGAGATGTGTACACACAATTATGTGCATGCCTATAGAGGCCAGAGGTCTATGCCAGATGCCTTCCTGAATATCTCTCCATCCCTCCCTCAAACTAAAGCTCATAGATTCAGTCACCAATCCCAGCCACTGGTTTTTGTCCCCACAGCATTGAATTATAGTGGCATGCCACTAAACTAGTTTTTTTTTTTTTTTTTAATCTGAGGGGGATGTTGCTGTTTCTTGTTTTGCTTTGTTTCTGTTGTTTTGACAGGGTTCTACAGATTGAACTCAAGCCCTTATGAGTACACAGAGGCTCAGCATAAAAAGCCATCACTCCTGCCTTGAGGATAATTTTTATTTTAATATCAGCTGGTTCATTATAAACGGTACCCTTTCACAGTGCGGAAGACTATATCTTGAATCCACGCACTGAACAGCCGACTCCCAGGGCAAGCAAGGCTTTAATCTTTCCATTACTTCTTCCCCTTGCCTTTCTTCAAAGTTTACACAGCTTGGAAATATTGAGCATTTAAAACATAAGTAATAATAAACTCTAGTCATAATGTGCAAGGCTTGGTCAGCAGAGCGTTCAGTCATTATTAATTAGCACACTCTTGATTATCTACTTATAATAGATGTTATCCAAAGGCTAATCTCCTATACACAGTTGAAATGTTAACCAAGACTGCTGATAACATGAAGGATTTACCCACTTGTAAATCTTCACCTTGATTCCTGGGCTCATAAAACTGGCAATATAAATTTATTTCATCTTCGTGTCTATAAAAACAATGATACCCAACTCGCTGGGGGTTTATATTTCCTGAAAGACTAGTATTTGCTTTAATTATGAACTGTATTATTATTTGGCTTATAAAACATATTTTTGAAGCCTTTAAAAAAACATAGACAATGTATTTTTCCAAGGACAACTTAATATCCAGGCATTAAAATGGTCTAAATTGATATGTTTAATAAACCATAACCAAGATAATCAGGAGCTATAAAGGATTAATTTTTCTCTTGCATTATCAAAGAGCAGCTGTAAAAGTACAAAATCCACTGGAAAACTTGTGTTTACAGTCCTTATGACTGATTTATAAAGTGATGTGTTAGCAACGGCCTCCGTATCGTTTTGTTTTCCCTTTTCTTCTGAGAGAATTGAAAACCTCTTTCTTTTTCAAGCCCACTGTTGAACACTCCATGGTAACTGACTTCTTATTGGGTTTCCTCTCTCTGCTATTGCTGTCCTTTGGCTTCGCTTGTAGGTTGAAAAAGTTGTTGAAAAAGACACTACAGACAAATCAACTGCCCAGTCTTGAGAGTGTGAACAAATCCCCAGACTTTTTGTTTTCACAAAAGGAAATCTCTCTTAATGTTTTGCATCAGATCTCAATGGTAAAAAGAACTAAGCTAGAATATTGGAGTGAGCAAATCTTAGTGGCTGATACTGGGATAGATAATTCAGTATTCAGTTTTCTATACATTATTCTGTATCTCTTTCCTTTTTCAAGTGTATAATCCACCATTGGTTTATCAAAATCAGACATATAACAATAATTTTTTAACAAAGATTTCATTTTTATTTTTTTCTCTTTCTCTTTCTCTTTCTCTGAATCTGTCTTTCTGCCTCTGTCTCTGTCTATATCTGTCTCTGTCTCTGTTTCCTGTCTCTCTGTCTCTGTCTCCATCTCTCTCTGTCTCTCTGTCTCTGTCTCCCCTCTCTCTCTCTCTCTCTCTCTCTCTCTCTCTCTCTCTCTCTCTCTCTCTCTCTCTCTCTCTCTTCCTTTCAACAGGATTGTCTGTAGCTCAGGTGGGTCTTGAACTCCTGATATCCTCCTTTCTAGGTCCCCTGAGTAGGATTACAAACATGTAATCTTCCTGGCCACATTTCTCTCTTAGCTTATCCAAGGGATTTGATTTGCAAGTAGACACTAAATAATATATGTTAAAACTCATAAAAACAGATGACACCGTGTTTTATGAGAATTGTTGCTTCTAAAAATGTAGTAATAACTCACATATATAATTCCTTTGCATCTAAATTCCTGTTCACAAAATTCATTTGATAAACTTTGTATTTCACCTCCCTTCAGCAAATGATGGTGAATGAGTCTGAGTTGGTAAAGTATAACAGTGTCATAATTAACCCATAGAAGAATTAAGCAGTGATTTTCCCACTTTTCTGCTTCCATTTTGTGTAGTTAAGTGATTGCTTGATGCCTTTTTATTGAAATGTTCCTCCTAGATACCTCCAGAATCCCCATGCTTTCTCTAATCTTCTAGAAGATGGGAAGCTTTACATAAATAGCAGGATTCTTTCCCTCCAAAGATATCACAGGTAAGTTTTAGTGTGTAGTGCAAAAGTCATGTATAAACTTGATAATGGGGGACATTTTAAAATTTTTATTACATTTTTTCCTTTTATGAAAATCATTATTTTCTCACATGATACTTCCTGATTGTGGTTTTCCCTCCCTCTACTCCTCTCAGTTTCCCCCACCTCCCCTCTCATCTGGATCCAATCCTTTTCTGTCTCTCATTAGAAAACAAACAGGTGGGGGCTGGAGAGACTCGGCTCAGTGGTTAAGAGCACTGACTGCTCTTCCAAAGGTCCTGAGTTCAATTCCCAGCAACCATATGGTGCTCACCACCGTCTCTAATGGGCATCCTATGCCAGCTTCTGGTGTGTCTGAAGGCAGTGACAGTGTACCCACATACTTGAAATAAATAAATATTTAAAGTAAAAGAAAACAAACAGGCTTCTAAGGAGTAGTAATAAAATATAAGATAAAACAAAAAAATGACTACATCGGAATTGGATAAAGCAAACAAACAATAGGAAAAAAAAACCAAGAACAGGCACAACAGAGACCCACTTGTTCACACACTCAGGAATCTCATAAAAGCACTAAACTGGAAGCCTTAATATATACACAAAGAAGCTGTAGGGGGAAATGAGAGAAATTATGTGTATTATGTATACATGTGTTATATATTATATAATTAATATATATATTTATATACAATTCATATATACATATATTATATATACATATATTATGCATTGTATATACATATGTAAGTTCTCTCTTTTATTTTATTATGTAGATAATAAAATAATAAGATAGGGTTGTTGTTGTTGTTTTGAAGAAAAGCCCCGACAAGACATGCGACAATGAACCTCCAAATATGACACTGAATTAATTTCAGCCATTTTCCACTGGACATGCAACCTACCCTTAGAAGTAGTTTGTAGTTTGTTTCCCCAGTGAGACTTCACTGGAGAAAACAAAATTTTCATTTTCAAGTGGTTATCAGTTTGAGATTGGTCTGGGTTAGGGAAGTATGTCTGCTTCTTTCAGTTCCAGGACCCCATCTGATGCAGACCCATGATGGCTCTGTGTTTGCTGCACACTTGCTTTGCTTGTGTTGAATAAGAGGGACTTGTTTGGATTTTCTTTGTGGTGTTTTGGGGGCCTCCATTCCATTAGACCCTTGTACTATTTCTACCTCTTGTGCAGGGTTTGCTGAGTCCTGAAGGGAGGGTTTGTTTAAGGCATCCTGTTTAGGAGTGAGTGTTATGAAGCCCTATGTATAGTTTCTGGCTGTGGGTCTCTGTGTTTGTCCCACCTGCTGTAGGAGAAGCTTCTCGGTTGATGACTAAGCCAGGAAAGCACTGATCTAAGAATATAGCAGAATGTCACTAGGAATGATTGCATTGCCACATTCTTTTAGTTGTTGTTTCTTTGTTTTGTTTTGTTTTGTTTTGTTTTGTTTTGTTTTGTTTTGGGTTTGGTTTATTTTTTAGAACAGTAGTATTTAGTTTTACTCTAGGTGCCTGTGTTATCTAATCTGGGGTTCCTGGTAACCTAAGACGTGTTGGGACTTGGTTACGTGGTCCACGGAGTAGGCCTTAAGTCAAATCAGATATTGGTTGGTTACTCCCAAAAGCTTTGAGCCACCATTGCACTAGCACAGCTTGCAGGCAGGACACCACTGTAGAACAAAGGTCTTATGGCCGAGTTGGTGTTCACATTTCCCCTTTGACAGCATGCAGAGTAACTTCCTGTACCAAAGACATTAACTAGAAAAAAAGAGTAAAGGTTCTCCAGGCCCCAGCTCTACAATTCCGTGTTCAATATGTAGTGTTGGTGTTGTCTTCAGCAATAGAACCTTGCCCTCAGGTTTTGGAGAGCAACCTTGGCTCTCTAGAAAGTTCATCTTGGTATCACCCCAGGGTGTCTTGGGAATTCCCATGGGACCTATTTAGTCAGCAGCTCATTCAGGTATAACCCAGTCTTGGAAATGGATGCTTCAGATAGTGACAAGAGATATCCAGTTGGGGCACTGTCACCTCATTTATTTGGCAATTTCATTTAGCTAGTCTTCATATATGTATATAATTTAGAAAACATCTACTGTATGAGGATTCCATACTACCCTTCCAATGGCCCTCAATTTTAGTTGCTACTCCTCATATCATCTCTTTCATTCTTCTCTTCCCTCACCCCACACACATCCATCCATAACTATCAATTCTATTTCACTTTTTAGGGAGATCTCTTCCATTTAAACCATACTTAACCTCTGTGGTTCTATCAATTTTAGCTTGGGTATCATTGACTTAACAGCTAATATCCATATACAGGCAAATATATACCATATTGGTATTTCTCATTCTGGGTTATCTCACTAAGCATGATTTTTTTTTTCCTAGTCCCATCAATTTAACTGTAAATTTCATGATTTCAGTTTTAATGCTGAGCTATTCTCCCTTGTATAAATGTGACATATTTTTCTCCACTATTTTGTTGTAGGACATATAGGTTATTTCCAATTTCTAACTATTAAGAAAAGAGAGGGAATGGTTGAGAAAATGTCTTTGTGGTAGGGCAAGGTATCCTTTGGGTATATTATTACCAAATGTGGTATGGCTAGATCTTTTTTTTTTTTTATTTCTTTTTTTGTTGTTGTTGTTGGTGGTGGTGTTGCTCTCCTCCTCCTCCTCCTCCTCATCTCCTTGTAGATTATTTTTTTATTCGATATATTTTTTATTTACATTTCAAATGATTTCCCCTTTTCTAGCCCCCCACTCCCCGAAAGTCCCGCAAGCCCCCTTCTCTCCCCCTGTCCTCCCACCCACCCCTTCCCACTTCCCCGTTCTGGTTTTGCCGAATACTGTTTCACTGAGTCTTTCCAGAACAAGGGGCCACTCTTCCTTTCTTCTTGTACCTCATTTGATGTGTGGATTATGTTTTGGGTATTCCAGTTTTCTAGGTTAATATCCACTTATTAGTGAGTGCATACCATGATTCACCTTTTGAGTCAGGGCTACCTCACTTAGTATGATGTTCTCTAGCTCCATCTATGATTTTCCCTTTTCTGGCCCCCCACTCCTCAAAAGTCCCATAAGCTCCCTTCCCTCCCCCTGATCTCCCACCCACCCCTTCTCACTTCCCTGTTCTGGTTTTGCCCTATACTGCTACACTGAGTCTTTCCAGAACAAGGGGCCACTCCTCCGTTCTACTTGTACCTCATTTGATGTGTGGATTATGTTTTGGGTATTCCAGCTTTCTAGGTTAATATACACTTATTAGTGAGTGCATACCATGATTGGTCTTTTGAGACTGGGTTACCTCACTTTAGTATGATGTTCTCCAGCTCTATCCATTTGCCTAAGAATTTCATGAATTCATTGTTTCTAACGGCTGAATAGTACTCCATTGTGTATATATACCACATTTTTTGCATCCATTCTTCTGTTGAGGGATACCTGGGTTCTTTCCAGCTTCTTGCTACTATAAATAGGGCTGCTATGAACATAGTGGAGCATATATCCTTATTACATGTTGGGGAATCCTCTGGGTATATGCCCAGGAGTGGTATAGCGGGATCTTTCGGAACTGACATGCCCAGTTTTCTGAGGAACCACCAGACTGATTTCCAGAGTGGTTGTACCAATTTGCAACCCCACCAGCAGTGGAGGAGTGTTCCTCTTTCTCCACATCTTTGCCAACACCTGCTGTCTCCTGAATTTTTAATCTTAGCCATTCTGACTGGTGTAAGGTGTAATCTCAGGGTTGTTTTGATTTGCATTTCCCTAATGACTAATGAAGTTGAGCATTTTTAAGATGCTTCTCTGCCATCTGAAGTGCTTCAGGTGAAAATTCTTTGTTTAACTCTGTGCCCCATTTTTTAATAGGGTTATTTGGTTTTCTGGGGTCTAACTTCTTGAGTTCTTTGTATATATTGGATATTAGCCCTCTACCTGATGTAGGGTTAGTGAAGATCTTTTCCCAATTTGTTGGTTGCCTATTTGTCCTTTTGATGGTATCCTTTGCCTTACAGAAACTTTGTAATTTTATGAGGTCCCATTTGTCAATTCTTGATCTTAGAGCATATGCTATTGGTGACCTGTCCAGAAACTTTCCCCCTGTACCGATGTCCTCAAGGGTCTTCCCCAGTTTCTTTTCTATTAGCTTCAGAGTATCCGGCTTTATGTGTAGGTCCTTGATCCATTTGGAGTTGAGCTTAGTAAAAGGAGACAAGGATGGATCAATTTGCATTTTTCTGCATGCTGACCTCCAGTTGAACCAGCATCATTTGTTGAAAAGGATATCTTTTTTCCATTGGATGTTTTCCAGCTCCTTTGTCGAGTATCAAGTGACCATAGGTGTGTGGGTTCATTTCTGGATCTTCAATCCTGTTCCATTGATCCGCCTGCCTGTCACTGTACCAATACCATTCAGCTGTTAACACTACTGCTCTGTAGTATTGCTTGAGGTCAGAGATACTGATTCCCCTAGAATTTCTTTTGTTGTTGAGAATAGTTTTAGTTATCCTGGGTTTTTTGTTATTGCAGATGAATTTGAGAATTGCTCTTTCTAACTCTGAAGAATTGAGTTGGTATTTTGATGGGTATTGTGTTGAATCTGTATATTGATTTTGGCAAAATGGTCATTTTAACTATATTAATCCTGCCGATCCATGAGCATGGGAGGTTTTCCCATTTTTTGAGGTCTTCTTCCATTTCCTTCTTCAGAGTCTTGAAGTTCTTGTCATACAGATCATTCACATGTTTGGAAAGAGTCACCCCAAGGTACTTTATACTGTTTGTGGCTATTGTGAAGGGGGTCATTTCCCTAATTTCTTTCTCAGCCTGCTTATCCTTTGAGTATAGGAAGGCTACTGATTTGCTTGAGTTGATTTTATAACCTGCCACTTTGCTGAAGTTGTTTATCAGCTGTAGGAGTTCTCTAGTGGAGTTTTTTGGGTCACTTAGGTAGACTATCATATCATCTGCAAATAATGATAGTTTGACTTCTTCCTTTCCAATTTGTATCCCTTTGACCTCCTTATGTTGTCTAATTGCCCGAGCTAGTACCTCAAGTACAATATTGAAAAGATAAGGAGAAAGTGGGCAGCCCTGTCTAGTCCCTGATTTTAGTGGGATTGCTTCAAGTTTCTCTCCATTTAGTTTGATGCTGGCTACCGGTTTGTTGTATATTGCTTTTACTATGTTTAGGTATGGGCCTTGAATGCCTGTTCTTTCCAAGACTTTCTGCATGAAAGGATGCTGAATTTTGTCAAATGCTTTTTCAGCATCCAATGAAATGACCATGTGTTTTTTTTCTTTGAGTTTGTTTATGTAGTGGATTGCATTGATGGATTTCCATATATTGAACCAACCCTGCATCCCTGGGATAAAGCCTACTGGATCATGGTGGATGATCGTTTTTATGTGTTCTTGGATTCGGTTGGCAAGAATTTTATTGAGTATTTTTGCATCGATGTTCATAAGGGAAATTGGTCTGAAGTTCTCTTTCTTTGTTAGATCATACGGCGAGATCTTGAGGTAGATTTATTCTCATTTTCCTAAAGAATCACCACACTGAATTCCATAGTGTCTGTACAAGTTTGCTTTTCCACCGTAAATGAATAAGTGTTCCATTTACTCCACAAGATCACCAGCATATACTGTATCATGTTTGATTGATATTAGCCATTTTGAAAGGTGCACGATAAATTTCAATGTAGATTTGACTTGCATTTTACTAATAAAAATGTGGAACATTTCTTTAATCATTGCTCAGCCATTTGAGTTTCTGCTATTGAGATTTTTGTTTCAACTGTTTCCCTTTTTAACTGCTTCATTAGTTTTCTTGATATCTAGGGTTTTTGTTTTCTTTTGTTTTTGTTTATTTATTTTAAACTCCAGATTTTATTCCTCCCCTGGTCTACCCTCTGACTGTTCCACATCCCATACCTCCTCCCTACAGCCTTTTCTCAATGTGGATGTCCCCACCCCCACCCCACCTGACCTCTAAACTCCCTGAGGCCTCCAGTCTCCTGGGGATTAGGTGCATCTTCTCTGACTAAACCCAGACCCGGCAGTCATCTGCTGTATATGTGTTGGGGGCCTCATCAGCTGGGGTATGCTTCCTGGTTGGTGTTCCAGTATCTGAGAGATCTTGAGGGTCCAGGTTAATTGAGACTACTGGTCCTCCTATAGGGTCGCCCTCCTCCTCAGTTTCTTCCAGCTTTCCCCTAATTCAACCACAGGGGTCAGCAGCTTCTGTCCATTGGTTGGGTACAAATATCTGCATCTGATTCTTTCAGCTGTGTGTTGGGTCTTTTGGAGATCAGTCATGATAAGTCCGTTCTTGTGAGCACTCCATAGCCTACTGAGGCTATGTGTCAGGTCTTGGGGCCTCCCATTAACTAGATCCCACTTTGGGCCTGCCACTGGACCTTCTTTTCCTCAGGTACCTCTCCATTTCCATCCCAGCAGTTCTTTCAGACAGGAACAATTATAGGTCAGAGTTTTGGCTGTGGGGTGGCAACACCATCCTTCACTTGATTCCCTGTCTTTCTACTGGAGGTGGGCTCTACAAGGTCCCTCTCTGCAATGTAGAGCATTTCATCTAAGGTCCTCTCATGAACTGGAAAACTTCTATAAGGCAAAAGACATAGACAGTAAGACCAATTGGCAACCTATAGATTTGGAGAAAAGTTCACTAAACCCAAACATGATAGAGGGCTAACATCCAAAATATATCAAGAACTCGAGGAGCTAACCACTAAAAAAAAACCAAGCAACCCAATTTAAAAATATATAGAACCAAACCGAGAATTCACAACAGAGGTGGCTGAGAAACACCTAAAAATATGTTCAAAGTCCTTAGTGGTCAGAGAAATGCAAATCAAAACGACCCTGAGATTCCACTTTACACCAATCAGAATGGCTAAGATTAAAACCTCAGGCAACAGCACATGTTGGAGAGGATGTGGAGAAAGAGGAACACTCCTTCATTGCTGGTAGGATAGCAAACTGATACAACCACTCTGGAAATTGATCTGGAGATTCCTCAGAAAACTGGAAATATATCTACAAGACCCAGCAATACCACTCTTGGAATTATACCCAAAAGATGACCCACCATGCCACAGAGACACGTGTTCTACTATGTTCATAGCAGCCTTGTTTATGATAGCCAGAAGCTGCAAATAGCCCAGATGTCCCATGACAGAAGAATGGATGCAGAAAATGTGGTTCATTTACACATAATACTACTCAGCTATTAAGAATGAGGACATCCTGAGTTTTGAAGGCAAATGGATGGAACTAGAAAATATCATCCTAAGTGAGGTAACTGGGACCCAAAAAGACATGCATGGCATATACTCACTAATAAGTGGATATTAGCCAAAAAATAAAAAATAAAAGTGCCAAATACCCAAGATACAGCCTGCAGAACTTGAAAAAGGTCAACAAGCTGAAGGGCCCAAGTAAGGATGCCTCAGTCCCACTTGTGATGGAGAAGAAAGCAACTACAAGGGGGCAGAGAAGGAACCTTGGAGGGAAAGGGGATCAGGGGAGGTGGAGAAAGGAACATAATCTGGTATTGGCTTGGGAAAAGGACTGAAATCCCTGAGTACCATCACAAAGAATAGAAACACGCAACCTTGGGAGGTAAGAGGTTGGGGAGACCCTCCAGAATGCACCAGAAATCGGGAAGGTGATATCTAGTTTTTTGAATTCTTTATATATCTTGGATATTAACTCTCTATCTGTTATAGAGTTGGTAAATCCTTTCCTATTCTATAGGCTGCCCCTTTGTCAGAATGGCAACATCCCTTGTCATGCAAAAGCTTTTCAGTTTTACGAGGTCTCTTTTACTAATTATTGATATGAAGGCCTTGCCAATAAAGCTCTGTTCTGAATGGCAATTCCTATGCCACTGAGTTCAAGACTGTCCCTCACTTTCTCTTTTATCAGATTCAGGACATCTGGTTTTATGTTGAGGTCTTCGATCCATTTGGAGTTGAGTTTTGTGCAAGGTGATATGTATCATATCTATTTATACTCTCCTACATGCAGCCATCCAGTTAAATCAACACCATTTGTTGAAGATGCTGTATTTTTTCCAGTATGTATTTCAGACATCTTGAAATTTGGAATAGTGATACCTCCAGTAGTTAGTTCTTTTATTACTCAGGAATGTTTTAGCTATCCTTGGGAATCTGTGTTTTCGCATGATGCTGAAACTGTCCTTTTAATATCTGTGAAGAAACTTGTTGGAATTTTTATGGGTATTACATTGAATCTGTGAATTGTTTTTATTAGGATGGCCATTTTAACTATATTAATCCTACCCATGATTAATCATCTCCCATGATCATGGGAGATTTTTCCATCCTCTGAAATATTCTTCAATGTTTTAAAGTTTTTTATCATACAAGTCTTTTATTTGTTGATTATAGCTATACCAAAATACTTTGTAGTGCTTGTGGCTATTGAGACAGGTGTTATTTCCCTGATTGCTTTCTGTTCATTTGTCAATTGTATATAGGAGGGATACCAAGTTAATTCTGTATCCAACAACTTTGTGTAAGTGTTTATTGACTTTTGGAGTTTCCCTGTGGAATGCTTCAGGTTATTTATGTATATTATCTGCAAGTAAAGGTATTTTGACTTCTTTCTTGACAATTTATGTTGCATTGGTCTCCTTTAGTTGTCTGTCCTTTTACTCTAGCTCAAAGTTCAAGTACTATATTGAGTGGGTATGGAGAGAGTGGGCAACCTTATCTTAATCCTGATTTTAATGAAAACACTTTGAGTTTCTTTTCATTTAAGTTGGTGTTGGCTATGGGCTTGCCGTAAACTGACTTTATTATGTTGGGGGTATGTCCTTTGTATCCCTAATCTCTGAGGACTTTTATCATTAAGGGGTGTTGGATTTTGTCAAAGGCCTCTTTTGCATTGAATGAGATTATTATGTAAGTTTTGTCTTTCAGTTTGTATATATGGTGGATTACATTTATCAGTTTATATATGTTTAACAATCCCTACATCTCTATTTGATCAAGGTGGATGATCTTTTAAAAGTGTTCTTGGAATCGGTTTCCACATATTTTACTGGGAAATTTTGAATCTATGTTCATAAGGGAAATAGGTCTATAATTCTCTTTCTTTGTTGGGTCTTCATGTGGTTTAGGTAACACAGTAACTATGACCTTGTAAAATAATTTGAACAATATTCTTTCTGTTTCTGTTTTGAGAAATACTATATGGAGTATTGGAGTTAACTCTTCTTTGAAAAACTGATTGAAATCTGCCTGAAGTAAAACCGTCTTGCCAGGGATATTTTTGGTTGGAAGAATTTTGAATACTGCTTCTATAGGTCTGTTTAAATTGTTTACTGATCTTGACTGAACTTATGTTTTCTAATTTGTGGAGTACAGGTTTTAAAAGTATGCTCTCTCTATATTTCCTTGATGTCCTTTGTTATTTGTTATGTCCCCCCTTTAATCTCTTTCCTTTCCTTTTTTTTTTTTTTTTTTTTTTTGTTTGTTTTGGTTTTGGTTTTTCAAGACAGGGTTTCTCTGTGTGGCCCTGTAGACCAAGCTGGCCTTGAACTCAAAAATCTTCCTGCCTCTGCCTCACAAATGCTGGGGTTAAAAGCATGTGCCAGCACTGCCCTTTCTCTATTTTTTAGTTAATTTGAATGAGGATTTTGGCAATCTTATTGATTTTCTTAAAAAAAATCATTGTTTCATTTATTATTTATATTTGTTTCTTTGTTTCTATTTTATTGATTTCAGACCTGAATTTATTTTTTGCCATCACTCCTTATGGATGAAATTTCTTCTTGTTCTTCTAGATCTTTTAGGTATGCTGTGAAGTTACTAATATGTGGAATTTCAAATTTTGTTATGTAGGCACTTAGTGCTATGAGCTTATCTCTTAAAACCATATTTATTGTATACCGTAAGTTTGGGTATGTTGGTATTAATTTTCATTCAATTCTAGAAATTATTTCATCTCTTTCTTAATTTCAATCATGACCCTCTTTTCATTCAGCAGTGAGTTGTTCAGTTTCCATGAGTTGTAGACATTTTGTTGCTTGCTTTATTCCATAGTGGTCTGATTGGATACAAGGAGTTAAATCAGTTTTCTTGACTATATAAAGACTTGCTTTATATTCAAGTATATGGTCAATTTTTCCCAGAAAGTTCTAAATGGGTCTGAAAAGAAGTTATGTTCTTTTATTTGCGTGAAATATTTCGTAAATATCTACTACAGCCATTTGGTTTATAATATCAGTTAACTCCAGCATTTCTCTGTTTACTTTTTGTCTGGATGACCTATTTATTGGTGAGAATGGGTCATTGAAGTCTCTCACTATCTCTGTATAAGTGGCAATATGTGATTTAAGCTGTAGTCATGTTTCTTTTATAAAGGTAGATATCCTTGGATTTGGTACATGGATGTTGAGAATTGCAGTATCCTCTTGGTGTTTTCCTTTGATGCGTATGTAGTGACTTTCCCTATCTCTTCTGATTAGTTTGGTTTAAAACATATTTTGTCAGATATTAAAATGTCTACACTGGCTTGCTTCTTATATCTGTATCCTTGGAATATCATTATCCATCCTTTGCCTTAATATGATGATTATTCTTGATTTTAAAGTATAGTCTTACATGTGGCAGAAAAATAGAACCTATTTTCACATCCATTCTGTTAGGCTGTCTTTTTTTTAATTTGGAAATTAAAACCATTCATGGTAAGAAATATAAATGAACAATATTTGTTTATTCCAGTAATTTTATTGCTGTTGCTCTTGGTGGTAGGGGTGGTGGTGGTGGTGGTGGTGGCAGTGGTATGTTACCCCCCTTTGACTTAATTGTCTGGGATTATTTCCTTTGTTCTCTGTTGTCTTAGTTAGTTGCAGTTAACCTCTTTAGGCTGGAATTTTCCTTCTAGTACTTCCTGTTGGGCTGAATTAGTAGATAGACATTGCTCAACTTTGGTTATCATAGAATGTCTTAGTTTCTGCATCTATTGTGATAGTAAGTTTTGCTGGGTATAGTAATTTGGGCTGGGTTCTGTGGTCTCTTGGAGTCTGTAGTACATCTGCCCGGTCCCTTCTCACTTAGAGTTTCCATTGAGAAATTGGGTATAATTCTAATAGGTCTACCTTTATGTTACTTGGTCTTTTGCCCTTTCAACTTTTAATAGTTTTTCTTTGCTTTGTATGTTCAAAATTTTAATTATTTGCTGAAGGGATTTCTTTTCTGGTCCAGTCTATTTGAGATTCTATATGCTTCTTTTATTTTAGTGGACATCTCCTTCTTTAGGTTACACATTTTCTATGATATTTTCAGTACCTTTAACCTAGGTTTCTTCTCTTTACACACTTCCTGTATCCTTACAGTTAGTCTTTTCATAGTATCCCAAGTTCCTAAGTGTTTCTAGTAGGAATGTTTTTACATTTCCTTTGACTTAAATATCCATTTCTTCTATCCTGATATTCTCTTTCATATCTCATATTCTGCTGGTTAGGTTTGACCCTGGGTTTTGAGCAAGAGTTCCTAAAATTTTTGTTTCTTCATTCCTTTAGTTTTTGGTTTGTTTTGATGAGATTTCCCCTTCCAAATCTTAAACTGTTTTATTTATTTCCTTCCACTGTTTGTGTTCCCATAGATTTCTTTAAAGACTTTATTATCCCTTCAATAAACTCTATAATACTCAGAAAGGGTGTTTTAAGATCTTTCGGATGCACAGAAGCCACTTCAGAACTCGGCCTCCTGCCAGTCAGGAGAGGCTCATCTCCATCTTGGTTTGGGACTCCAGAGATCAGACAGACTGAGGTACACAAACATAGTCCGAGGCCAACACCGCGGGGGGTCTGAGCCCGACGGGCGTTGGCCTGCACCCAGGCCCTGGGCTGTTCGGGGGGGCCATCGGGGTGCCAACCCAGCCAGGAGGTTTTTTGCCCGGGCCTGCGCATGCGCCGCCATTTTGCCTGCAGGACAACAGAGAGCTCTGGCGAGCAGACCCGTAACAGGCATAGCCTGAGGCTAACAAAGCAGGGGTCTAGGCCCCAAAAGGCACAGGACTGACCCCAAGAACTGGGCGGCTTGGTGGGCCATCTGTGAGCCAACCCGCCCAGGAGGTTGTTAGCACAGCAGACTCTCCCGGCACTTTCAGGGAGCGCGGACGCACACACCCGCCATCCAGGTCACCTGGCAGACCCAATTAACAGTCATAGCCCTAGGGGAACTTTGCTTGGACCTTGGCCTCCCAGGCTTTTACCGGGACTCAGGGCCTGGGCGGCCAGGCTAACCTTGTATGTGCCAGCCCAGTTGGGGGATCGGCTGCCCAGCAGAGTGAGCGGAACACAGGGGAGGTCACAGCAGCATACACCATCGGTGCTCCCTGGGGGTGCACACGGGCTCCATCTGGTCCACAGACACAATCTGGGGCAAGGCCTCAGGCGGGAGCCCTCAGCACAACTCTCTCCGCTTCCAGATCCAGATCAGCCTGGGCGGCCGCACCACATCTCCAAGTCCTGCAAGAGGCTAGAGGGGCTTCCGGGCGGTCAGCTGGGAGAAGTCTGTGTGCTCCAGTGAATCCAGCGGGCCCCAGCGGGAGCCTTCGAGTGCCTGCTTCAGGATCTGATCAGCCTGGGCAGCAGCACCCTGTCTACAGGCAGTGCAGGGGGTAAGCTGTGCACCAGAGGCCAACTGGGAAGGAGCAGCTTGCACTGGTGAGTCCAGCACTGACAAGACCAAGTAACACCAGTGAGAACTAGATGGCAAAAGGCAAACGCAGGAACGTCACTAACAGAAATCAAGGCAATATGGCAATATCTGAACCCAATTCTCCTCTACCAGCATGTCCTGGATACCCCATCACACCAGTAAAACAAGATTTGGATTTAAAATCACTGGTCATGATGCTGGTACAGGAACACATAAAGGACATACATAAAGAAATTCAGGAGAAAATGGATCAAAAGTTAGAAGCCCTTGCAAGGGAAACACAAAAATCATTGAAAGAAATCCAGGAGAATACAAAAGCCAACAAGGAGGAAACGCAAAAAACACTTAAAGAAATACAGGAGAACTTTGGTCAACAGGCTGAGGTCATGAAAGAGGAAACACAAAAATCTCTTAAAGAATTACAGGAAAGCACAAACAAGAAAGTGAAGGAGCTAAGCAAAACCATCCAGGATCTAAAATCAGAAGTAGAAACAACTAAGAAAACTCAAAGGGAGACAACTTTGGAGATAGAAAGCCTTGGGAAGAAATCAGGGGACAGAGATGCAAATATCAACAACAGAATACAAGAGATAGAAGAAAGAATCTCAGATGCTGAAGATTCCATAGAAACCATGGACTCAACAGTTAAAGAAAATGCAAAATGCAAAAAGCTTGTAACCCAAAATATCCAGGAAATCCAGGACACAATGAGAAGACCAAACCTAAGGATTATAGGCATAGATGAGAGTGAAGATTTACAACTTAAAGGGCCAGCAAATATCTTCAATAAAATTATGGAAGAAAACTTCCCTAACCTAAAGAGAGAGATGCCCAGGAATATACAAGAAGCCTACAGAACTCCAAACAGACTGGACCAGAAGAGAAATACTTCCCGTCACATAATAATCAAAACACCAAATGTTCTAAACAAAGAAAGAATATTAAAGGCAGTAAGAGAAAAAGGCCAAGTAACATATAAAGGAAGACCTATCAGAATAACAGCAGACTTTTCACCTGAGACTATGAAGGCTAGACGGTCCTGGGCAGATCTCATGCAGACTCTAAGAGAACACAAATGCCAACCAAAACTACTATATCCAGCAAAAGTCTCAATCACCATAGATGGAGAAACTAAGATATTTCATGACAAAACCAAGTTTACCCAATATCTATCCACAAACCCAGCCCTAAAAGGGATAATAGGAGGACAACACCAATACAAGGAGGGAAACTTCACCCTGAAAAAAGCAAGATAGTAACCTTTCATCAAACCCAAAAGAAGTTAAGCAATCAAATTTAAAAAATAACGTCAAAAATGATAGGAAGTAACAATCACTATTCCTTAATATCTCTTAACATCAATGGACTCAATGCCCCAAAAAAAGACACAGACTAACTGACTGGATACATAAACAGGACCCTACATTTTGCTGCTTACAGGAAACACACCTCAGGGTCAAAGACAAACATTACCTTAGAGTAAAAGGCTGGAAGACAATTTTACAAGCAAATGGTCTCAGGAAACAAGCTGGAGTAGCCATTTTAATATCAGATAAAATTGACTTTCAACCCAAAGTCATCAAAAGAGACTCTGAGGGACTCTTCTTGCTGGTCAAAGGAAAAATACAACAAGAAGAACTCTCAATCCTGAACATCTATGCTCCAAATGCAAGGGCACCCTCTTTCGTAAAAGAAACTTTATTAAAACTCAAAGCACACATTGCACCTAACACAATAATTGTGGGTGACTTCAACACTGTACTTTCCTCAATGGACCGATCAGGAAAACAGAAACTAAACAGGGACACAATGAAACTAATTGAAGCTTTGGACCAATTAGATTTAACAGATATATATAGAACATTCTATCCTAAAACAAAAGAATATACCTTTTTCTCAGCACCTCATGGTACCTTCTCCAAAATCGACCATGACTTGGTCACAAGACAGACCTCAACAAATATAAGAAGATAGAACTAATCCCATGCCTCCTATCTGATCACTATGGAGTAAAAGTGGTCTTCAATAGCAACAGAAACAACAGAAAACCCACATACACGTGGAAACTGAACAATACTCTACTCAATGATACCTTGGTCAAGGAAGAAATAAAGAAAGAAATTAAAGACTTTTTAGAACACAATGAAAATGAAAACACAACATACCCAAATCTATGAGACACAATGAAAGCAGTGCTAAGAGGAAAACTCATAGCCCTGAGTGCCTCCAAAAAGAAAATGGAGAGAGCATACATTACCAGCTTAAAGACACACCTGAAAGCCCTAGAACAAAAAGAAGCTATTTCACCCAGGAGGAGTAGAAGGCAGGAAATCATCAAACTCAGGGCCGAAATCAATCAAGTAGAAACAAAGAGAACCATACAAAAAATCAACAAAACCAGGAGCTAGTTCTTTGAGAAAATCAACAAGATAGATAAACCCTTAGCCAGACTGACCAAAGGGCACAGAGAAAGTATCCAAATTAACAAACTTAGAAATGAAAAGGGAGATATAACAACGGAAACTGAGGAAATCCAAAAAATCATCAGATCCTACTACAAGAGCCTGTACTCAACACAACTGGAGAATCTGGAGGAAATGGACAATTTCCTTGACAGATACAAAATACCAAAATTAAATCAGGACCAACTAGACCATCTAAACAGTCCCATAATGCCTAAAGAAATAGAAGGAGTCATAGAAAGTCTTCCAACCAAAAAAAGCACAGGACCAGATGGCTTCAGTGCAGAATTCTACCAGACCTTCAAAGAAGAGTTAACACCAATACTCTTCAAACTATTCCACAAAATAGAAACAGAAGGAACACTACCCAATTCCTTCTACGAAGTCACAATTACGCTGATACCAAAGCCACAAAAAGATCCAACAAAGAAAGAGAACTTCAGACCAATTTCCCTTATGAACATCGATGCAAAAATACTCAATAAAATTCTTGCCAACCAAATCCAAGAACACATCAAAACGATCATCCACCATGATCAAGTAGGCTTTATCCCGGGAATGCAGGGTTAGTTCAATATACGGAAATCCATCAATACAATCCACTACATAAACAAACTCAAAGAACAAAACCACATGGTCATTTCATTGGATGCTGAAAAAGCATTTGACAAAATTCAGCATCCCTTCATGCTTAAAGTCTTGGAGAGAACAGGAATTCAAGGCCCATACCTAAACATAGTAAAAACAATATACAGCAAACCGGTAGCCAGCATCAAACTAAATGGAGAGAAACTTGAAGCAATCCCACTGAAATCAGGGACCAGACAAGGCTGCCCCCTTTCTCCTTATCTTTTCAATATTGTACTTGAAGTACTAGCGCGGGCAATTCGACAACATAAGAAGGTCAAAGGGATACAAATTGGAAAGGAAGAAGTCAAACTATCATTATTTGCAGACGACATGATCGTCTACCTAAGTGACCCAAAGAACTCCACTAGAGAGCTCCATAGCTGATAAACAACTTAAGCAAAGTGGCAGGTTATAAAATCAACTCAAGCAAATCAGTGGCCTTCCTATACTCAAAGGATAAGCAGGCTGAGAAAGAAATTAGGGAAATGACCCCCTTCACAATAGCCTCAAACAGTATAAAGTATCTTGGGATGACTCTTACCAAACATGTGAAAGATCTGTATGACAAGAACTTCAAGACTCTGAAGAAGGAAATGGAAGAAGACCTCAAAAAATGGGAAAACCTCCCATGCTCATGGATCGGTGGAATCAATATAGTTAAAATGGCCATTCTGCCTAAAGCACTATATAGATTCAATGCAATACCCATCAAAATCCCAACTCAATTCTTCACAGAGTTAGAAAGAGCAATTATCAAATTCATCTGGAACAACAAAAAACCCAGAATAGCTAAAACTATTCTCAGCAACAAAAGAAAATCTGGGGGAATCAGTATCCCTGACCTCAAGCAATACTACAGAGCAATAGTGTTAAAAACTGCATGGTATTGGTACAGTGGCAGGCAGGAGCATCAATGGAACAGGATTGAAGATCCAGAAATGAACCCACACACCTATGGCCACTTGATCCTCGACAAAGAGGCTGAAAACATCCAATGGAAAAAAGATAGCCTTTTCAACAAATGGTGCTGGTTCAACTGGAGGTCAGCATGCAGAAGAATGCGAATTGATCCATCCTTGTCTCCTTGTACTAAGCTCAAATCCAAATGGATCAAGGACCTCCACATAAAGCCAGACACTCTGAAGCTAATAGAAAAGAAACTGGGGAAGACCCTTGAGGACATCGGTACAGGGAGAAAGTTTCTGAACAGAACACCAATAGCGTATGCTCTAAGAGCAAGAATTGACAAATGGGACCTCATAAAATTACAAAGTTTCTGTAAGGCAAAGGACACCATCAAGAGGACAAATCGGCAACCAACACATTGGGAAAAGATCTTCACCAATCCTACATCAGATAGAGGGCTAATATCCAATATATATAAAGAACTCAAGAAGTTAGACTCCAGAAAACGGAACAACCCTATTAAAAAATGGGGCACAGAGTTAAACAAAGAATTCTAACCTGAAGAACTTCAGATGGCAGAGAAGCATCTTAAAAAATGCTCAACTTCATTAGTCATTAGGGAAATGCAAATCAAAACAACCCTGAGATTTCATCTTACACCAGTCAGAATGGCTAAGATTAAAAATTCAGGAGAGAGCAGGTGTTGGAGAGGGTGTGGAGAAAGAGGAACACTCCTCCACTGCTGGTGGGGTTGCAAATTGGTACAACCACTCTGGAAATCAGTCTGGAGGTTCCTCCGAAAACTGGGCACCTCACTTCCAGAAGATCCTGCTATACCACTCCTGGGCATATACCCAGAGGATTCCCCACCATGTAATAAGGATACATGCTCTACTATGTTCATAGCAGCCCTATTTATAATTGCCAGATGCTGGAAAGAACCCAGGTATCCCTCAACAGAAGAGTGGATGCAAAAAATGTGGTATATCTACACAATGGAGTACTATTCAGCCATTAGAAACAATGAATTCATGAAATTCTTAGGCAAATGGATGGAGCTAGAGAACATCATACTAAGTGAGGTAACCCAGACTCAAAAGGTGACTCATTGTATGCACTCACTAATAAGTGGATATTAACCTAGAAAACTGGAATACCCCAAATATAATCCATACATCAAATGAGGTACAAGAAGAAAGGAGGAGTGGCCCCCTTTTCTAGAAAGACTCAGTGAAGAAGTATAGGGCAAAACCAGAATGGGGAAGTGGGAAGGGGTGGGTGGGAGGACAGGGGGAGAGAAGGGGGCTTATGGGACTTTCGGGTAGTGGGGGGCTAGAAAAGGGGAAATCATTTGAAATGTAAATAAAAAATATATCAAATAAAAAAAAGACAAAAAAAATGGGGTACAGAGTTAAACAAAGAATTCTCACCTGAAGAACTTCGGATGGCGGAGAAGCATCTTAAAAAATGCTCAACTTCATTAGTCATTAGGGAAATGCAAATCAAAACAACCCTAAGATTTCATCTTACACCAGTCAGAATAGCTAAGATTAAAAATTCAGAAGAGAGCAGGTGTTGGAGAGGGTGTGGAGAAAGAGGAACACTCCTCCACTGCTGGTGGGGTTGCAAATTGGTACAACCACTCTGGAAATCAGTCTGGAGGTTCCTCCGAAAACTGGGCACCTCACTTCCAGAAGATCCTGCTATACCACTCCTGGGCATATACCCAGAGGATTCCCCACCATGTAATAAGGATACATGCTCTACTATGTTCATAGCAGCCCTATTTATAATTGCCAGATGCTGGAAAGAACCCAGGTATCCCTCAACAGAAGAGTGGATGCAAAAAATGTGGTATATCTACACAATGGAGTACTATTCAGCCATTAGAAACAATGAATTCATGAAATTCTTAGGCAAATGGATGGAGCTAGAGAACATCATACTAAGTGAGGTAACCCAGACTCAAAAGGTGAATCATGGTATGCACTCACTAATAAGTGGTTATTAACCTAGAAAACTGGAATACCCAAAACATAATCCACACATCAAATGAGGTACAAGAAGAAAGGAGGAGTGGCCCCTGGTTCTGGAAAGACTCAGTGAAAGAGTATTCGTCCAAACCAGAATGGGGAAGTGGGAAGGGGTGGGTGGGAGGACAGGGGAAGAGAAGGGGGCTTATGGGACTTTCGGGGAGTGGGGGGGCTAGAAAAGGGGAAATCATTTGAAATGTAAATAAATTGTATCGAATAAAAAAAATTAAAAAAAAATCTTTCTTTTGTTGCAAAGAGCCTGCTGTGGTAAGATTGCTGCTCTCTAGTTGAAGCACAATGTTCATGCTGGTATTGTGTTTTCACACTGGCACCTAGGCATCTGGGTTTACAACGATTACAATTCTAGATGTTTATATTAGGTCTTGTCTTTGTTGGATAGATGTTTTGTTCCTTGTTTCTGGTGCCCTTTCTGGATCTTAGTAGATTGTGGTGACCAGTATGTTGCCTGATAGGAAATACTTCTGGGATTCTGATAGGTGCAGTCACTGGGAATTCTAAACAAAATGTGTCTCTGGTTATTGGCAATCTGTCACTTAGGATTGAGGTTGCGACTTTTGGGTGGGGCACGCTGATCTGATCCACACGTGAGAAGAAAGCAGTGTGTTCCCCCAAGATCTGCTTAGCCTCCTGGCAGAGACTGAGGAGAGACCACAACAGGTCAGTCTGCTGAAGAGCTGACTGGGGCACTGGAGATGGAGAGGGGAGAGAAGTCGGGAGTGAGGATCTGAAGCTTGTCCCCCTTCTTGGCTGACCTATTTGATTTTCTGGCACACTTCACAGGTGGTTTCTAGAGACTGACTTATGGAGTTAGGGGAGGGGGAAAAGGTAAAGGAGAAGATTTATGTGATCAGTTGGAGATGAGAAAAGAGAAGGAAGTCCTCACTCAACAGGTGGCCTGCTATGCTACAGAGTTGGTGATGAAACTAGAGGGTTGGACCTGGAAAAAGTGGAGGGAGAGGTGAAGATCTGCAGTGAGCCTACATGCTTCACTTACTGAAGTCCCTTGTGGGTTCCCAGAGAAGGCCTGCTGGAGTTAGGGCTGTGACAAAGGTATAAGGAGGACAGACAGTGGGAAAGACGCTGGAGAAAAGGGTCTACATGATCCTTTGAGGTATGACAGAGAAGAAGAGAAGCCTGCAGTAGGTGTTTTGCTTCAAAGTTGGGAATGAGACTGGAGTTTGGATTTGGAGAAACAGCGGGAGAGGTAAAGATACACAGTTATCCTATCTGCTTGCCTGGCTGGGCTGATTACAATATTGGGGTTCTTTTTTGTTTTGTTTTGTTTTTCATTTATTTTTAATTTTTTTTTTGCACTTTTTCAATTGTGTGTGTGTGTGTGTGTGTGTGTGTGTGTGTGTGTGTGTGTGTGTGTGTGTATGCACATAAGTTAGTCAATTTGCAGGAGTAAGTTCTCTCCTTCTACCACATGGTCCCAAAGATGAAATTCAGGTCATCTGGCATGGCAGCAGAAGCCTTTTCCCTCTGCGGCATTTTGTCAGCCTGATACAGGAATTTTTATACAATTTTCACTGCTGATTTATCATATTCCTGTGAAAACAGAGTGGCAACATATTTTAAAGTTAGTTAATGTGTCTTTGTTTCTAGTCATGAGGAAAACAACTGCAGAGAAGAAAATCAGCTAGAACATAGAATTGAAACAAGAGCCCGCACAACAAACCTTGGTTTCCATTGTCCATGGAACTTGTACTAGGACAGATCCTATCCAGACTCATAAAACAAATGATAACATGTTTACAATGATTGAGAGCATACCTTCTGCCTATAAATAAACCCAAACCACATATAAGTAACAGAAAATAATCTTCAATTACTTGCTGATTAATATTAAACACAAGTATTCTTTCAGTAGTCAATGCAGAAATCTAACAATTACATTGAATCAAAGTAAAATACAACATATGAAGTTTAGGTTGTGGTTAAGATAAGATTGAGAGAGAATTTGCAACATTGATGGTTACAGGAAAAGCCTCAAATCATTATTCCTAACTGAATAAATAAGAACAGTATAACATAGAGGACAACAGGAGAACACATGTAAGAACAGAAATCCATGGAAGCAAAAACTGGAAAAACATAAACCTTAAAAAAAAAAAACAGAATTCACATCTTACAAAAACATGTTTAACTGATAAACCACTCAATAGGTCGATGACAAAAATAGTAAGGCACAAGTCAAGATCAGAAGAAATGGGAAATATGGCAAAGGTATCAGGAGGGCAGAAGAAACAACTTTACTGTCAAAAAAACTTAGAAATGGGTCAGAGGCTACAAAACTCACAATACTGTATCCCAGTCCAAAAAAAATTGAATAATTTTACCAACCCTTTACTTATTAACCACCTTCTCCCAGAGATAGGACAAGAAGAATAGCCTTCTGCTTAATTTATGAGATTGATATTATTTCTGAGACTGATTCCAAAACTGATAATACATAAGAAGACAGACTAGTGTCTTTAATAAGTTTACAAGGCAATAATGCCAAATAAATAGTAAACTCAACCTAGCAATGAATAAATGCAAGTATATAACAAGCTTATTCTAGCTGCAAGCCTGGTTCAATATTTGAACAGTCAAACATTTATATATTAATAATTAATAAGCTTAAGAAAACATGATTATGTCAACTGTGAATAAAATATATGATTTTTCAAAGGGTACACTATGCGGAATAGTGGACTGATAATCTCTGCCAAGTCAAGGTAATTGGTCCTTCAAAATTCTGCTTTACAAAGGTCTGTCAAATGGTCCTTGGCCAGAAGGCTGAAGACTGATGCTCCAACTTCCTGACATGCAGGAGCTATATGGACAGGCAGTTGTGTCTACAGCTTGTCTCAGTTCTGGAAGCTGTGTTGGGCTTCCTATATTTTTAGGTAACATTGGATATTCTCGGATTTCTGATGGGATTGAAGACTAGTTATAGTCTCATAGCCAACCCAGGCTATTTAACATTGAAAGAATATATTTCAGAGAATAATTTTCAGATAGTATACAAGCTAAAACAAGGACATAACCTATAGATTTATAAGCCTTTCCAGTTAGGATAGATAACAGAGTATTCTATTTAATTGTTAAAGATGATGGACTGGATGTTAGGTCTATCTTATACTTTATAATTTACAAAACGGTAATAGTTGTGGTCAATTTCTATTTGAGAGGAAAGAGCCTTTTAACTGAACAGAAAGGGGGAAGTGTTGTGGATAGCCCTGGTGCTGTTTGTATTTTGATGCTAATTCAGCTTCCCCAAGAGGAGCTGCCTGAGATGAGTAGTGAATCAACTACTCAGGTCACTTCCTGCAACCCTTCTAATGAATTTAGAAACCAATAACTGGGCAAGTAGGTGGGACTTCTAGGTCAGAGAGAGGAACTGCAGAATAGAAGAGAGTGAGAGAGTGAGCTAGAGACACCCACACACCCTACCCCCCTCCAAGTGGTGGATCCATTTGGATCCAGTACTGGAGAATTTGGCTTAGAATGGCCCTTAAATTGGGGTGTTAGTTGTTGCAGCCAGTGATTGGGTTAACACTGATTCTGAAAAAAAAAAAAGATTTTTCAAGAAGATATCAGACTCACATCTCAATTTAGAATATTGAAGATCCTCCCTCTGATACCAAAAACAAAGCTTACTTTTGTAAGTATTCATTCTTACAAGAAAAATGCTAAAAGTTGTATTTCCTACCATAAAGATGAACTAAAACAGTAAACTAAATAGTAAAGAGAAACAAAAGTGTGTTTTCACATGTCAAGATTGCTAAACAAAACTCAATAAAGATTCCTAACTCAGTTCCATTGCTATACAACAAATGCAAAAAGAACATTAAAAATAAACACAACTTATAACTTCATATTTTTATCTTCCTCTAAATGTAAAATTGTTTTAAAATAAAAGGTTTAATAAATGGAACAAGCCAAAGAGTTTCTAAAATATATACAATGTCAAAAAAAGTATCTAGATCCCCCTAGAATATTATTTTAAAGAACAGCATCTTTTAAGGTCAGTTGACAAATTTTTCATTAATAATGAAACAAGCAAATTAATTCATCACATGCTTGTCTGATTTTATAATCATCAACTTGTCATTAACAATTCCCCCTTTTATATGTTGCAAAAATTTAGATTATAATACTTGGCTTGCCTATTTTATGGGTCTCTTCATTTCTTGAGTATTCTATAATCTTGGCTATAAGAACACTTTAATTACATTAAACTGCTTTGGAAAAGTAATGAAAATTAGAAACGGAATTAGAGACAAATTATTGCAGGAAATTGAATTCCTTGTACTGCTTTTTATATCAGAATGTTTTTGGTATCACAGGGAGGATCTTCACTATCCTTCATTGAGATATTAGACTGATATCCTTAGAAAATTCTCTTTAAGAGATTGAGGAATTGTGCTATACCTAAAGACTGACAATTTTCATTATGAATGGATATGACATTTTTATCATACATTTTATTCATAGTACATATTTTGTTGAGCTTCTTATTAATATAATTTATCTTAATTTTAACATTTCATTTTAAAATATTTTATATGAAACTCGCTGGCGATAGCTTTGGGTTTTAATGTCCCTTAAAGGGGTAATCTTTATTAATTCTTTGAGAATTTCATATTGTGTTTTGATCATACTAATTCCCTTCAGCATTCCTCCTATGTCCACTCCCTCCTTTCAGACCTACCCTGCTTTGCCTCCTCGTTTATTTTTTCAGAGACATCAGATTCCATGAATGTTGCCTGTATATTCATAGGTGTGTGATCATCACTGGAGGGTATGAGACCAGCCAATCAATCTCAGACCTGTAAAGAAGGCTAACTCTCCCTCACCTACAGCTTTCAACTTTCAATAGCTCCTCAGCAGTGGCTGGGACTTCGTGCTCACCTTCCCCTCTGTGCCGGAACTTTGTCTGCCTTAAGCATGAATAGGTCTTGCACATGCTCTCACAATCTCTGTAAATTCATCTGCACATCTGCCCTATTGTGCATGAAGAATCCTGTTTCCTTTGTGTCATCCACTGCTTCTGGCTCTTAAAATCTTTCTACCTCCTCTTCCAAAAAGGAGTAAACTTTAAAGATTTGATCATTTTTTGTGATAGTGTTTTTTAACTGAAAAAAAATCCTGTTTACCTTTCAAATAAATCATTTTAATGATGTATCTGTTATCCTGAAAGTCACTGGGAAATTCTAGATGCTAACAAAGTAAAGGGTCTGGATTAGAAAATCAATTGGCTTTCTATAGCTATACAACTATGGCAGTTTAAAAGAAGAGAAATTTAATCTCATAGTTCCAAAAGCCACAAGTCTGAGATCATTGTCACTGGACTAAAATCAACGTGTCCTTCCTCCAGCAGCCCTGGGGAAGAGTCCAGTCTGGTTTTCAGTGTCTGCACATCCCTTATCATTGTCTCCCAGTCTGCCTCCATAATGCTATTGGCACCTCCATTGTGTGTATACAGAAGCTCCTTCTGCCTATCTCATATAAAGATCGTGTAGGTACATTTGGGACCTGCCCAGACTATCTTCAGTCATCTCACCATAGTAAGAACCTTAGTCCAGTCCTGCCTACAAAGATGTTTCTCTCCATACATGGAGCTCATAAGCCTCAAGAATCCAGAACTGCTATTTTTGAGTGGCTATTTTAATCTACTTAGAAGGTCATTAAGCATGGTATGCTTTGAGTTTGTCTCTATTTAATGTGACATTCAACACAGAGCTGCAAGTGGGTGGGTGCTGTTTTGAGTGCATTTTAGAGAAATTGAGAGTTCTTTGGCCACTGTTCTTTTCAGGTGGCCTTTCAGCAAGAAATATGGACCTAATCAATGATCCTTAGAAATTAAATACCTATAGTTGCTAAATGCAAGTAAGCTCTATTCTTAGGGTGAACAAATCCATTTGCCTATCAAAATTCATTTGCTGATAAAGACAAAAAGTAAAAATTATCATTAACTTCAAAAAATATTCAACTTCATTGCTAATTAAGGATATAAAAATACAGATGGTAAGGTACCATTTTTTTTCTTTTTAATATTGAGTAAGACAACAAATGTCCTTTTAGCCTTAACAAATGCAAACATATCGTACTAGATTTAAATTTTTTGTTTAAAGACCATGTTGCAGCACAAGGGCTAGAGTGGTAGCACCCCACTCCCCACCCACCTCCAGAGAGCAGTGACATGGCATGCAGACACCCCTGGCTTTCATCTTGAATCTCAAATGAAAAAACTCCCTGTGGGAGATTATCTCCTGAAACCCTCCCATTTTCTTTTCTCCTTCCTTTCTCAGGGTCAGGCCTGGCACTGTTCCATTCTCTCATGTGTCTCAAGCCCTTACAGTCTGTATGTGGATCACTTCTGTCCTCACAGTCATGGGCATATTTCAGGACTTAGCACTGTTCCAAGCTTTGAAAGCCATTCATACAGATTATTAGTTAGTGGCTATACATAGAATAGTTCATCTGAATGCTAAATAAAAGTCCTTATATGACTATGCCTATTTCTGCTTACTTTTTTTTTTTACTGGAAATGTTACCAATGCTTTAATGCCTTATAAATATGTTTTATAAATGTATAAAATGATTTAGTGGAGACAACACATTTCATGCCTTAAAATGATAATAAATTTGAAGTATAAATGCTCTGTGTTATGAGATTTACTAGTAGGAACTAGTAGGATTATATCAAACTAGTAGCTTGATACAATCTTCTTGGAAAACAATTGACAATATATATATATATATATATATATAATTATATATATTAATTATATATATATATTAAACAGTATTATATACTTTTGACATATACCTAGGGAACCCTGGGATATTGCTGAATATACTGTTTCATTTGTTTGCAAATTGTTTTAAAATTTGGTCTTCAACAAACATCAGCATCATAAATAGTCTCTGTTCCATCTTGGTGTTCCTCAGTCAAAAGTTTTGAGAATGGGGAATAAAATGTATTTTACCACTAAGCCTAGCAGGTAATTCTAATGCAAATTAAAGTATTAAAAAACTATTATGATATTTTTGGGAAAAAGTCAGAAATATTTATGAATGCTCTAAATCATTAATATTGAGTCACTCATATTGACTAGGGCAGAACTCATGATCAGTGTCCCACAGAGGGAAATATTGATATAAAAAATGAAACAATACAAAATAAAAAATTGTTCTCTCTGCCTCTATCTCTGTCTCTGTCTTTCTCTCTGTATGTCAGTCTTTTTCTCTGTGTCTTCCTCTGTCTCTCTCACTGTCTCTGTCTGTCTGTCTCTCACTGTCTTTCTGTGTGTGTGTGTGTGTGTGTGTGTGTGTGTGTGTGTGTGTGTGTGTCTATACATGTGCAGGGAGGAGTGAATACAAGTCTCAAGCAACTTTCCTATCAGTATACTGTAGTCTGATGCTCTAGTAGTATCCTAACAGATGGAACACAACAGTGGAGTGTATAGCATGAGGCTGAGGCAGAGGCCAGCTCCCAAGGTCTTTATAAATCAGGAATTCAAAAGGTGCTGTCTTGTCCATTAGTCTTCAATACTGACCTACATTTTCTAGTTAGGACCTTTTGGTGCTCATTGTAAGGTTTCCTTATAGAGAAATGCAGAGAATACTGAAAGTATATGGGCTATAGCCAGGAAAATAGATGCAAACTCAATGTCTACAAAAATTGAAATTTTGGAAAGAATGTTTTAAATTTTTTGGCAGTTAAATTTCTTTATAAAGTTGGTAGTGTTCTCTATGTATAAAATGGATTATTATAACCTCAACTTGTATTGATGCAATTCAATTCATTATATATAACCCCATTTTTCTCAAAATATCTATTATTTTTACTCATATCTGATGTACATGCCATGATCAAAAATTTAATTCTTACTTTTCCTAAAAATGGAGAACATTTTGTCTGAGCTCTATAGCACTCAACATTCAATTTTTAACTTATAATTCTCAATATGCTCCTATTATCATTATAGAAATAATAAAGAATATGCCTGCAGCTAGTTTAATACTTTTAAATTCCTGTAGATCACAATGAAAGACCACGTGGCCCAGCATGCTTCACATTTCAAAGGCCGTGGGCTGTTAACTTTTATTAAAATTCCCATAATTTTTTTTTGCTGTCAACCTAAATGTTAAATCACTTTATCATTTTTTCTACAAAAATAAAAGATTCAAGAAATACTAGTTTATTTATAACTAATTATCTAGACAAACAGAGAGAAAGAAAACTTAGAGAAAGTCAACTATGTTACTTATAGCTTAAGATGAATAGCCAATTTACCAATATTTTACTGCTGAAATGATACAATTATGTAATCATGTAGCCATCAGTTCCATGGTGTTTAGCATTGTGCGCTGCATGTTCCAAGAACTCTGTTGAGAACCAGATATAGAACTGAGCAAAGCAAATCCCAGTCCTCAGGAAGTGATCATTCTTACAGGAGTGACAACAGACAATAAACAGCATGCATGGTGATAAAATGTGATTACCCCACCCCGCCCCCCAAAAGAGCTTCAACTAACATCTAAAGAAAGAATTGAGATGAAACATGATTTGTAGAGAAGATATTCTAAGGATAGACAACAGGCTGTGAAACAGCATGGAGGGAGGCAAGAAACCACAGGAGAACTTAGAAATATACCGAATTAAAGGAGCCGCACAGCATGAGGCTGGGCTGGCCTGGGCTGGGTACCAGCATGCAAGGTCTCCATAAATCAGGAATATGAGAGTCATCAAACTGGACCTGCCTACAAGCAGCAAAAATTCGTTGAGAGTTTGAAAGGCTCTCCATAACTTATAAGAGAGACACAACCAAACTTAATGCACAAAATAAGTAGGGTAGGGCAAGGAAGCTGTGATGGGGACTTCCCTGAGATGGGGACTTTCAGACTCAGAGACTGGTATTCACAATCTTTGGACATTTGTGGTAGAAAATGGAGTTGTCCATACAGGGATGATGAACCCATCAAACCTTGGGTGTGAAAGGTGCAAAGGCAACCCTTTGGCGACTCATCCAGGAGGAACAGGGTTGTTTATTGAGGTGGAAGGCACTGCAGGAAGATTTATTTCATATAGCAAGGGCCTGTTCCCTGGGATGTCTATATGTGAGTAACGACTTCAAGAAGCAAACTTGGGTCAGGCATGCCTTTAATCCCAGCACTGGGAGGCAGAGGCAGGCAGATTTCTGAGTTTGAGGCCAACCTAGTCTACAGAGTGAGTTCCATGACAGCCAGGGGTATATAAAGAAACCCTCAAACCAAAAGAAGAAGGAGGAGGAGGAGGAAGAAGGAGGAGGAGGAGGAGGAGAAGAAGAAATTTGGCTTTTAAAAAGATCTAGGATGAAATATATCTTCTAAATTTTAATCTGACTTTTATTATTACATTTGAGCACATCTTTTTTTCTAAGAAACATAGGTTCTTCTATTTTTTTCAATGCTGGAGACTGAACCCTGGGGGTGAGGTTGGAATCTCTCTATGCTTTGAAGATACACTCTCCTATAGTCTCTTTTGGAGATATGTAACTTTACTGAGTATATAATATTATTTTATATAGCTATATTGAACATTATCAGCCCCATTCTTATTCTTATAACATACATGCTTACTAATAACTGTTATAATAAGCAATTCTGTGATTAACACTTTTCTATAGCTCTGAATTTTTGTGAAATTTAGAATCAACAGGAAATAGTATGTGATATATGTATTTAGTGCATACAGAGAGAATTAAATTAATTCACCACTTACAGACATGAAGTGGAAACAAGGTAAGTTGGCAGGACTGTTTGCTCGTTGTTTGTTTTGTAACCAGCTATAAAGATTTTGCTTGCAATCTTCAATATTTTAAAACTGCTAGTGGGAGTATCACATCGGTTTCAACATTGAAAATAAAATCTGTTTATAGGATGACACAGTCATAGTTTGTAAAGGATAAGAAAAGAATAGTAGTACATTAAATTCTATGTCTTTCCTCCCCTTTAAGCCCTAAAATTCTCATCAAGAATGGCAGAGTCTGGGCCTTGTATGTGCACTTCGGTGGCACCGTGCTTACCTATGAGCATGAAGCCATGGGTTTGCTATCAAACGGTAATAGTGAGAGGAATAAGTTCCAGAGTTTCTAAACTGTCCCTCTAAGGAAGTGTCAGAGCTTTGAACTTCTAGAAACCCATCTTCATCTCCCATCTTGGTGTACCTAAGCCACACCTGAATTAGTATTGTTACTGTTTATAGTACCGGTTAGTGTTCATTACTTTTCTGAAATTCAAAAGAAATCATATTTTTCCACAGCTAGAACTTTGAAAGTAACATCCAAATGAGAGGCCCAGGAAAAAGAAAAGTATCAGATGAAAACCATCCCCTCAGAAGTGATGCAGGCCTTCCTTCCTACTGCCTTCCAAAATGCTTCAATGACAACAAAAAGATACATGGGGCACTTGCTTCCAGGAGAGTCTTGCTCACGGCTGAGCGTGGAGGAGCGTAAGGCTCTTACCGACAGATACCACCCAGACAGTGAAACCATCTGCCTCCGCCAGTCCTCCTGCAGCCTGCAAACTGAAATGTCTCAAAAACATCAGCTTCCCCTTTGCTAAGTGGGATATCTTTATCCTCGAACAATTTCTCCAAATGACAGTCCTTCAGGCTCTGAAAAATGGAAAACTTGCCTTTGAATCAATGCAAATAAGGGCTGAGTTCTTTCCTTCTTTCCCTGGATCCTCATCCACTTCGAGCTGAAGAAGTGTCACACAGGCAGGACTGTGTGACACACATGCAGAAAAGTGTGTGAGCATGTTATCCAGCTAACCAAACTGCTACAGGGAGCCACTTGGTTGTTCTTGACTTCAGTGTGAGCAAGGGCAGAGCTGTGAAAATACTCACGTATACCATTCTTCTCTGACAGTTCATGTTTTGAATGGTTTTTCATCATTTTCCTTTTGAGTTCCAAGGCAAATTCCAAAATTTATTCAAATTTGATCTGCCTTTAGAACCATGTTTTCCTCCTTCCTAGCAAAGCCAAGAACCAAAATTGACAGTGAGGCAGGACTCTAATCTTTGATTTGTTGATGTTTGTCTTCGCATCTCTTAGGATGGTCAAGACTGTTGGGATAGGAACGTATTCTAAACTCTCAACAGCAGAATACAAGCTAACACTCAACAGTCAAGAGACCTTGGAAAAGATGAAAGACATATCAAATGTGACCAGCTGATGACAAAGAGAACGTGAACTGAAGGGTGTCTCAAAAGCAAATCAATGATGTGGCTCAGAAGTTTCTTGCCCCAAACACTTCCATTTCCAATTCATTTAGGTAAAGCAGAGCATGTGGCTGAGAAAAAAACTAGGAAATACAAAACTTAATGTGTTTCTCTTCCTTTGATGAGCCAACAGAAAAAGATGAGAATTCAGTAAAGATCATCTAAGTATGTTTATAGAAGACACCACTCACCTCTCTAAGAGATTAAGAGAGCATTCATTCTCAAACCAGACATGAATGACCATAGTCTAGGAACAGAGATTCAGGATAATCCAAATGGTGTGTTCCAATACAGCAAGACTTGCCTGAAGTTTTTGCACTTATGCAACATAAGAGAGCCACAAGTCAAATACACTGGAGGGACATCAGCAAAGTGGGAGAATCTCTCCTACAGGTCTCAGATGACATTCTATCTGGTGACATTCTTTACTTCTGAGTTGTCAACACAGTGCAAAAGGTTTTGCTTATGGTTGCAGGGTAAAATGAGTAATTTGGCTCTGGATCACAACATTCCTGCTCTCCAGTATCTAGAAGCTTTAATCCATCAACCAACCTTGTAGAATCTTTAAGGCGGGTATAACTTCCTTGGGATCCTCCAAAACTTCAATTCATTTAAAGATTATTTTTCCTACTTAAGGAAAAAATTGGGAAAAATAATTAAAACTTGCTGGATAGCAAAGAATTAGAAAACACAGGTTTAGTTCAACTATTTATAGAAGGTCATCTAAGATGGGAGCTTGCACAGCTCTGCTGGAAATCACAGGGGGAATAGGTTACCCACTTCTCTGAAATGCACATTACTTGGGGATTTCTGCCATCATGCCTCAGCTTTTTCAACCTGGTTCTAAGGTAGATTACAAGGGGAAGAATAGTAAGATGCAGTAAGTCACAATGCAAAGGAAGAAGAAGGAGCTATGAGAGATGCTGATCGAATAGTTAGACCCTAGTATCTGTGTAACAAAAAACATGGTATACTCTTCTAGAAGTCAATGAACAACTTGGCTCTGAATAGTCTAAAGCCAGGCAAAATATGCAGGCAGGCCAGGTGTGCTTGAAAAGGTGAGTAAGAAGCAGACAGCAGCAAAGCCTATAATCCCAGCCCCGGAAGACAGGTCAGGGAGCTGGGTCCCAACTGATGTAGATGGTATATTGCAGGGCACCCAGACCTACATAGTAAAATCCTGAATCAAATATAAATTAAAAATAAATTTCTATAAAAAGCAGCAATGCAATAACATCTGACCCTGAAGTTCTCATGAATAAAGCACGTGTCACACAATAAAGCACTTACAATGGGGCATGTCTGAGATATGGTGTAAGAATAGATCTTACTTTATATTTTGCCAGTAAAAAATTTGGCTATAGTATGTGAGTTACATAAATATAAATTTACTAGTGAACATGTAACCTAGAGTATTATTGGTTTGGCTTGATATATTATGGACATTGTTGCTATTGTTTTCATGTTTAGGGGCTATTGCTAGGGTGATTTGACCATGTTTGTGAATATCCACATTGTGAAAATTATCCAGGATATGGAGGAGGAGGTTCCTTTACCAAACAGAGCCCTGGTATAAAGCCCATCTCACAAGGGGTGCCCAGACTGCTAAATGCAGCCCGTTCCCACTGTTTGTTTACCGTGATATTTCCCAGTTTGATTTTTTTATTTTTTTTTTTTTGAGCTTGAACATTTTTGGGCTGGGAATTCATTCTCCAGTTTGGCTTTAATGTCTTCCTACTACTTGCCATGGTCTTATTTATGTTCTCTCTGCCGCCTCTATAGAAATTTGAGTTTGAGACCCTTTATATGTGACTCAGTAAAACAATGTCTCATAAACTCCGTGTCTGTTCCTCGGTAGCAGCTGCTCTGAGGAAATATCAAAGGCACAATGGCTCTTCTCGGGCTTTGCAGACAGCTGAGTCTGTTGGGAAAGATAATAGCAAACACTTAAGAGCATATACTCCGACCATAAACAATAACTATTCTATAGATCTTATGGCTCTTTATATTTCAGCAGTCTACTTCACATTCATCACAGCGGTTGTGTCTTCCAGGAGTCCCATGAAACAATCAAAGTAGAATTATGACTTTGATTTTTTTACTTCATACAAAAACTCTGATTTCTAAAATTGCACACCACCTTAGCTTAGGGCACAGGACAAACCCCAGGTACAGCAGAGCATCACAGGAGAGCGGTCTCACAACTCTCCACCGTGCACAGCACCATACAGAGACATTTCACAAATATTTTCTCAATAAATATTTAAGAGAATGCTTGGCATCATCCACTTGGACTCATAAAAATGGATGATTAGGAGAAGATTAGATAAGAATGATCATAACGAACCATGACCACACTATACAGTACTTCAAATTCGTGAATTATAGAAAAGCCACATACTTTGAATGATCCCCCCACACTCTATATTCTTTTCATAAATAGGAAACGTTAAAAATGTAAGCCACCTAAAAATGTAGATGTAAATATGATAGTTCCAAGTTCTTCCTGAAAGAAAGTGATTTTTTTTCTCCCTAGAAAAAAGAGACTTTCTCAGGAAAAAGAACTCTAAAGTTTAAGACTTTAAACCACTCAAAGACAAAATGAAAAAAAATCAAGACTACAAGCACATTTATTGCAACACTTTCCAAAACAGAAAAAATCAGAAACTGCATTTATAACCACTGATTGAACTATGGTACATAGGTACATTTATAAAAGAAAAATGGAAAGGATAGATAAAATGCTAAGTGGATAATTTTTAGGCATTTTGAAAAGTGAACATGCACTATATATGTGTATATATGCATGTTCTCTACATATGAATACACAAATATATTTGTACAGAGACTTACCAATATTTATTTGTACACATATATGCATTCTTTTTATAAATCAGGAATATTTTGTTTTATATGTGTGGATGTTTTGCCTGCATGTATGCCTGTGCACCACATTCATGTACTGTCCATGGATGCCAAAAGATGGTTTTGGATACCCTGGAACTGAGTTACAGAGAATTGTTAGCTGCCCTGTGGATGTTGAGAATAGAACTCAGGTGCTTTAGAAGACCAGCCAGTACTCTTTTTTTTTTAAGGTGCACATAGAGTTTTATTGTTCTATTACGATAATCTCAGGTACACTCCAGGTGTTTGTCAACACGAATTTTAATCTCTGCTATCATGAATGTCTTCATTAAAGAACCAAGTAGATTGTTGGTAATTATAAAACTGGTGGCCTCAAGAAGATGGGTGATGGTTTGATGTCGATGTTGATGCCAACGTGGTAGATGCTACTCTTTCCTTGTGTAATGGTACCTCCGGTTCACCTTTTGCTTTTGAGTCAGAATAAGTAGATGAACTGGATGAAAAATGAGGAAACCCAGGTTGAAAGGAAGGCTCTCCCTGCATTTCAATGCAACTATTCCACAAGTGAGACACATCCCTGCGGTTTTGAGTAATAGAGGTTATAATGAAATTCACAGTGCTGTCATTTGCTTGAGTGAAGATTCTCTGCGAGTCCATACAAAGAGAAGACACCTCATTTATGGGAGCAGGGTGATGCGTTAGAATTTCTTCAGGTTGCCTGAAGGAACTTGATGTTGCAAGAGAAAAGTCGCCTCTGATGACATCCATCGTATCAGAACCCCCTTGAGCAAGAGAAGGCTTTTGTCTCAGATATACGTTTGAAATACTAGAGCTGGACAAAAGATTTCTCTCACTGGTTTGGACAGCTACTCCCAAACTATGGTCATCCATCTTGCTCAAGTCTGGTCTGAAGTGTTTGTTCTTGAAATCTGGAAGCGAAGGAGCAGCTCCACGAGAAACTGTTTTAATCCCAATTCGCCTTTTCATTCTTTCTATAAGATGGGGACAGTCTCTCAGAAAGTTTGGATTCTGGTAGAACTGTAGCTTACATGAGGCAGAAATTCCTTTTTCTTCAGCCAGAAAGTCGGGGAGAGAAGCAGATCTCTGGAAGTTCTGTCTCATTTTCCTAAATCCATATAGATTAAGTTGTCGAACCAAACTTTTCATGCTATCAGTTTCAAATATTCTGAAGGGGGCCTTTCTTTCCAGCACTTCCTTCTTGAAGAGTTCTTCATTGATCACTATGTAAGTCCCATCCTCATCCCACCAAATAGACTTAAATTTGTCACTTCCCACTATTTTCCAGAGTTTTCTGGGGAAGGTCATTGAAAATAAGTTACTGTCTTCATCTGGCTCCGAGGCACAGAGGGTATGAGGTGGCCTCTTTATCAAGAATCGCTGAGCCAAAACCTGAAATGCACTTTCCTCAATAATAGCCCATAAGTCTGAGTCCTTCTGACCTGTGTTATCACACCAAGGCTCACCGGAAGAGGTCTCTGAATCTGCTGATAGACTGTTAGGGGAAACATCCAGCATTTCCGAAGGTGCCTCAGCCATATCCTGTACGCTTTACCCACACAGACTTCACATCTGAACAGCTTTGTTTTCTGCAGATTATATTGGCGCTTCAGTAGTCCTAAACAGATGGAAGTAAGTGACGACATCATAAAGGTAGTCTGTCTTATAGTTGTGACATCACAGAATCACTTAAGGCTCCTGGTGATCACTGAATGACATTATACCAAAAGTGTTCCTGTCCTTTGCAAAAATGTTCCCAGGAAAGCAAAAGAGTAGCCCCTTACTTACTGAAGATTTCAAAATGTCACCCGTAAAGACACTTTCTTTCCTCCCCTTTTTTATTAGACTTTGTATTATTTAGAACAATTTTTTATTTTAAATATACTTTGACCATATTCTGCTCCACTATTTCCCCCTCCCTACCCACCCAACTATCAGTCCCAAAAAAAAACAAAAACAAAAAAAAAAATGAAGAAACCAAAAAAGCAAAATCCCAATCTATTAACAAAACCCCCCAAAGCCAGGAAAACAAAATAAAATTCCATCCCAAAAGAAAAAACAAAATACCAAACCGTGACCAAATAAAAACATACAAAAAGAAATCCCATGGAGTAGTCCATTATATGTCGGTCAGCTACTTCTGAATATGAGGCCTGCCCTTGAGTGGTTGAGATCCACTCCACTGGAGAAAGTCAATGATCCCACTCCCAGCTGGTATAAATGACAGTTCCATTGTTAACCATGGCCCTCTAGTTAACCATGCTACCAGTACTCTTAAACTCTGAGCCATCTCTCCATACCTGACATACGTACATTTATCTATAGAACGTTCTTTCGAGCCCTGACATACTTGCATTCTTAGGTATGTTTTATATATGCATGTATATCGCATAATTAGTTTACATATACATATATTTAATTAGGTTTGTAAAATAAAAATGGTAGCAAAGGAAGCCAAAACTAATGAAAATGGTAATCCTGGGTACAGAGAAAGGCACATGGGGCAGAAGTGAGACCATGATTAATGTACGTTTTTTTCTTTTAATTCATACAAATATATTTCTTCATGATTCCCTTTCCCCACCTTTTTTTCTTATTCTACAGAGTTTTACTTTGGAATCACAAAATAATGTTTTACGTTTAAGACAAATCAATTACAAAGACAGTCTCTGAAAGTAAACTCTGCAGTTTTTTATTTAATAAAATCTCAGTTGTCCAATTTTGCCAATGAATAGTTGAGAGCTGGGCTGAAATCCTGCTAGCTCAGAGAGGCAGTGAAAGCACCCAGCCAATTTCCTCCATAGCCAAAGTCCCAAAAAGAACTTCTCCATGTAGTCTTCAAAACTTTTTTAAACTCAATGTCCCTCCTTTCTACTTCCTGTGTGCCTCTCTATCCATCCTCCTGACTTCCTCTTACTCTCTATGGTTTTTTTCCTATGTTCACTCCAGGACCACAGGTTGCTTGCCCCACCTCTTGATCTGGGGTTGATTTTTAAATCCTGTTTAGAATAAGCAGAAGGCTCTTGGATTAAAGGTGTGGACAAAGGCTGAGTCATACCACAAATAAAAACAGGTTTCTCCTGTAAACAATACAATCTCAATGCTCACAGTGTGGTTAAACATCGTGCAACAAAACTCAGGATATATGATTTTACTAATGAAGACTTGGGAGCCAGATGTTGGGGTAAAATCATGATAGCTCAGAAAGGAAGAGAAAGCACCCAGTTGACTTCCTCCACAGCCTATATCCCAAAAAGAACCTCTCCTCCACACAGTCTCCAAAACCCTGAACTAATGAATAAATATATGAAATATATAAACTCTGAAATAAATGAATCCAGTTACATACCAAATTCATGACATCAGCAGGAAAATGGAAAGATGTATTTCAAGTGAACTTTGCACAAAATACAAGGCTCGGTTTGTAGCTCCTGTTGGTTTACGTTAAGAGCAAACACAGCAGCGGAGCGCGGAGCCATCAGAGTAGCAGATGAGTAACTTATCTGAAGAATGAGTCGGTGCTGCTAGGCATGCGCGGCAGGATGAAGAAAGGAGATGTGGATAAGTCGGTAGATGGGACCTCTATCACCACAAGAACACCTGCAGTGAGGTCAATATGCCAAGGTCAAATCCGCCATTTCTGCCAAAAAGGCTGCATGAAAATCGCCTTATGGGTCCATCGAGTGGTTACTAGCCCTTACTTCCTGGGTCCAACTAGAAGGCAGTGTAAAATGAGACGATTTCACAAATAAATTAAGGAGGTTACAGCCCGTGTCCTTACCCCAATTTTTATAAACCTAAACGTAGCCCAGGCTCGTCTGGTAGATATTAATTAACCCACTCATCTTTACTGCGTAGGAGGAAATGGATAACAGTGGAAGGGAAGGTAATGAGATAGGAACAAAATCATCTTTGAAGAACATGGAGTAAACACGAGAATGGGGAAATTATTGAACAATTTAGCAAAACAACAGACTGGTCTTTCTCTTGGGCTGGAAGCTCAGCGAGGTCAATGATGCTGAGTGAGGTAAAGGCGGAGGGATGGGAAGAGATGTGAGTTACTGAGCGTGGGTATGCTATAGCTGTGGTTTGTGAGACTTCTAACAGTGGGAGAGAGAGGCGTCTCTAACTCTTCTGCCTGCTTTTGAGACCCTTTTCCTCCTACTGGGTTGCCATTTTGGTGTGGGTTGATATGAGGTGCCTAATCTTACTGTAGTTTGTTATGCCATGGTCAATTGATAGTCCTGAGAGGTCTGTTCTTTTCTAAAGGAAAATGGAGCAAGAGGGTGGGTCTGGGGGAGAAGGGAGGGTATAGCTTACAGGAGAGAAGAGAGGGAAACTGCTTAGTTTGTACTATATGAGGGAAGAATCAATTTTTAAAAAAGTAATGAAAATTCTCAACTAACCTTCCTTTTGTGTGATAGCATTATTTTATTAACAAACAAAATTTAGCCAAGTAAGTGCCAATAGTACCTGCCTGTAAATAGGCTTAAATATGCTATGGGACAATTGTAGGCTTTCAATAATCAGATGTTTTCAACAAGTGACGCTGAAACAATTTGACATCCAAAAGGACTGAACATGCCGAAGTTGAGGGGAGGGGGGTGAGGAGAGAGAAAATGTGCACACAGACTCACTTGCCTCACACAAAAGCTGCACTACAGACCTCTGTGTGGCATGTGAGACCATGAGACTCCAGCAGATACACTGAAACTAAGTGACCTTGATTCTAGTGATTGAAACTAAGTGACCTTGATCTTAGTGATTGTTTTTTTTTTTATTAGATCTAACACCAAAGTTATGGGTCATGAAAGAAAGAGATGGACTTCGTCTCTGCAAAAATCAACCAAGAGAATGACAAAATAGGCCACAAGCTAGAAGGGAAACTTGAAAAAGATATATATAATAAAAGATGCCAAAAAAAACTCCTAAAACTCAACAATAAGAAAAAACGTCTAACTTAAATAATTTAAAAAAGTAACAGACACTTCACTAATGAATGAACAAAGACAATAAATGAAAATATAAAAAGACTACATCTTATTTCATCAGAAAAAAATGAAAATTAAAACAGCATGGGGTACTCCTAGGTACTGAGCACTATGGTCCCATTCCAGAGCACTGACTGCAGCTGGAGGATGCCTCTGAGGGCGCATCACAGCTTTCTTAGAGCTCAGTGATGACAGGAAGGCTCGGGGTACAAAAGTGACTCTGCATCTTCCCAGGGACCATGATGGCAAGGCTCTGGAACAACTGGGGCTCTCACCCACTGCTGGTGAGAACTCAAAGTGTTATAGCCAGTTTGCAAGATAGTTTGGCAGTTTCTTCCAACTTACCTAGAGGTACTGTTATCATATGGAGTTGAAATTCCCAAGAAGTTGAAAACTTAAGTCCACACAAATACTTGCTCATGGATGTTTTTAGCAGCTTTACTCAAAATGGCCAAAAACCTAAAAACAACCAAGGTATCTCTAAGTGAGAGAGTAAATCTGGCATTCTGAACATTTTTGAAAATGTCAAGATGTGGAGATGTTGAAACAGATGAGTGTTTTTAGGGCTGATGAGAAGTAGGGGTACACAGAGTGTATAAGATGGTAAAAATATTGGGGTGATACCAGTGGTGGACAAACGACACTGTACATCTTTCCAGTGCAATTAGGTGTACAGACACAAAGAGGGGCTTTTGGAGTACCTGACAGGCAGCATCCTTAGGCAGTAATCATTACCCACTTAATTTTATCAGCTGAAGCAATGCTGGTCTCCAGTACAGGATAACAGGATGGAGAAATTGTGTGTACAGAGGCACAAACATGCGAGAGACCTCTGTACCTTCCTGTGTATTAAGAGTGAGGAACTCCTCTGAAAATCTATTTTGTAAAAAGTAAAGAATAATTCAAAGCCAAACACTAACAATTAGTTAAACCTAAATATGCCTTAATTGGAAGTGTAAAGCTTGCTGAGATGGAATGTTCTGCTGTTTGCCTGTTGTTAAGAGGGAGCCAGAAATGCTTGTTATATGGATGCTCATGAGAGAATCAATTTAATGTTACCTTTTAATATTACCTCTTTTCTTCTCACCTAGTTTAGTAGATTTTGTATGTGTGAAAGTAAACTCAAACTTTGGGTAACAAAGCAGACTAATAAAATCCATCTAGGTAGAAGAGCATCACATGTAAAACCCAAAGAAAGCCTTCTTACAAAGAAAGCCAAAGATAACAAGAAATATGAGATCCATACATGGATGTCAGAGGCTAGGCAGAGGAGAAAATGTCATATGGAGAAATAAAAAAGAGTCTGACAGAAGAAAATTTACCACGAATTCAAGATTAAGTGACTTTAATACAGGCATACTGTTAAGTACCCAGCAGCTATAGGCATTTTCACACATACTTATTTAAAGTGTGTTCAACTGATAAGTCTACCTTTATTTATCCTTTACTCCCTCTAAGGAGAAATACTTTTTTCATCTTGTGTGTTTTAAAAAAACGTTTTAAAAAGTAAATAACTTAGATTTAAAAAAAAAAGTTACAAAATTGCTAATAACCAAGCATCGGGAAGCTGCATTTTAATTCAGAGAAACTTCAAAGTGATATGGGGTTCCCAAGGCCACTGTCTAGCCTAAAAGCAAATCAAGCTGAAGGTAGCATATAAATAATATCTTTATGTCTTTTTTTCCCCATGTACATCAAATTTCCCTTATTTATCAAACAGAATGAAAACATAGTATTTTAAGTACATGTGATTTTTTAAACCATTTTTTTCCAGAAAATGTGAAGTTACAGAGATCAATATTAAATCTAGAGCTATGGTTTGGATGCACTTTTAGATACATGTTCTAATCTAAATCTCAGCTAGATAGACCATCTTTTAATAATCTTTGCTGAATTAGTCTCCATAAATGTGCACCTGTTTTATATGTGTAAATCTCTGTCCACAGAATGCAAATATCTGAAATGTTTTCTCTGAATGAAGGTCTTGCCTATGTACCGCAATGTGTGCTTTGAAGTGGTTATAAAACCAACTATTTAAAAATAGTGTGTTCGAGTCACAAAGAGTTTAATACTACTACAGAAATAAGTCAAAGACATATAAAATTCACTTGATAAAATATCATAAAGTTACACAAGGAAAGAGACAAAATAAAATAAATTCCCCTAATGTACCGCAAATATCAACTGCCACACACTACCTACAAGCCATATGTTTTTCCATCTGTTCTGTTATCGTCAACTAAATTTATAGTATTTGGGCTATCAGAAGGATTGTCAAACATGAGCTGGGCATGATTTTAAACCTAGGTGTTACTGTTCGTTTGGTTTTTCTTTTCTTTTCTTTTTTCCTTTTTAAAGAAGATACCCACTTCTATACCCCTGCCATCATTGATGACATTTGAGCAGTTCTGATAAAATTTTCCCAGCATCTCTAAGGAATGGGAGTCAGTCATCAAAAGGTTTAGACAAATCATCATTAAGTGATCAATCTACTGCTTTCAACATCTTTAGTGAGAGCTACTCCCAATGAAGCCACAATTTCTGAAGGTAGATAGAATCTTTTGAAAGGCAGAAGGGCTGGGTCTGTGGCTTTTAATTGGGAGATTCTGCTGTTTCATAGGCCAAATTGAGAGGTGTTGCTCTGTGGCCCAGTCTTTGCTTCATCCCATGTGTTTGGCAAAGGTCAGGATTATTACTCACTTAGACTTTGTGGCAAAGGTGATGAAGAGCAGTCCAGGATTCTGTTCCAACATCTAAGACTGAAGTCGGAGTAGTTGGTTGCCTTTGAATAAGGACATGTCCCTGCTGTGAGGGATCCATGCACAGTCTACATGGCAAAGAAATTTAGGGGTCTTTGGGACTGAGAATAATCAAATCAGAAGACAGCAGAGTCCTCTGTTGTATAAGCTCACAGAACTGAGCTCTGTGGACATGTGAATCTTGGAGAGAGGCTCCTCAAAGAGCCACAATGGAGATGACAAGTTGAGTCCAGCCTCTTCCAGGTAAAAGCTGAGCTCTACTTGATCTTCTCACTCATGAGCACACCATCATGTTGAAGGCTTAGTGTGTAGATGGCTAAACATGATGATTTTTATAGTCATAGAAACTAATCTGAATATTTAAAATTCAAATGACTTCTTAAATGTAAACAAAACAAGCCATATCTAAGTATTCTTATTAATAGGGAAAATATGAAGCCCTCCAAATAGCTAAGACTGGTAGGCTATCCTGTGCTTCAGAAAACATTGACGTCCTGCTTCCAGGAGGTATGTGGCCTTCTCCCATTACACTAGACTCAACCATTTGTTTGGCTTTGGCAAAGAGAGTGGGGAAGGAGGTTGGTGTTTTAACTCTTAAGGGACATAGATTTGCAACCCCCTTTCAACTTCCAGCTAGACAAAGAGTAGCTCCATGTCTGGGTTTCCAAAGGAAGCAAAATGTCTGTGTCCTTGATGCCAACCTGAGACCTTGAGGCCATCTCCACAAAGCCTGTGAGCCCTGTAGAACTGAGCTTCCAAGTCATGCCTGCTCTTTATGGAGGAAATTGGTCACATTACCATGAAGTTTGGTAACATTATAAAATCAAAGACAAAAGAAGGCAGACATCGTACATTAAGTGCTGACTGAATGACCCACCATTCTTACCATCAGATAATTTAAATTGTTAGCTGAACAGGCCAGAGCAGAAGCTTATCTAAAGTAACCCACTTGACAATGCTTCTTAAATCGTCATGAACTCAGAATATTTATAACATTTTAATTAACATTTAATCTCCATTACAAGCATTTAATGTATAAGTGCCAAAGGAAAGTACCACATCAACTGAAAGTACCACATAGAGCATTTGTTGGAACTAGGAAATAGTATAAAATAAAACATATTTAGGATACAATGTTCTAGAATGGATCCATTTTTAATGTGCCCAGATTTCAAATTCATGATAATGTCTTGCCTCTGAACATTCTAGTCTGCCACCCTACTTTCTTTCTTTCTCTCTCTCTTTCTCTCTCACTCAACTCTTTTTTTTAATTTTATTCGATATATTTTTATTTACATTTCAAATGGTTTCCCCTTTTCTGGTCTCCCACTCCCCGAAAGTCACATAAGCCCCCTTCCCTCCCCCTGTTCGCCCACCCACCCCTTCCCACTTCCCTGTTCTGTTTTTGCCTTCTACTGCTACACTGAGTCTTTCCAGACCAGGGGCCACTCCTCCGTTCTTCTTGTATCTCATTTGATGTGTCGATTATGTTTTGGGTATTCCAGTTTTCTAGGTTAATATCCACTTATTAGTGAGTGCATACCATGATTCACCTTTTGAGTCTGGGTTACCTCACTTAGTATGATGTTCTCCAGCTCCATCCATTTGCCTAAGAATTTCATGAATTCATTGTTTCTAATGGCTGAATAGTACTCCATTGTGTATATATACCACATTTTTTTGCATCCATTCTTCTGTTGAGGGATACCTGGGTTCTTTCCAGCTTCTGGCTATTATAAATAGGGCTGCTATGAACATAGTGGAGCATGTATCCTTATTACATGCTGGGGAATCCTCTGGGTATATGCCCAGGTCTCACTCAACTCTTGATTGAGAAAATAATACAAAAACTCTAAACTTAAAGGTGTCACTAAACTAAGATCGTTATCGTATTTGGATTCAGAAATGTGCCTTAAAATATTCTACAATCAATACATTACGCAATTTCGTGCAATTGAATACATGAAAGAAATAGCTATATATATATCAATAATGGATGTAGATAAATAGCTTCATAACATTATAATCTTCTAAGGTTGTTGAAATTAAGCATAGAGTGTGTATCTGTGTATAAACTGCATGTACATGCATAATAAACAAATATATTAATGTTTAATTTCTTATAGGTCTGGGACTCTGGCCTAAAAAAGTGGCAGATAAAAAATAACTTTAATGTACTATTTTATTACATTGGATAAGAATAAAGAAATGAGACAAAGACGTTGAGTATGTGGTGGCTTTAAGGAAAGGAAATAACAATTGCATACAATAAATAAAGGTGTCAGTATTTTAGATTTTGTCAACTGTTTTTAAATACACAATTTTAAAATTAAGTTTTAAATGCATAAATAAAAATAGTCACACAGAGACACATACACACTCATATATGTAAAAAGTTAAATCAAATGAAAATTGTAAAATCAGGTATGATGCAGCACATCTGTAATCCAAGTGCTGAGGTTAGACAGCTGGTAGACTCATGGGGCTCACTGGCAAACCAGTCTAGCCTAGTTACCAAACTCCAGACCAATAAGAGGCCCTGTCTCAGAAGTAAAGATGGATGGTTTCTGAGGAAAGACACCCCGAGTCTGTTCTCTGACCTCCATACACACATGTACCCTCACACATATATGCACACAAACACATATAAACACACACAAGGATAAACGTCAAAGTTCAAGAGTCTTTCAGATTGGGAACCTCAGATAATTAGGGTCTCATGTGTGCTCCTAAGTCTTTCCTAACATCTGAAAGTTTGGATGCAAAAAGAAGCAGCCTGGGTCCTAATGCTGTGTAGAATGCTTCTCCCAAGAGATACTGCTTCTATATTTAGTTCTGTGCCTTCATTTGTTCACAGTATATAGCTAATCTTCTGTCATGTTTTAGTCTCTAGATATCTTGGCTTCAGAACAAATTACAAATGTGCATGTGTGTATGTGTATATGTGCATAGACTTGTATATATTAAAATTTTTATTGTATAGTGAGAATTTAGCAAATAAAACAGTGTCATGTGAAATCATGTGTATATAGTAAGCTAGACTATTCATTTTTTTAAGAAACCAATACTCTATATACCACCAGTATTCTTTGGCTCATAAACTGTCAAAATTCTTTTATTATAATTTTCACAGAAGGAAACATTTCTTTTTCAAATAATGAGAGTGTGGTAACATAGGACATAAGAATGAATTCTATCTCTGTTCTAAGTCTATAACCTTTATACATTTTTTCAATAAAATACAACTTACATTCATCTTTAACATACTAGAGACAGTAAATGTGTGTGTGTGTGTGTCTATGTGTGTGTGTGTGTGTGTCTATGTGTGTGTGTGTGTGTGTGTGTGTGTGTGTTCATGTATTTGAGTGTATACACATAATTTTATAGTATTTTTGTCTGGGATCATTATTATGCATGTGTGCATATATGTATGCACATGTATCTTAAAAGAATTCTTAAGTCTCCCTTATTGATATAAACCATAGATACACATGGTTTGGTTAAACTTACCCTGCCAGGTTTATTATCTACCCTTTTTCCCTGCTGTTAGCATGTGTAATTGTATGGTTTTAAGAACTGGTATGACTCACCATGAAGCAAGCTGAAAAAATAAGGGACAGATGTGTTTCTATGTATTTTTTAAGGGTTGCTAAGATGGAAACCCTTTCATCTCATTTCAGAATCTCATCTCAGAGGTAGTTCTGGCCTCTTTAGAGGACAACTACCCCACCCCTGAACCCCTCAACCACCAGAAGGAGAGAATGCACACATTATAATGCCACCCGCTGACTTGGATGATGGAGTGAACAGCAGCAGAATGCCCCCATTGACAGAAGAAATGACTGCTGCAAGGGTCATTCCAGAAGGTTAAATGAAGAGAACCATCACTAAGCACACAAGATATAGTGAAATGTTTCCCTTCTGCCCCTCAAAGCATGATTCATAGGAGACAGCCTAACAGATAATTTGAAATGAATATTCATAAACAAGACTACAACTGTTGATCAGGTTTCAAATTTTGGTCTTGATTCTTTAACTACATAGAAAAACCCACCCTGTGGTTAACATAAGGAATAGCAGGCATTAGCCAAAAGTCTTAGTAGGAGGTCAAAGTGGCAATAAAACGGCTTCACTTTTATAGTTCAGGGTCACATAAGACATCAACAGTGTCCAAATCATCTCCCTCCCTTGTGAAGCACTCTCTATGTAGCACAGGTTAGTCTAGAACTCACTTAGATTCTGAGTAGCTGAGATTAGGTACTCAGTGAAGTTCCCCTTTAACAAGACCTCAGGAAACCCCACACTGCCAGAAAAAAATTAAAAAAAATATAAGAGTAGCAAAGGAAATGGCTTTTGTCAATAATATTTACACAGTAAGGATCTGACAACTCATTATTAGTTATGTAGTGAGATTCCACTCCTGGGCATGTAGTTCTCCATTTAATGATAAAAGGGATTTCTTTTCCGTCTTTTAAGGATAAAGGAATTTTGAGTCCTTCTGTGGTGTTGTTTTTAGCTGCATTAATACTGCAGCTACAATTCCTTCATTTGTAACTTCAAGATGACGTTAAGCTACATAGCAAACCACTGGATTGCCTCTTTTAAACAGGGGTCTACATCCCACATCACTGGGGAGAAAACAAAAAAGAATTGTGGGTCCAACCTGCAACACTACCCAAGGTCTCCTTGCTTTTGTAGAAGGGATCATTCTTACACCAAAAGCTCTATGAAAGACATGGATTTGACTGACAGCTCACAAGAAGGCAGAGAGCAAGGAAGAGAGGGAATGCTTCTCACTAGAAAAAGCAGACAATGAGTGAGCAAAGTCACACACAGCTTAAGCATGGAGTTAGCCTAGAAGATGCATGGAGTGTTAGATTCTGTCCCTTTCCATTGGAGCATCACGGGGAAGAAGATGGTCTTTGGCAAACCCCATTTCCTCATTTCACACACTTGCTTACCTACCTCATAAGCCTGCTGGTGAAATTATGGATGGGAAAAGTATGCCTTCCACTGTAAAAGCCTGTGCTATTATTAGGACCCACTGTTTCACGATCATATTTCATTATAAAGGCAACAGGTGCATCTTATTTTAAAAAAGGCAAATAACGCAGAACTATATCCAGTAGAGAGTAATGGATTCTTTTCCTCTCTTTCTGCTCCAGCCCCAGTGTGGGAGTGATGGAGAACTAGCTACAACTTGATCTCCTTTGGTTCTGTTACCTTCACCAGTTCTTATGCAGGGTATAGATAGCTTATGTCACAAGAATGGTAAGTGTTGCTCAGAGCTTGGTGTGTTCCTCTGATGATAGGTCATTTTTGTTTGTCTAGTCATTTCTGTTTGCATGCTTCTTTGAAATGACTCCAAAATGTTCATTTATATTAGAATAAGAGAATATCCAATACCTACTGATGGGCACGGTTATCTGTGTATAATTTAAAATACCATCGAATGTATACATTGAATGCTAAAATGAGCATTTTCCCCATCTGCTCTTTTAAATTTTTTTTGAGATTCTAATATAATTATATAATTTCCTCCTTCCCTTTCATTCTTTCAAATTTTCTCATATACTCTCAGCTTGCTCTTTTTTATATTCACTGCCTCTTTTTCATTACTATTTTTACGTGTGTGTGTGTGTGTGTGTGTGTGTGTGTGTGTGTGTGTGATGTGTAAGCACAACTTGGTCAGCCTGTATAACATTGTACTCATATATATTCTTCCAGGGCTGATCATCTGGTATTGGATATCTGATTGGTGTTCTCTTGCCTGCGGAAGACTCTCTCCCTCTCTCAGTATTCCTTAGCTACCTGTAGTTTTTCATGTATTGTTGTGGCCTCCTGAGCTCAGCCCCATTCATGTCAGTAACCTGTTGGTGTTATCCTCTTCAGGTCATGTTCAGGAAGACATGTTGGTGAGACATTGTGGGCATATCTTCTCTGACATGTCTGGGAAACACAATCTCACAGCAAACCATGCTTTGGTCTCTTACTCTCTTCTCGTCACCCCCCCCCCCCTGCAATAATCCCTGAGTCTTAGGCACAAGAATTATGTTGTAAATCTAGTTTGGACTGGGCTCCATTCTGATCACTTGTGCTTCTCTGTTATGGTCTCTGTTACAAAGAGAAGTTTCTGTGATGCAGAGGGTAGAAATGAGCATCCTTATAAAGGAATTAATTTCAAGATGAAGCCCTAAAAGTAGAGCATTAAATCAAAACACATTCAGTTTTTAAATTGCTAGCTACTGTCATATTTTCCTTTCAAATATTAAGCCAATCTGTTATTTCAAAAAATTGTGCTTGAGAAGTCCACTTTTCAAAACATTTATTATGTTTTGTATTTTTAATTAAGATTTATTTTGAGAAAATAGCAGGATCATATATCCTCAGAAAAATAATGATGGAAGATTCCTTGTAACCTTTATCCAGTCTGCCCCAATGGTGACATTCTATAAATCTACAGTACAACAGTAGATCCAGAATGTTGGCATTCGTTCAGAATGGTTGACCCAGGACACAGAAAGAGCCCTTTCCCACAGGACACTTCGATTGTCCTCTATGGCTCCACCCATGTCCTCCATTCCCTTCTCAGCTCCTGAAAGCTTCCAACCCATTGCTCATATCCATACCTGTATAATTTCAACAACATAATGTGAACAGAATCAGATAAACATTCAGTTTTGTGGACTTGCTTCTTTTTCTTGAGCAATGATATATCTTCGAAACCTATTTAAGTTGCTATAGCACTTACCATTTTCATTGCTAAGCAGTATTCCATGGCATAGACATACCATTAACATTTGATTATTTCTAGTTTGCGGCTATTTTCTTAAAGGCACTTCCAGAACTACATAAAATAAATATCATAAGAGCCCGCATCCTTACCTGAATTCTTTACCACCAATCTTGAACAAAAACACAATTGGTCTTTCACTGTTAAGTAGACTGTCTGATGGAAAGTTGTTTGTTTAATGTTACAGTGCTCTGCATCATAGAGATGATGTTTCTTTATTTCTGGCACACTACAAGTTTGAGTGGATGTTGAAATCTATTGAATGCTTTTCTTGCATCAACAGATGTGCTCATAGACTTTAGCTTCTGTGGCCTCTTAGCACGGCGGATGGTACTGACTTTTTCTGTGTTAGGCAGCCTTGATGTAGATGACTCAACTTAGTCATATTGCATAATGCTTTTCATACATCACTGGCTTGGTTTGATAAAATTCCATTGAACATTGTTTCAATGTTCAATTTTCAATGTTCCATAGAACATTCCATTGTTTCTATGTTCAACAGAATTATTAGTCAATGCTTTTCTTTTCTTTTCTTTTTTTTTTTTTTTGTACTTCTTTATTAAGTTTTGAAATCAGAGTAATTCGGGGTCCAGAAAAAAATAAAATGGGAAGTCATATTCTATTGTATTGAAGAAGTTGGATAAAATTGGTTTTGTTTATTATTTAATAGCCAATCTAATTCTCCTGAAAAACGACCTGAGTTTAGAGATTTTTGTTTTGAGGTTTTTTAAAATTATAATCCTAATTTCCCTTGTAGGTTTTAAATTTCTATTACTTTTTCCAGGTATTGATCAATGTCACTAAATTAATCTTTGGAGAGCTGTTTAGATACTTAACAAATAGGTGCCTTTGGAGTACAGACAGATGTTATTAATCTCATTTCTGAAATTAGTGATCTGTCCTTTCCCGGACCCCACCCCCACCCCCTATCCCACCCCCACCCCCACCCCCCCCACCCCCCGTTCATCTTTCTAGAAGATAGCAAACTTTATTGGACAGTTTGTTGAAGAACCATCTCTTGGATTTTTATCATTGTGTTTCAGTATTGTTAGTTTCTGTTTCTATACATTGTTTCCTACTTTCCACTTGGAATCTCTTGCTCTTCTTTTCCTATTTTTTCATATGTTCTGAAACAAGAGCATAAACTACTGACTAGAAGCCTTTTCCTCTTTCTAATATTGGAAATGTGTTAGCCGAATTCTATGAATTTTGGTATGTTTTATTTTCATCTTCATTTACTTCTGTTTATTTTCCTTCCTGCTGGTGCCGCTTTATGACCTACACACGGTTTAGTAGTGTGGTATTTGGCTCCCAGACACCTGGAGCAAATGTTTTCTATCATTTGTCTACTGTTGACTTCAAATACAATTCCACTTTGTCAGAGAAAACACAGTGTATAGTTTTAATGCTTCTAAATAGCTAGAATTTGTTTTGTGGCTCATGAGATGATCTATCTTATTATATGTTCTATATATAACTCTTGTCTTTGGGAAATGTATAGATAAAATTAATATCATGCATAAATTGACAATTCACAGTTACTAATTTAGCCAGTTTTGCACGAGTGTTTATTCTGCTCTGTTGTTTCTGTGTTGACTGCTTATGGCCTTTACCCATCTTTGTTGGAGTCACATTGGTTTATAGGAATCTTATACATACCTAGATTTCCAGGCATCTGTAGGTCAAATATTTCCTAATTGTAGCCTTTCAATAGAGTTTAGAGTAACTTTCCTATGTATACATTTATACTCTTAGGTATTTAAATTTAACTGTTTCCCTTTATATCCTTGTTTTCATGCTTAGAGAGATTGTCTGTATATTTATTTGCTGTTTTCTAGAATTTCTGATTGTTTGATATTCAAAATGGATTTTAAGATGTTTTAAGGTAATAGTTGATCATAAACTTCCATGTGTCATATATAACACAATTTAACTCAATGATTTGGCAAAATCTACATTTAAGTTGAATATCTTTTTGTCTTTATTCATGGAGTATAAGGGTAAGGACAAATACTTAATGTGTACTTTAGTATGCCCAAAAGTCCTTCTGGCCTCTTTATATTTTTAAAATTTAGATTATACACAACCTTATGGTTCATAGCTTTCCCATTTGATGGAGAAAACTGAAGCTTTCGACAGAATGGAATTGGGAGTCACACTCAAGCTTGCATTCTGCGGCCAGTGGGTATTAACACCACTTTACTCTGAGGCTCCCAGTCTGGACAACAGCAGAACACATAGCTAGGAAAGAAAGCTTTCCTAGCTATCTGTCTTTCAAGAGTAATTAATGTTACATTCAAATAATGACAACCATTTGGTGACCATATTCCTCCTAGGACATGACACAGGCTCTGTCAAGAGCAGGTGTCTGGGTCACAAATATAAACAAAGGAAGGGCCTCCTATCAGTCACTTTTTGTCACTCTGACAGATACCTGCAAGAAACACTTTTAACAAGAAAAAGATTTACTTTGGCTCCATTTTTGAGGTTTCCATTCATGCTCAGCTGTTTGTCACTTCTGAGCCTGCTAAGATAGAACACTAAATAGCGCAGCAGAGAAAAACCACTTATTCCCCTTGGGCAACCAAGGAGCAGAGTAAGAAGGAGGGACCAGGGACAAGATATGCCCTTCAATGGTGCATCCCCAGAGATCCAAAGACTCTCACCTGCTTTCTGTGCCCACGGTCCAGCCACTTCTGACTTGTCTAGTCCAATGCTGGATCCGTGGCAATTAAAACAGAGTCATCAGGATCTGATCCTACAGCTCCCTCCGCCCAGACACGCCCAGAGGTTTCAATGTTCTTATATTCATCCCCGGAGTCAATCATGATGACAATAAAGATTAACCTTGGCATCATCTGTCCTGTGAATTCATAAAAAGTTGAAAAACAATGCAAATATTCTCTCAGAAGAATTATTTGTTTCTAAAATAGACTTTTCAAGGAAAATCCATTTGATATTCTAATAGACCAAGCCTATTTTCCAATAAATTATAAATAATAAAGATTTGGTGTTATCTTATATTTTAGTTTGTGGTTCTGTGTATAGACAATTCTAATTTGTAGATCATTTTCTCTAATTTTATTCCTATAATAAAGCTAAATTTCAAAGTAGTCATGAATATAGAAAAATAAACTGTAGTTACACTAAAATTATACAATTTCAGATATTTTTTAAATTTTATGGATCCTTCAATATGATTTGAACAATTCATATTTTAACAGCTTTATGGTGATATACAACCAATGAGTTACCCACTCACATATTACTCACTTCTCCCATATAAATGTATAAGTCACAGCCAACAAAATGGTTCACTGAATAGGGGTACGCATACTGGCAAGCCTAATGACCTGAGTTCATCTCTAGGACCAACTCCCAAAGGTTGTCTTCTGACTCCCACATATGAGCCATGCTACACAAGTATGACACATGTAAAAACTAAATATAAAAATAAGTGTAATAGTTTTAAACAGTAAAGAGTGTAAGTCGTGTAAGTCTGAGGCATTCAGTGTGTATATACATAATTTCGTGGCAACCATGTCTATCAGTATCAACAATTTCCATCGTTACTAAGCATCACTATAGCAAATGCCCTCAGCCATAAATGTATGACCCAAGGTAACAACTAATCTGTTTTATATCACCATAGTATTACTTATGATATACATTTCCTATTGATTAAAATCACACACTATATGAAATGGTTTTTATTTTATGGGTAGAGTGCTCTATTTTACCTGAAGCCTCATTAAGCCCACAGAGAAAGCAAAATACATAAGCCTCATCTTAGAGTTTATATTGGCACCTCAGCCCCATGAGCATGACAGAGACATGTTGAGAATGAACATTGCCCTTAGTCCATTATACCTACTTCTCCATGGATGAGCATTCCCATTTGTTCAACCCCAAGCAAACCCTATTTACAGAAACGTTCTGCCGGCTTCCCCTCCTTTACCTTGAATGCAGTATTTGCTCTCTTTTATCTTTCCTTTACTGTTTCCTTTACCATCTGCTTCCATCAGACATTAGCCTGGGGAAATTAGAGGCTTGCTTTCCGACATACATAAATTTCGCTTTAGCTAGCAATAGTAGGTGATGCTGTGAAGGTTCTGAAAGAGCAAAGAAAAGTTGCAGACACCAGTTTGTGGGAAGCAAGAGCAATGAAGTTCTACTTCCAGTTGCTCAGAAGAAGCCCAATGTCTGGAGCCTAGTTGTCATTCAGACAATACAAGGTATGTGAACACTTTGTTTCAGTTTTACTCTCTTAGCAAAAGTGATTCCTATACAGTTATGTGAACTTTATTTTTCTCAGTTTCTACTATTTTTTCTTATATTTTAATTAAAGTATAGTAATTATATCACCCCTCTCTTCTCATTGCTTCCTATAGCCCCTCCTATGTCTCATCCCATCTTCTCTTCCCATAGACCCCCACACTCTCAAACTGGTAGGTTTCTTCTTTACTTGTTTTTGCTACATATACATTTCTTGACAAACATATACATACAGTAGATTGGGTTATTTTCTGTTGTTTGTGTATATACTATCTCAAGGCAGAGCACCTTGATTTGGATAACCAATAAGGGAGGTCACCATCTCTGGGAGAGGCTAATTCTTTCTCGCTCACTCCATAGCCATTACTTGCCTTTAGTTCTTCGTGTAAGGGTTGGGACCTGTGAGATTTTCCTCTTTCCATGTTAGCACCTTGCCATTGCCCAGGTTTTACTTTTGTCACATGTCCAACTTCCTTTGATCCTGGCTTCTTTCTGTCTCATCTTCTCCAAGGTTTCCTAAGTCACAGGAATCAATGCAGGGATCAATGTGAGTACATGGACATACAAGTTCCTCTCAGTGGCACTCCAAGATAAAGTCCTTTGGTTATATACCCAAGGGTGGTATAGCTTTGTCCTTGAGTTTTTCTATTTTCAACATTTTAGGAACCTCATGCTGATTTTCCTAGTGGCTGCACAAATTTAAATGCCCACCAACTATGAACAGAGGAGTCCCTGCCTCCTCACCAGCATTGCTACCATTTGTTTTCTTGGTGAAAGTCATTTGTATGGGTGATATAGAATATCAAGAAGTTTTAATATACATTGCCCTGGTGACTGAGATGCTGATCATTGGGGGTATTTATTTGTATTTTTTTCCTTTGAGATCTGCCTATTCAGTTCATTTGTCCATCTATTTTTTGTTAGATTATAACGTTTTGATGTTTAATTTTTGTAGCTCTTTTTATTGCCTGGGTATTAATCTTTTATGCTATGTTGGCAATGGTCTTTTTCCATTATTTAACCTACTTTTAACTCTAGTGATCACTTTCTTTGCTTTATAAGTTTTTAATTTTGTATAATCCCAAGTATCAGGTCTTTATTTCCTGTTCTACTGGGATCTATTTCAGGACTGATCTACGTATGCCTGTACCTTGAAATGTGTTGCCCATTTTTCTTCTAGCACTTATAAACTTGCAGGTCTCACATTATTGAAATTAATTTTTTCTAGGTAAAAGCTATGGATATAATTTCATCTGCCTACAAATGGAAATCCAGTTTTCTAGCACCATTTGTTAAAGTAGCTGCCTTCTCTTTGATGTATAGTTTTGGTATTGTTTTGGTTTGGTTTAGTTTTTGATATTTTCTTTTTTTTATATAGCTTTGTCAAAATTAAGATAGCTGTAACTGTGTAGGGTTATTTCTGGGTCATCTACTCCACTTCTGAACGTCTCTGGTCACATGGCCACCATCCTGAGTTTGTCACTGAGGAGTTTTTCCTGTCCTTGAGCTGTGCACACATTGAATTATACACTGTATACACTTCCATTAGGTTCCTCTCAGGTGACAAAACGTCCTGAAATTCATTTACATTATGTAAATCAGTAGCTTATTCTTTTCATGCTAAGTAATATTTCATTGTATGAGCATTTCATACATTGCATGAATATTTCATTTCACAGTATGAACATTTCATACATTGTATGAACACTCATTCACTATATAAACATTTCGCACAATGTATGAAATACATGGAAATTTGCTGTTCACTTGAGTTCTTTCTATTTAATACCACAATGAACTAATCATCTGTGACAAAACTGCATAATGATCTTATAGAAGCCTGACAGGAATCTGTCTGTTTGCATGTAAGACAATGTCTCTTATCTGAATGTTGAGAATGGTTAAAATACTCTTTATTAATTTGTTTTTGTTTCTCAACAAGGATGTACAGTTTTATAGTCCTACCAACAAGTGACATCCTTCTGGCTGACATTTAGAGAGTCACTATTCCTAACTTCAGATTTGTTTGTTTTGTTTTGTTTTGTTTTTCATTTCTCCAATAACTAGCCTTGCTTACTGATAATTTGCACAACATCTTTTACAATGAGTTGATCTCAAAGTTCCCAGAACATTGAAAGATGAAACATTAATATCTCTACTAAAGTCAGTTGAATTTTTTTTTTCTCTTTCAGTGTTATTGTTAATACTGACTACACTATACTGTGAAGTAAGACCGGAACTTGGGACCCAGACTTTCAAACAGGTTAAATCAATGTATTTATAATAAGTCAATCTAATAGTTGACAGTACCTAAAACATTACATATTTAGAAAATATGCTTTAAAGACATACCATGTCAAAGGGGCAACCAAACTGCCCAGGTAGGCTTAACAAGAGCACAGCAGAACTGCAGACAACATTGAAAGGTACTCAGCAAACATGACATGTCAGGTAGCTGCACACCTGATTTCACAAGGGTCTGAAGGACGGGAACGATGAGGGAGCAGGCTAGTCAGAGAAACATCTAGCAAAGCCTACAGGGAGAATTGGGGGGAAGCTATTCACATGGTAAAGAAAGCCAGGATAAGCCTTGGGGTGAACTCTTGAGACCAGCAGTTGGATTGCTGCTCTTGGAGAAGCACAACTTAGAATTGGATTTAATGAATGTGTTAGGAAACAGAGACATCTTAGAACATGACATTAAAGGAGTTTTGAAAAAGCTGATTGATGCAACCAAATTAAACTCTTAAGGGCTCGTAAAGATAACAGAAAACAAATGTACGCCCAATTAGCAGCACAGAATAGAGCAACTGAAGCACTTAATGATTATATTAAAGTCTAAAAACTGAGAAAACTTAGCTTCACAGAGTACAGAGAGAGAGAGAGAGAGAGAGAGAGAAGAAAGAAAGAAAGAAAGAAAGAAAGAAAGAAAGAAAGAAAGAAAGAAAGAAAGAAGGAAAGAAGGAAGGAAAGAAGGAAGGAAGGAAGGAAAGAAGGAAGGAAAGAAGGAAGGAAAGAAGGAAGGAAGAAAGAAAGATTCTTCTATAGCTACATTTGAAGAAATGAGTTTTTATCAAATATTCCAACTTATAGAAAATGTATTCTGGAAAAGTAGAGGGGAACCCTCTCAAGGAAGATGAAAAGATTGACCATGTCTGTGCGAAGTCAAACATTTATGAAATAAAGACATTTTTCTTTTTTTCTTTTTTTTTTCTTTTTGTTGTTAAAAAAAAAATCATTTGCCATTACCAAAGCTGGTTAAGTCAGCCAAGAAAAACTTTGTTAGCATAGAAAACAAAGACATACATTGGAACAAAGAATGAAGAGGAGCTAAAAAGAAATATCCTTATATGTGCTGTGTTACAGATAGAGATTAAAGCAGAGGGAGATAGCAGGAATGTTCTGGACAAGCAGTTCCCTGAGAAAGTAAGCACATAAGGCTGAAACAGAACCCAAGGTCCTGGGCCAGTTTCATTAAAGATTTTATTTTATTTTATTTTATTGGATATTTTCTTTATTTACATTTTAAATGTTATCCCCTTTCCCAGTTCCCCCCTCCCAGAAACCCTCTATCCCATCCTCTGCCCCCACCCGGACACCACACCCCCCCCACCCTCCCACCCCCACTTCCACGAAGGTGTTCCTCCACCTACCTGATTCCCACCTCCCCGTCCTTGATTCCCCTACACTGGCACATCTATTGAGCTTTCATAGGACCAAGAACCTCTCCTCCCATTAATTCCTGACAAGGCAATCCTCTGCTACATATGCAGCTGAAGCCATATGTACTCCTTAGCTGATGGCTTAGTCCCTGAAAGCTCCACGGGGTGTTTGGGGGGGGGAAGAAGGCGTGGGGGGGGGGGGTCTGGTTCATTGATAATGTTGTTCTTCCTATGAGGATGCAAAATCCCTTCAGCTCCTTCAGTCCTTTCTCTAACTGCTCCACTGGGGACCCCATGTTCAGTCCAATGTTTGGTTGGGAGCATCCACTTCTGTATTTTTAAGGGTTGGGCAGGGCCTCTCAGGAAAACAGCCATATCAGACTTCTTTCAGCAAACATTTCTTGTCATCTACAATAGTGCCAGGGTTTGGTGACTGTATATGGGGTGAATCCCCAGATGGGACAGTCTTTGGATGGCCTTTCCTTCAGTCTTTGCTCTATGCTTTATCTCCATATTTGCTCCTGTGAGTATTTTGTTCCCCTTCTCAGAAGAACCAAAGCACCCACACTTTCGTCTTCTTTCTTTTTGAGCTTCATGTGGTCTGTGAATTGTATCTTGGGTATTCTGAGCTTTTGGGCTAATATCCACTTACCAGTGAGTACATACTATGTGTGCTCTTTTGTGATTACCTCACTCAGGATGATATTTTCCAGTTCCATCCATTTGCCTAAAAATTTCATTAATTCATTGTTTTTAATAGCTGAGTAGTACTCCATTGTGTAAATATTCCACATTTTCTGTATCCATTCCTCTGTTGAGGGACATCTGGGTTCTTTCCAGCTTCTGATTATTATAAATAAAGCTTCTATGAACATAGTGGAGCATGTGTCCTATTACATGTTGGAGAATCTTCTGGGTATATGCCCAGGAGTGGTATAGCTGGGTCCTCATGTAGTCCTATGTCTAATTTTCTGAAGAGCCACCAAACTGATTTCCAAAGGGATTGTACTAGCTTGACACCATCCCAGGGACTGGGCCTGAGCCAGAGGTCACTCCACCAAGTGAAATGAACAAAGCTGGCTTGTTCTAGTTCCCCTCATACTCCAGGCACTTGAGGCAGACCTGAGAGTCAACATACACGTATTTCATACACAGGGCCTTCCCCATTACACAAATGCAAGAGGAAGTTTGTGAAAATAGAAACCTGGGAGACAACTTCCCACTAATGCCCGACACCTAAAGACCAGTCTGCCTCAACATACTCTCCAGGGGGAGTGGACCACACCTAAGAATCATCCTGCTTCAGCACACTCCCCAGAGGAATGGATACCTCTACAACTGACGAGCGTGGTCTTCAGCCACAGACTCTAGAAACAAAAGCGGTTCTTCCTTTGATATTCCATCTTGCTTTGAATCTTCTTGTGGAATCCAGACCCATGGAAAAACTCTTTATTTTCCCCCCTCTTTATGTAATTCTGAAATTTTTTCTTTCAGTTTTACTGCTAATAACAATTAGATTATAACACAATGACTCAAATGGAAGACATTATAATTTCTTAGAAAGGTCATATAATATATTTTAAATGAATTTTAACTTAATTGTTTGTATTTTATCCCATCTGTAGGTGACATAATTAACATATTTGTTGTTGTTGACATGCTTACTGAAATATTCCAGAAACACAGCAAGAACAGGTCTTGCCTTTTAAAATAATGTCTTGCTTAATTGCTTTTATTTTATTAATTATGTATTGTCTCAAGTTAAAATGGGGCAGAATTATAATTCTTTGAACAGATTTTTATAATTACAGATTATGAAAATATGAATTATATTAGTGCATTGTTTCTGTCTTATTTGATTTCCAGATAGTGCCTAAGTCTCTTCTGTGCATCTACAAACAAGGCCTTCTGATGGTGATCTGTGGTAGAGCATAAGCCTATTCAGCTAGAAACATATATTGAAATTTCTTTAAAAAAAAGTTTGCATTTTTCTCTTCAATGTGCTCTATTGTAGATAAATAATTATATACTTAGTGAAAGAATAGAGCATCCAGATGAATGATGGTCCAATAGAGGAATTTATTATAAGGTCAAGTATCAGAATGGATTATAGCCATATAGTCATTCAAAACTCTAGATAGCCCCAAAATCTTATTAGTCTAACTAGACCGTCCAGATAAACAGCATTGATAAGGCATCTGAACCCATCAATTGCCTGCAGTCTGGAGTTGGTGCTTTTGTTGATAGTGAGTGCAGTTTATCATGTGAAATGTCAAAGGTCAGTAGCAAGGAGATCAGTGTGCTTCATCTTAGGGATGTAGACAGCCTTCTGTTCTTCCCCCAGGACAAATCAGTAGTTCTTTCCACCAAAGCTTCTTTCCTACTATCCTGACCACAGGGTAAATTCTAATATTTTCTCCATAACACCTCATTTTATCCTGACTTCATTAATCTATTTTTTGAGTTCATTATGATTTAAATCATTACATTTTAGTAGTATAGAGTTGAACCCAATATTTTATACATGCTAGATGAGCTCTTTACCTGTGAGCTACATCCCAAGCCCTGGTGTTATTCTTTATCTGGAGACAGAATTGCATAGACTTGCACAGGCTGCCCTTGAACACACCCTGAATCTCAACCAGGATTTGAAATTGTGTTTCTCTCACATATCTGAGATCACAGCCCCGTACCACCTTGTGTGGCTTACATAACTTACATCCTCTCGACTCTGTTACCTCACTGTACTATCTGGTAAATCAAAAGACTTTGCCTCATTTGCTTCATACAAGAACAAAGTCCTTTATCCTTTCCTCTGTTTAAACATTTTCATTACATGTACTTATTCAGGATGGGAATGCATGGGGCACCTTGTTTATGGAGGTCAGAGCATGGGGCATCTTGCTTATGAGGTCAGAGTATGGGCACCTTGCTTGAGGGGTCAGAGGATAACTGACATAGTATTGGTTCTTTCCTTCTTCAATGAGATTCTAGAAGATTGAACTCAAGCCCTCGGATTGGCACCTTGCCCACTGACTCATCTTCCTGGCTCATCTCTCCTCAGACCTGTGACAACTCCTCCCATGGCTCTTTCCTTACTTCCCAATCTCTCTTCCATGTCACAGGATTAGAAAGTATGTACTATCATGTCCTAAAATTTGGCGGATATGGCATACATTCAAGAAGATATATACTCAAGTAGACAGTTTACATCTCAAGGTAACATTAGAACTAATTCTCTAATCTCAACATGTCCCAAGAAAGGCCACTTTCCAACAGAAATGAGTAAGCAAGCAATACTGGGTGAAAGAAGGTAGAAGTAGACATAATGAACAACTCACTCCCGAGGACTTGATAATTCACTGTTTCATCTTGAATATGCACACGCTTAGTGAAATAGAATGTTCTCCTGCATTAGGGTTTTGACATTGTTGAGTAAAAATCAGTGGTGTCCTAACTACGATGCTATTTATGATTTTATAACTAAAGCTATGGGGCCTGGGGATGGGAGTCAGTGGATATATGCTTGCCTCGAGTCCTCTAAGTTCAATCTCAAAAGCCCTATGAACAAGACAAAATAGTCCAGGCTATAATCCTAGCACTAAGGAGGTAGAAACAGGAGAATCAGAAATTCGAACTTACTCTCAGAGGCTTAATGAACTCAAGGTCAGCCTGAAATTCATAAGATCCTGTCTCAAAAACAAATAAACAAACAAATAAGAAAGAAAGAAAGAAAGAAAGAAAGAAAGAAGAAAGAAAGAAAGAAAGAAAGAAAGAAAGAAAGAAAGAAGGAAGGAAGGAAGGAAGGAAGGAAGGAAGGAAGGAAGGAAGGAAGGAAGGAAGAAAGAAAGAAAGAAAGAAAGAAAGAAAGAAAGAAAGAAAGAAAGAAAGAAAGAAAGAAAGGAAGGAAGGAAGGAAGGAAGGAAAGAAAGAAAGAAAGAAAGAAAGAAAGAAAGAAAGAAAGAAAGAAAGAAAGAAAGAAAGAAAGAAAGAAAGAAAGAAAGAAAGAAAGAAAGAAAGAAAGAAAGAAAAGATACTTAAAGCTACAGGGATGGGAGGGGGAGGGGAGCAACTGGAGAGGGGCTCAGCAGTTAAGAGTAGTTGCTGTTCTTCCAGAAGACCAGGGTTCACTTCCCAGCAGCCACATGGTGACTAACTTCCTTCAGTAACTGTAGTTCCAGGGAATCTTACTCTGTCTTCAGACTTCCTCAAGTGCTACACACATGTGGTGCACAGACACACATGCCCACAAAACAGCTATATACATCTAAAAAAAAGGGGGGGGGTTAATTTTTTAAAAGTTATGAGAGCAACCCTGAGCTGGATGATGTTAGTTAGCGCTCTTTGTTGTGTCTCTGCCTACTATCATCTGTGAACTAGAAACAGTAAGGGCAACATCTGTTTGCCCAACAGGTCATGTCAAAGTTGTGAACTAAATGATTGTGTGACTCCAAAGTTCATATTACTACAATCTTTTCTGATATGGCTATAAGAGGAGATGGAGTCTTCGAACAGTAGCTAGACCAGAAGAGTAGACTCCATGAGTTGAGTTAATGCCCTCAAGTAAAAGGCCTGAGGCAAATCTCTAGTCCTCTTTCTATTGTGTAGGATATAGCAAGGGGCTGGTAGTCTGTGATGGAAATATTCTTATAAAATCACATGAGTCCTTAATTTCAGACTCTCAGCCCCAAGCACTACGGGAAATAAATTCCTCTTGTTTATAAGACACCCTCTTTATGGCAACTCATAATAGTAGCCTACAGCGAAGAGAAGGGCAAATGCAAAGCTGTTTTCTTTCTTGCATACTCTGACCCACCCAATTCAACTGACTAGTAATTCTTTGGCAAATTATTGAAACTCTTGGCCTTCGGAATTCTGGATCCTGGATGCTCCTTCTCCTGCCTCCTTCTTGGTGTGGCAAATGCTTGATCACTCATGAAGGTCTCACTCAAACATCATCTCCTCTGGCCAGCGTCACCTCATTTCTGGTGGAGCAGCAGTAGCTGTGTTCGGGGCCCCAGTGCCCTCGGTATATGTCTAGCCTGAACCACATCAACAATGGTTCCCTGTCTGGAGCTGTCACCAGGCTTCATTCCAGGAGAATTAAGCACATGTCTTACTTCCTTTTTTGTCTATCACCTCCCAAATTCCCAGGGCCTACCGCAGAGTTTGATACATAGTTGGCATTCAATAGATATTTGTTGATTGTTAAAATTATGTCTTTACTTCTATTACCAACAGATGTCCACAGCAACCTGACTGCCGACTGCCAAATGCATAGTGTATTGTGTAGAAATTAGGGCAACATGGGCACTAATTCCAACTCAATGGCTTCCACTTGTCGGAGCTATCAGAAAATCAAGATTCTATTTCAGTAGCATGTGGGACTATTTCCAAACCAAGAATTTTTGACAGACCCCATGGTTCCCTGTTGGATTGTGTTAACTTAGTGTTGACCTATTTGCATTTCAGCAACTAGATCCTCCCTTACTAATAATTCAGCTGCATTAATTTTTCCACATTCAGGGTAGTGAGTATTCTCTCCTTAACCTCGGTATTTGGGGTTTGTGAAATAGGATATTCATATTAAAACCAACAAGAATTTGTGGTTACATGGCTTTCAGTATACCAGGAATGGCGTTCACATTTTTAATGTGTCTCAATCTATGTTGTTTGTATACTTCCACTTGGTCATGTCTGAAATAAATTTTCTGAAATCTAGGTATTCATCATAGACCATAAAGCAAAATAAATTAAATTATAACTTATTTCTGGGTAATAAGTAAGCTGGGGATGATGTGTTCCATCTTTTGATGGAATGCAAATTTACCATTAAAAGACAAATTCTTCGCTTCCAAAGCTTGACTAGGGTGGTGCTTTAAAAAGCATTCCATCTGGTTAAATTTAGGGTGCTGAAAAAAGCCCACTATAAGAATATTCTCTGGCTCTGGACCCATAACATTTTTACTTGATTATGAACTGGATCCATTTTCATTTACTTGAAGCACTTCCACGGTGCTTTTTTTTTCTCCCCTTCTGCAACAAGGCAAAGTTGTCACCATCCATGTTGACTTTGGTAATATTGTCTTCTCTGAATAATGCATTTCAGATGCATTATTGCCAGGAAAAGAAAAGCCTGTCTGCCCTGGCTAAGGGGAGGATGCTTCTGAAGGGTCGGTGTATATGTTTTTCTTTATGTTTGTCATTCTCTTCTCTGATGTCATCCTACAGCACCACCTGCAACCTGAAAGTTTTAATCTATTAATACACTAGGTTACTTTAACAGAATGGTAGAGAAGGCGATTTCCCAGCAAGAGAAGTTTACTTGGCTTGTGGCTCTAGAAGCTGAGTTCACAATTGAAGGACTACAACCAGTACCTCCTTCTGTATCGTAAAATAATATCACATGTTGGCTAAGAAAGCAGGAGGAACCCAGCACCTTATTATTTTTTGAGACAGGATCTGACTGTGTAGCCTAGGCTAGGATGGCTCTCCCAAGGCCCCTATCTCTGCATCCTGAGAGCTGGTTTTACAGGTAAACAACATCACTTTTGTAATAACTTCATTCTCACTGTTAGTAAACCAGTTCCCTCAACAATCTATCCAAGAGGTCTGCCTGTGTCTTTAAGATCTCCCCTCTGTGGATTAAATTGCCACATGTAAACTGTGGGGACACCTCCAAGCCATGTAAGCTCATTAGCTCCGTAGGTATACTGAGGTTCACTCAACAGCATTTAGACTAGGTTCTATCTCAGCTGTTAATCATTCTCTTTATTCCCTACAGCTCAGAATTTCTACTCACTATAGACACACATGCACAAAAATATCCACAAATACAAAATAACAATCAAATGGACCAATAGTCCAGTCTCTTCCATCTACTGGCTGTTGTATTATGAGTGTCACAGGACTGACCCTCTCCTCAATAGATGGGGTCAGTGACTCTACATGTTACAGAGGGAGAAAAAATCAAAGATAAAGTCATTAAAACCATTGAAAACCCCCTTCTTGCTCTTCTAAAAGTCCTTCAGCAAATTTGTAATGAAAAACCAGCTAGCCCGTGTGACTGTGGAGAGCTTCCCTGGAAAGCTATCAGGTCAGGGATCGGACAGATGCAGCAAAATACCTCTGGTAGGACAAAGCCTAGGGGTGTAGGAGGAAATGAGGTCAGAGGTTAGAGAGCAGAGAGGAAAAGAAAGAAGGGCAGGTAAGAACAGAGTGCCAGGAAGGCCAGACCCAAGATGGCATCAAAGCATTGAGGACATGTTATTGTCAACTCTAACACCTAAAGAGCCATAGAAATTTTCATGCAAGTGACAAAGGAAGACTGACTTTGAAAATATCATCCTGGCTACCCTTTGAGGACAAGCCAGGTAGATGTGTGACACCTCTTATACAAGTAGTACTATTTTATTTTCTTTCTTTTTTTTTTTTTTCGGTTTTTCGAGACAGGGTTTCTCTGTGTATCCCTGGCTGTCCTGGAACTTACTCTGTAGACCAGGCTGGCCTCGAACTCAGAAATCCACCTGCCTCTGCCTCCCAAGTGCTGGGATTACAGGCATGCGCCACCAATGCCCGGCTAGTACTATTTTCAATGGAAATGGATAGGGTCTGTTTCTTCATGAAGCCCTGAACCACTGGATCTAAATGACATTCAGATTCGTTTGTTCATATTAGATAGGAATTGGGAGTCTTATGTTTAACACTCTCTCTTCTTTTTAAGATAATGTTCTTATTTGTTCTTTTGGTATTTTGTAACATATGGGCTGATCATGTTCACCCTCCTCCTTGACCTTTGTTCCCAGAAACTCTCCAAGTCTCCACCCATTGAACAGCATGTGATCTACTCATTTATCATCTACTTATATCCATCTCACTTTTAAAAGAAAACCAAACGAAATCTATGAAGTCCAGTTTGTGCTGGCTACCTATTTCTCGCCATGGGGCCTCTCATGGGGTATGGTCAACAAACACTATGTCTGTCACTTCATTAAATAAAATTGACTCCCTCTCCCAGAAGTAATCAAATGCCTTGGCTGGGGATGGAACTTTGTGCCCCTATGCCTTCCTCTGTGCTGGTATTTTTCTGACTTGAGCTTGTTCAGGTCTTCACAGTTGACAGGGAGTTGTCAAAGTCTCTGAGCTTGTATGTGCACATGAGAGGGCACATATACATGACATATGCATGACAGAGCACCTGCCATGCCTGCTCTTCCTGTGGGAGTCACTTGTCTTCTAAAACCTCAATCCTACTGCCAGGCAAGTAGCCTTCAGCAGGTAGAGAGGTCACCAGAAAACCATGTGTTAGAAATACACTGGTTGCTAATTTCTACCTCCCAGCATTTTGCTTTATAAAATTCCTTCCTACTCCATTTGATTCATTTGCCAATAAGAACTTCTAACAAACTCTCCAAAGCTTTCACTTTCTATCAGAGATTCTCGAGGTCTTTAAGAACAGTGGGTAAAAATGGCTGTTTCAGATAAGCCAAGAAGAGACATAGATGCCGTTCCATCCTAGACAGACACTAATAACACGGAAGACGACTGACCTGAAAACCGAATAAATTTCCCATCAACTAGGCTTATGACCCTATACAGACTATTCAAGCTTTTTTTGCCTTCGTTTTTTAGTTCATCAAATGTAAACTTGAAAACAGACCTCATGGACAGGGTATGAGAATTAGAAATGACTTGTGCTGCAAAGGAATGGACCTAAAAATATTATACAGAATGAGGTAAGCCACCTAGAAAGGCAATGCCATGTTTTCTTTTGTGCAGATGCTAGGTTGGAATGTTTAGATGTGAGTACTTAACCTGCAGTAACTGCTAATATCAGGAAAGTCAAGAGGCCATGGTGAAAGCAGAGGAAGCTCTAGAGAACATGGGGCGTAGAAGGGCATGGTGGCTGTGAAGGGAAAACAGGAAAATTGGGTAAAATGGGTGAGGGAGACTAACACACGGGGAGAGGGAAGGAGAGATAAATTACACTAAAAACATTTGGAAAGGCCATAGGGAGTCATAGTATTTTATATTTACTTAAAATATATACAGTGTAATAAGTTTATGTATATACAAATATATAATGAATTGATGTTATAGCACTTCAGATGGCAATTCTTCTCCCTCAAGCCCACGGATTGTCCAACAAAAGCCCATTGTCAGGCATTGGAAAGCTTCTTTTGTGTTATTAGGTGAGTCCAAAAACAAATCAGCTTAATAACATATGCTATTGCCATTACCCTTGGATGCCACTGAGAATAAAGAAGGCAAAGGACACCACATAGTGCAAAGGACACCCCATAGTGCAAAGGGCACCACATAGTGCAAAGGGCACCCCATAGAGCAAAGGGCACCCCATAGTGCAAAGGACACCCCATAGTGCAAAGGACACCCCATAGAGCAAAGGGCACCCCATAGTGCAAAGGACACCCCATAGTGCAAAGGACACCCCATAGTGCAAAGGACACCCCATAGTGCAAAGGGCACCACATAGTGCAAAGGACACCCCATAGTGCAAAGGGCACCACATAGTGCAAAGGGCACCACATAGTGCAAAGGACACCCCATAGTGCAAAGGGCACCACATAGTGCAAAGGGCACCACATAGTGCAAAGGACACCCCATAGTGCAAAGGACACCACATAGTGCAAAGGACACCCCATAGTGCAAAGGACACCCCATAGAGCAAAGGGCACCCCATAGTGCAAAGGACACCCCATAGTGCAAAGGACACCCCATAGTGCAAAGGACACCCCATAGTGCAAAGGGCACCACATAGTGCAAAGGACACCCCATAGTGCAAAGGGCACCACATAGTGCAAAGGGCACCACATAGTGCAAAGGACACCCCATAGTGCAAAGGGCACCACATAGTGCAAAGGGCACCACATAGTGCAAAGGACACCCCATAGTGCAAAGGACACCACATAGTGCAAAGGACACCCCATAGTGCAAAGGACACCACATAGTGCAAAGGACACCACATAATGCAAAGGACACCACATAGTGCAAAGGGCACCACATAGTGCAAAGGGCACCACATAGTGCAAAGGACACCATTTAGTGGGCACAGGTCTTGGAGAAATCAATATGGATCTTAACTTGAAAGCTCCTCGGTGAGGACTAGCTCTCACAGTAGCAGAAGAAGCTATGCAAGCTCCGGGAGAGAGAAGCCACTGGCAGCTCCTACTGTGACAGCTACAAACTTCAGCAGTGGTAAACATGGCAGAATGTTCTGACCTGTACAATAGTGGCACTCTTAGAGCCAACCACCCACCTTCTAGCTGGGTTTAAATCCTACAAACAGAAGGAAATTCATGCTTGGCACTGTAAGCTGAGCCTACACTGGTGAGGCCATTGAAGCTAGAGGAAATACTACTATCCTCACAGTCCTAAAGCTGTATGACTACAAACTGCATTTATCCTGACTAGTAAAACACATGTGACCCAATACTAGCAAGTGAGATGTGACCTTAGGAGATTTCTGAGAAGAGTTTTCTTCCACAAGACAGATGAGAAAGTCTTCCTTCCTTGAACGTTGCTTATTCCTGCTGGAGGGGAATATGATAGTGTGCTACTTCACAAGGTTGTAGTCCTCCTTGAAGGAACAAGGGGAGAGACTGTCAACTCACTATGACAAAGACAAGTGTGATAGAACAAACCTGTGATTACAGTATCCATTTATAAACAATTTTATGAACAATATAAGTCATTTCTAGTTCTCTCACTCTGTGCATGAGGTAGGTTTTCAAATCTACATGTTATTAACCAAGAAACTAATGGATCACAAACTCAAGGCCAGCCCAAGCTATAAAGCAAGATTCTGTCTTAAGAAAGGGGAAAAGGCAGCCTGCCACAGTAGCAGTGCAGAAGCATCAAAGGAGTGCGCATGCCCATGGTGATGCTGCTGAAAGGAGTGCGCATGCCCGAGGCGATGATGCTGCGCTGAAGAGCAGGCCGGGCAACATCTGCGGATAGTTTCCTCATCGCACATGAGTGCTCCAGGTATCCGGACTGAAGCCTATAACAGTGGCAGTTAAGATTAGGCGGTAGAAACACTTCTCATTTCCTCATTTGTTAACTTACTAAGCATTTTCGCAGCTGATTTCATGGAAAGGAAGCTAGGTCCGACAGGTGGAGTTGCTTGAGCACATTATTCCGTTGCTCTGGTCTCAGCCAGCACTGTCTGCCCCTTCAGATAGAAGAAAAGCTCCTTTGCTAAAAGCACAGTCACAGATGCCCCGGAGGAAGGTTAGACTCCAGGCCATAGCGAAGAGGGACATTTCAGAATAAGCTCTTTGTGTGTTCACCAGTAGTCTTCCAGCAATACTTTTCTCACTGTAAAACAGAGGGCTCAGCTCTGACACCAACACCACGATGATATGAAGGTCTAGGCCCCTGCAAAAGGGCTTGGTGGTATTTTCACTATTTCAGAACATCTCTAGCTCCTAAGTGCAGGAGATACAGCTTCTTTGTCTTGTTCTTTTTTATTATTATTATTCGATATATTTTTTATTTACATTTCAAATGATTTCCCCTTTTCAGGCCCCCCTTCTCCCCCAGAGTCACATAAGCCCTCTTCCCTCCCCCTGTTCTCTCATCCACCCCTTCCCACTTCCCTGTTCTGGTTTCTTTGTCTTGTTCTTAAATAAAATATAAGTAAAGATACAGCGGACTCTGACATTCCCTTCTCTACTTGTGCTAGATCACAGTGTTTTCGTGGGAATGTGTTGACTGTCAACTGTGGAGACTGGTGTGCCGCCCTCCTGCTGCCTCTCCACCTGTCCACTGCCGGGTGAACAATCCAGTTATGGCTTCCTGTCTACCTTAAGCCAGCTGATGCTTCCCTGCTGACCCATCATGCTTCCTGCATCTTCATATACTCTCTCCCGTTAAGAACTCCTCAACCCTGTCATCCAAGTATATTCTTTACTCTGGATTTGGTTTTTAATGAAGGGCCTATGAGGCAATTGCCCCTTCCCCAGAGTCCAACCGTGAAGTTCAGTTCCCATCGGAAGTGACATAATCAGTGACCGGGATAATCCAGACTCAGGACAGATGTTCTATGACAACAAATCACAATTGCTTCATTTGTCGTCTCCTCTCCCCAAAATCTCCATTTAATCTATACAAATTGCCTATCATTCTCTTCTTAGGATAAACCCAAGGTTCTGGATGCTTGATGAATGTCCCAAACCTCAGAGTTAGTTGAGAATAGAATTCAGGTTTTTGTTTTGGTTTGTTTTTCTATTTGTTTTTGTTTTTGTTTTTTTTACTTTCCTGCCTCATGTTATATCACCTGCATAAGGTGCAAATAAAATAGCACATGAAAATCTTGTGCTTTCCTCAGTCAGTCTATGGGAAAGGAAATTATGGGTCTTAAAGAAAGAATCAGAAGGGTCATGTACAGATAATTTTTTAACAAGAGCAGGCATGAAGCTGGGGTAAGGCATAAACACTGAATATAAGTTCTGAGACGGAGGCTCTCACTTGAAGTCAACAATGACTTGAGGGCATCTTTTTCCCACCGAAAAGGGCTGCCCTATGCAAATTAGCATCTTGTTAGCCGTCTGCATTGGGGCAGAAACAATTGGTCTGCAGTCAGCCAGAAAGAAAAACAGCAGCTAAGGTGCACAGTGTTACCTTTCCCACAGTGAATGTGGCATTAACTTCCAGATCTCTGACCCTTTAAATCTGTGTGACAATAATTAATGCAAGAAAGATAACTAATATTTACGTTTGTACTGAAAGCTTCAACTAATAGGACCTTGAGTTATGTAAGATAACAGAAGAGCCTTGCCTTTCTCTGCACTCATTTCTGGCAGGTAAGATATTAACCTCCTTTTTTTCCTTTTTTTTTTCTTTCTTTCTTTTTTTATTGAATATCGTCTTCATTTACATTGCCAATGGTAAAACCTTTCCGGATTTTTCCCCCTCCCCAAAGACCCCCCAACCCCTCCTCCCACCCCCTGACTCCACGTATTTGCCACTCCTACCCCTCCTCAGTTTCCCTTTGTCGGGACCTCTATTGAGCCTTTACCTGACCAAGGACCACTCCTCCCACTGATGCCCAACAAGGCCTTCCGCTGCCACATTTTTGGCTGGAACCATGTGTACCCCTTGGTTGAAGGTTTAGTCCTGGAGCATCTGGGTGACCGAAATCATTGTTCTTCCCACGGGGCTGTAAACCCCTTCAGCTTCTCCAGACCACCCTCCAATTCCTCCATTGGGGACCCCGTGCCCAGTCCAACGGTTGACTGCTAGTATCTGCCTTTGTATTTGTAAGGCTCTGGCCAGGTCCCTCCAGAGACAACCAAGATGATATGATAGTATATTTAAGCGACCCCAAGACTTCCACCAGAAAACTCCTAAAGCTGATAAACAACTTCAGCAAAGTGGCTGGATATAAAATTAACCCAAGCAAATCAGTAGCCTTCCTCTACTCAAAGGATAAACAAGATGAGAAAGAAATCAGGGAAATGACACCCTTCACAATAGTGCCAAATAATATTTCATAGCTAGGTGTGAACCTCTTTTTCACTATGCCTAAGCTGGTCCCTAGACCAGAGCAGAGACCGAGTAACACAGGAGAACTGTACTTGATCATTATTAGGTCATGGCCTTCTCTCAGGTTCAGAATCTCTTTAATGTCCTAATAACAGCACCCAAGGCTGTGAGTGCTGCTAACCTTCCTCTACAGTAATTGGCAGCTTCCCAATTCCCCTGTGATCAAAACATCGGGGTTTATACAAGTAAAACCTCCCACATCCAAATCTTCCAAACATACAAACCTCAAACCTCTCACCTTCAACTCTCCAATTTCCTACATAAAACTTAGAGACCTGAAGAAGAATTTATATTTTTAAGAAGTTTCCCAATTAAATATGATGCCCAGTTGAAGTTGGGAACTACTGATTTATTTAATGCTGTTATTTCATCTAAATTAACTACGCGCTAGTCAGTCACTGATGCTCCATTCTGAGTGGAATCTCTTGCCTGAAATAAAAAAACGAAGTGAACATTGATCTACAATTCTGTGATTCTGAAAATTTTTGAGGAGACATGAGCATGGTCTGATAAGAAAGTCATGGAAAAGGCCAGTGACCAAAACATTAAGAAAACTAATGTGTCCATATCACTCCAAATGCTTTCCTTAATTAAATTTACTCTAAAGAATTTAAGTTGTATGATTACTCTTCTTTGATTTTTACAAATGCAGTTTCTCTCTTTCTTCTTTTGCATTTGTGAAAACTCCTTTTAGTGTTTTGACTTATTCATGTCTTTTGAGAAAGATAGTAAAAGTGAGAAGGAAAAGTAGTCGTTAAAATCATTTATGCTTTCCTTAATTTTTTTTCCAGCACGAAGTATCTTATCTCCCTATCGCAGCTCTAACTGGGCCAGATTCCCCTCTGTGCCTGGCATGCATCTGCAAACAGCTGCTTTACAGTTGTACCTCTCAGCTTGCTGGGGAAGATTCTGAGTTCTACTGAGAGGCTGAAGAACACAAAGGGAAAGTGGCCTTTCAGGATACTCGTGTCTGTCTCACTTTGAAAAACTTCATCCTGTGGGTTTCATCCTCTGCACACTCTCAAACAGAAAAACTGAGAGTTTAACCTCAGTTTCTTCAAAATGATTTCCAAGTAAGAGTGAAAACCCTAGCTGATAAAAGAAAGAAAGAAAGAAAGGAAGAAAGAAGGAAGGAAGGAAGGAAGGAAGGAAGGAAGGAAGAAAGAAAGGGATGAAGGAAGAGATGGAGGGAGGAGGAGGGAGGAAGAGAGAGGGAGGGAGGGAAGGAGGGGGGAGGGAGAGAAGGACAAGTCTGGAAGTCCTAAGGAATACCCTGCAGCTTGTCAACCTGGCAACCTGGTGTCTTCCAGAATGTTGGGTGTAATGTAGACGGAGGGTTGCATGAGCTAGTGGGAAACTGTTCTCCTAATCTGGAGGATCATCACAGCCCTGGTCAGTCCTTTTATTATCACAAGAGTTAGAACCCGTATCAAGCTTCAAAAGGTAAGGGGGAGGGGAGTAATATAATAACTTCATTTAACAAGACTTTCTAGACTTCATACCATAGTCCAGGCCCTGTGTTCAGTGCTTCGGAGGCAACACTGATCAAGAAAGAATTTATAAAATTTTGACAATAATAAAAGCAAGGATGATTTTCCACCAGGCAGCTAGAGCTCACCAAGTACTCAAATAACATCATTGCATCCGCCCTTTATGTACTGATATTTCTTAACCTTTAAAATGGCCTGTGAAGCTGGGAGGTGGTGGCACATGCCTATAATCCCAGCACTCTGGGAGGCAGAGTGAGGTGGATTTCTGAGTTTGAGGCCAGCCTGGTCTACAGAGTGAGTTCCAGGACAGCCAGGGCTATACAGAGAAACCCTGTCTCAAAAAAAAAAAAAAAAAAAAAAATCCAAACAAAACAAAACAAAACAAAACAAAAAACAAAAAAAAACACCTCTGAAATAGCAGGAAAAATGTTATTGACTTCATTTTAAATATACTAATGGCAATATTATTATATGCTTGAATACTTAAAGTTATAAGAATAAGGCACACAAATGTAGTGCTTTCCACACTGTGAAAAGCATTCTAGATAAATTTTCTTATACTGGCATGAATTTTATTATTCATGTAATTTAAAAATTACAGAGGGACATCCATGTGCCATAGTGTGTGTGTGTGTGTGTGTGTGTGTGTGTAGAAGTCAGAAGACAACTTTTGCGAGTGGGTTCTCTCATTCTCCCATGTGGATCCCCGTATCAAACTTGGGTCATCAGACTTGGTAGCAAGTGCTTTATATACTGAGCCCCTATGCTGCCTAGTTTTATGTCAATTTGACATGAGCCAGAGTTATCAGAGAGGAGGGAACCTATATTTTAAAAAAAAAAAAAAAACCTTCCATAAGATTGGTCTGTAGATAAACCTATAGGACATTTTCTTAATTAGTGATTGATGCGAGAAGGCCCATTTTAGGTGGGGCCATCCATCCTTTGGCTGGTGGGCCAAGATTCTAGAAGAAAGCAGGATAAACAAGTCATATGAAGCAAGCCAGTAAGCAGCACCCCTGCAGGGCCTCTGCATCAACTCCTGCCTCCAGGTTCCTGTCCTGATTGAGATTCTATCCTGACTTCCTCTAATGGTGGGCCACGGTTTTTTAAGTGTAAACCAAATAAACTCTCTCCTCCTCAACTTACTTGGCCATTATGTTTCATCACAGCAATAGAGCAGTGACTAAGAAAGCCATCTCACCAGCTCTTATCCTCACCCTATATTTTAAAAACTGAAACGTAAGACTGGACACATAATGAGTGAACGGATAGAGCCAAGATGCAACCCATGTCAATTTTCCAGAGTTTGACTTCTTTACTGAATTCAGTGAGGTTAAATGATCTATCCAAAACAATAGAGCAAGCAGAAAGAGATTTGAACCCACAAATTCTGTTTCTTTTTATTCTACAAAATGTTCAGTGTCCTGGTACTTTCTACAGAATTATACAGCTTGTGTTGAGAGGAAATATTCCATTGTTTTCCTTGCCAAATAACTCAAATGGACTTTAAAAGGAATGCCGCCAGTTAGGAAAAGAGTCCAAAGTCCTGCAGTGTCTGTTAATAAACTATATTAATTATTTGCAAACATACAAAATGCAAATGATAATTTTTTCAAAGAATTAAAAGCTCCTTGACTTTCAAAGAACTGTTCACAAAACCAAGCTCACCACACAGAAAAGGGAAGGTAAGAGGGGCATTCGTAGAATCTGCACATTAATGCAGAGTGAACCAGGATTATGACCTTCAGACTTCAATATCTACTTCTGACATCAGGGAGAAAATAGCCAAGAGCTAAAGGGAAGAGACACCGGGAGCCTATTAACCACAAAGGTATTGTGATCGGGAAATAGACTACCTTGCAAAACGTGAGTTTGAAAAGAAACAGCTGTAGTTTGCAGGTAAAAGACTGGTGTTTTATTTAGCATTCATGCTTTCATCAAAGGTGCTACAATTAACATCTGAGCTAAAAGGTGTCACAGACCAATCCTTAATTAAAAAAGAAAAAGAAAACTGAGAAAAAGCAGCTTAGCAATTATTCTCCATGGGAAAGATGACTGTAAGTAAGTGCACCTCATAAATTATTTGCAGACGTGTCCATATTAGAATGAAATAAGATCTCTCTGAGGATAACACACCTGTGCCATGGATAATTGCCCTCATTCACAAATAATAAGTGGTCTACCAGATGTTTAGCCCCACACAGTCATATGCAAGGCAAAGCTGTAGGAGAGGGTATCTTAGCTCAGACCAGAGATGATCTTTTTATCCTTTACAAGCTCTCAAGCTGTGTCAGCAGCTGATCCAAGGGGGCAACCAAAAGCAGAAAGGGCTCCAACTGTTAAGCACTAACCTTCCATCTCAGTGATTAAACTACTGGGGAGCACTTGGGGTTGCAAGACATCTCTAATCTCAATTAGATGCCTACAGCTCTCTCATTTAGTTTTTAATTTTAACAGATGTAAAGTGGATATTTTCTCTCGACAATTTCATACACGTACTATGACTATATTCACCCCATTTTCCTCTCGCCTCCCTTGCCCCCACTAACCCTCATCTGCTTCTCATATACAGTCAATCCTCTTACCCCGTGTCTGTATGCAGGTCTTGTGCAGTTTGCCATAGCTAGTGCATTCATGATTGCATTGACAGTGTCATACCTAGAAGACAGCTTTTATAGTTTCCTTTCCATTCTCTAACTCTCAGTCTTTTCTCCCTACTCTTCTGTGATATTCCCTGGGCCTCAGAGGGAATGCCCTCTTTAGGGTCAAGTGCTCAACAGCCATTTACTCCCAATACTTTGGCCAGCTTTGAGTCTCTTCATTAGCCACCGCCATCTGCAGAAAGCAACTTCTCAATTACAGGGCAAGAGAGCACTGTTCTACAGCTGTACACATAAATATCTGGAAAGCTGTTCGACTAAATGTCAGTTTACCCAAATGTCAGTAGCGGATTTGACAGTAGAGAACCTGTGGCCTCCTCAGTCATAGGCTTTTGACCAGGTTTACTATATTAGGAATGAATTTTCCCATGGAGCACATCTCAGATCCAATCAGAACAGTCAAATGCACCAGTGGACATACCACAGATGGGTATTTTAGCAGGAGGGGCAAAACCACTGGTAATTTTTCTCCCAGCAGCCTTCATAGCACTTTCTAGTACATAAGATTTTCATATGTCTTAAAGATTTATCAAGATGAATTCTGTTTCAAAACTATATAGAAGCTACATAAGAGAGAAACAACTTTAATGAATATAGTGTTAGAGAATAAATATTACTTTATTAGTACTTCTGTACTTACTATTTGTATTTCTCTATAATATTTAACAACAAAATTATAGTAATGGTGAACTATCTGCAAACAATGGGGAATTTGGGTCAAGAGTAGACTGGGTATAATCAGTGGTGAATTATCTCATGCCTGCTTTTCTGGAGAAGTATATGTTGAAAAGTAGTTGTATCCTGAAATTTGAGCACTGTGATACCACTATGCATGTGCTATAAGCATACAGTGGTTATACTCAGTGGATAGACAGTAAACAATATATTCACATGCTCACCCTCACAAGGCCCATGCAAATGGATTTATAGTAGCAGAGTAGGAGTAAACATATGTTTAGACACACTATTTGGATCATCAAGGTGAGTATAACATTGCTTTTTAATATGAAGTCATTGATAAGTGAAAATAAGGTTGCCTTCCATGACAGCAAATTCAGCAAAGTAAATATCCAAAGATGGTGTTAACCATAGTCCATCTGTAGCATTGGTGAAACATGCTTGTTTTTCCCTTCCTTTACTTGAGAACTGATCACAACCACACCTAATAGCAGTCATTCCCAATATCCCAATACCCCATACATGAGCAGGGCCCTTTTCTTAGTTCAGGGTCAGCTAGGAATGGAGATCTAACCTCAGGTACACCAAGCAGGGTGCTTGCTGTACTCTGGGTTCTCTTTCATAGGAGATCCTAAGAAGCACAATAGACAAAAGCAGCCAGAAAGAAGCAAGGTTCAGATTTGAGTCTAATCTGTCTGGCCTGCTTTGTGATAGTTCTCAAGTAGGAGGAGTTTCAAAAAACCTAGTGACAGGAAGCAGTCACATAAAAATGGAAACAACCTGGAGGCAGCTGGAGTATAACTTATATAATCGTTCTTAAAATAGCATATGACTTCCAACCAAATCAATTGGAAAAGCATAATTGGTGAGCATTGGAAAAGGTAAACATGAAAACAATGACAGATAACTTCATAAGTGGTTAAAATGGTAGGTGTAGTCGGAGAGAAGCATTTCAATGGTCAGGAGAGGAAGAACAAGAGCTCTCTGGCCCTGTTTAAGTTTGGTAAGGTCAGAGATCATGTCTGTAGCATAATTTAGGCTGTATTAGAGAGATCATCACAGGCTTCGGTAGCCAACTTAAAATTTTGAATTGTTAATTTGGACTGGTTTTGAGAAGCTGGCAAAAGGCTGAGAGATATAAGAGAGAGATAACTTGATAAGTTCAGGATGTCAAGGTCTACTTTGCAGTTACAAACAGCAGAACTTGACCAAGCCCACTCAGTCAGACAACAGGTTCTCCAGCGCAGGAGGGAGGATTAAAAAGAAAAAAGGCAATTAGACATGACTGCAGCATGACTCCAGTCAATTCTGAGACTAAAGGCAGGTTTAATTTTTTCCAATCTGCTTTTATACCATTTTAATACATGCAGGTTTTAAGGGCAAGTAGTACAATGAGGAACAAGCAAGACAATAAACACAAAATAGTCAAGGCAAAATCCTGCAAATTCTCCACAGTGACAGTAGTTTCCAAGGGTGTAATAAAATAACCAATACCTGAACCCACTTCCTTGTCCAAGCCCAAAATCTTGCCTGAAGCCTACTTCTTTTGTTCCACCCTAAGATTAAAATTCCTACCTTAACCTACTTCCCTATTATAGCCTTTCATCAGATTCCTGCTTGAGTTTACTTCCTTGTCATTGCCCAACTTCAGATTCCTGCCTTAAGCCTTGTCCTTGGCCAATGTCAGACTCCAGCCAGGCAGCACAGCACCCAAGGCTCTCTACAAGAAATTGTGGTAGAAAGATAGAACAGTGAGAGTTCTGGGCCATCACCTCCTTCTTTTCTGCTGCTAAGTTCTAAGTGTAATTGAAGAAACTCTGTCCTCATGCAAAGCTGCAAGAGCCAAGGTTTAAACTGAATTTTCCAGACTTCCTTCAAGGTGAAGTTGCCCCAGGATGTTTATTATATTGCCCAATGATATTCCTGGGGAAGTTCTCAGTTGCCAGTTTGGAACAAGCAGGAACTGGTCAATTCTTTTGTTGTTGTTTGTTTGTTTGTTTATTTGTTTTGATTTGGTTTGGGTTTCTGCATTTTTTTATTAGATCACCTACTGATACTGTACTAGTCAATTAAAGCCTCAACAGGCTCAGTTTACATAACAAAAAGAAAGCCGGGAGTTGTGGTTTGCTTTAAAGGTGAACAAATATATCTTTGAAAGGAACCAAGTCCTGCCATCTTGATCAAAGATTCCAAAGACTTCAGGTTCAAGACCATGCATTTTGTCACACTCTGGCTAGATCTGCAAGAGAAGTACACAGATTACATGTAGAATAACCATGTCAGACCTCATTGATAAAGCTATGAATAATATTCCACACATTTATTTGTTAGGGGAAAAGATTTTCCTCTCTGAGCCTGAGGTTAGCCTGTTTGACAGAGTGAGGAAAGGAGAGAAGAGGAGAGGAGAGGAGAGGAGAGGAGAGGAGAGGAGAGGAGAGGAGAGGAGAGGAGAGAATTTGACTTCCCCCAAACTCACAACTAAAAGTAGATCACTAACAGAAATCAAGACCTTTCCCAAACCAGGCTGTATGTGAGTGGATGAAAATGGTATGTCCTGGCAGGTCTGCATGTATACTGGGACTCCAATCCAAGGCCTATCTTGAACCTCTAGTTTTTAGAGCTGTAAGATAATAAACTTGTATTAAGTCATGACAAAACTAATAAGGGACACTAGAAATTGTTTTAATGAGGCATTCCAGAAAGAGAAGTTCTCATTGGGGACAATAGCACTGCTTGAGTTAAGGCAGTTGGGGTTTTATTTGGTTTTTATGTTAGTTTTGTTGGTTTTTCTCTCCAAGTGGAGATACTATAATATAGACAAATACTAATCAGAAATCAGTTGATCAGAATGTATGTGTTGTCTTGAATAGATGACATCAAGTCATCTGGCCTCAGTTTATACATCTATTAAATGAACACATAGACATCAATGTGACTTTTCCAAGTCTCCTGGAGACTTTTCTGCCTTTGTGGATTCCACCCTGAAAACCCATGCTTTTGTCAACCATAGTAAGTCTTATCAACTGTTTTTTGGGTTGGTTAAGAATATGATGGATATTTGTTGAGACAAGCAAGGAAAAAGTGTTGCTTCCAAGGCCTGGTTAAGAAATTATCACTAGATATACAACAAAGTTCTTAAGCCACCAAAGAGGTAGGGGGAGGGGAGCAGCATAAATAAAGAAGGCAGTCCTCCAAACCTCAAACACTGACTTGGAAAATAACACAGACTCATAGACTTAGCTGAATGACAGATGGTCTACTCCAAAATGAACAATTTTTCCTTAAAACAACATTATTTTTTCCAACTAAGAGTCTTGAAGCCATGCTCAATAATAAGGGGGTTAGAAGTTATAGAGTTGTAAACCCTAAAACTGGATTTAAAAATATTTAAATCAGGGACATTTGAGATAAATATGGAAAATCAGCTTTCAACTTGAAGATTAAACATAAATTTTAAAAATGTTAAAGTGACTTTCCCTTGCCCAGTCCATTTCAGCAATAACTTCCCTGGACATTGCCTATTTACAACATCTCTATAAACACTGGACAGAAACCCACACATGGGCACTGGATGCAAAACTGAAAATATGCCAAAAACATCATCTCCTGCTACTCAAATTAGTTGGTGAGGGTGCAGAGAAGAACTGGAAATTTAAATTTAGGAAGAAGTCTTGATATTTTTGAGTTTTCAAGTTATTTAGATGTAGATGTTTCAATCCTGATACAGTGGTTTTCTCACTCGTGGCTTTAACCACAGGGAGATTGACATGATTCTGAACTGAACTGTGGATACATTCATAATTATATAAATTATGTATAATTTATATACATTTACATGCATATAATAATGCATTTATATTATTGATATTATTAATATTATTTTATTAATCTAGTATTTGTGTGCACTGTGGCATGTATGTGGAGGTCAGAAGACAGTTTATGGAAAGCAAACCTTTCCTTCCACCATGGGAGTTTGAGTGATCCAACTAAGGTTGTCAGCCTTGGTGGCAGGCTCCTTTACCTGCTGAGCCACCTCACCAATACAGGAACGACCACTTATATCAATCACTCTGATAATGCTGTTACATGTGGTTTTTGGACCATGCTTGATGAAAAACAAGTTGAGAAATAGTCACTGAACACGTATGAAGAGCCTTCATAATGGTTCTGGATTGCTGCCACAACACCAGAGAAACTCAGAGAAGGAACTGAAAGGGAATTTCTTGACAGAAATTGGTTATTGAAAATGACTCACCTAAGCAACTGTGCAGCAGTGAGCTCTGATAACTGTCAGAAGAAATAAAAATAGAAACCAGTGCTTGCTCTTAAGGAGTTTGACATCTAATCCGGTCATTTTTTTTTTCTTTGTTTCCTTTTTAGGAAAATAAAAATGTTTTATTAACTGAATAAATTCCATTTTCAGTTGATTTCTAGGTGGGAGTTTACCATCAACATTTTAAAGGAAGAATGTAGCTTGGTATAAATAAAGAGTATTTTGAATTGAAAATGTTTTTTCTTTCTATTTATAGACATAACAAATATTGCACATTTTTCTTTGCCTCCTTTTTTATTTACATCCTAAGCACTGTTGCCCCTCCCCTCACAGAGTCTCTCCCCCAATCACTCATCCTTCTCCCATGAGAGGGTGCCACTCTCCACATCCTCCCACACTGGCACATCAAGTCTCTGCCAGATTTGTCATATCCTCTCCCAGAGGCTAGACCAGGAAGCCATGGAGACTGAGCTGCCTGTCTGCTACAGATGTGCAGGAAGGGGTGTGTTACAGCCCATGTATGTTCTTTGGTTGGTGACTCAGTCTCTGAGAGCTCCCAGGGCTCCAGGATAGTTGGTGCTGTTGGTCTTTCTCTGGGATCTCCCGCCCCTTGAAAGATAGGGGCTTTCAATCTTCCCCCCAACTCTTCCATAAGAGTCCCAAACCTTCATGCAGTGTTTGGGTGTGTGTGTCAACTGCTGGGTGGAGCTTCTCGGAGGACAGATATGTTAGGCTTCCATCTGTAAGTATTACAGAATATCATTAACAATGTCAGAGGTGAGTTAGGGTGGTTATTGGTTGTTGGCCTTTCCTTCCATCTCTGCTCCATTCCTGCATTTCTTGTAGACAGGACAAATTTGGGGGTGAAATTTTTGTGGGTAGGTTGGTGTCCTTATCCCTACAGTGAATGTCCTGCCTGGCTACAGGAGGTGGGCTCTTTAGGTTTCATGTCCCCACTGTTAGGCATCGCAGCTAAGGTCACTGGCATTGACTCCAGGGATCCTTTCCTATATCAGGTCTCTGGGACATCCTAGAGATTCTTCCCACCCCACCCTCTCTTCTCTCACTCTCACTCACTCTGCTTCCTAAGAGTATTTTGTTTCCCCTTCTAAGTGTGATTCAATATCTTCTCTTGGGCCATCCTTCTTGTATAACTTCTTTGGTTCTTTGGGGTGTATCATGCATATTCTGTGCTTTATGGCTACATGTACTCCACTTATCATGCCATGTATGTCCTTTGGGCCTGGGTTACTTCACTAAGGATGATATTTTCTAGTTCCATCTATTTGCCTGCAAATTTCATTATGTCCTTGTTTTTAAAAGCTGAATAGTATTCTATCGTGTAAATGAACCACATTTTCTGTATCCATTCTTTAGTTAAGGGACATCTAGGCTGTTTCCAGTTTATTATGAATAAAGCTGTTATGAACATAGTAGAGCATGTGTCCTGGTGGGTTGGTAGAGTATCTTTTTGGGGGTATTTATGTCTAGGAATAGTATAGCTGGGTCTTGAGGTAGAACTGTTTTCAATTTTCTGTGAAACCATTCCAGAATGTTTGTAAAGTTTGCATTCCCCCAGCAATGGAGGAGTATTCCCCTTTCTCCACATCCTCACCAGCACGTGCTGTTCCTTGAGTCTTTGATCTTAGCCCTTTGGATTGATATAAGGTGGAATCTCAGGGTCATTTTGATTTGCACTTCCCAGATCAGATGACTAAGGATGTTGAGTATTTCTTTAAGTGCTTCTTGGCCATTTGAGGTTCCTCTGTGGAGAATTCTCTGTTTAGTTGTATACCTATTTTTTTTTTTTTATAAATTGGGATATTTGGTTTGTTGGAGTCTAACTTCCTAAGTTATTTACATAGTTTGGATATTAGTCCTCTGTCACATATAGGCTTAGTGAAGATCTTTTCCCAATCTGTTGGCTGCCACTTTGTCTTACTGAGAGTGTACTTTGCCCTACAGAAATTTTCAGTTTCATAAATTTCTATTTATCAATTGTTGGTCTTAGAAACTGAGCCATTGGTATTCTGTTCAGGAAATTGTCTCTTATACCAATGTGTCCACGGCTATTTCCTGCTTTCTCTTCTATTAGATTTAGTGTATCCAGTTTGATGTTGAGGTCTTTGATCCACCCTTGGACTTGAGTTCTGGCAGGGTGATAAATATAGATCTATTTGAATTCTTCTACATGCAGATATCCAGTTAGACCAGCACCAGTTGTTGAAGATGCTTTCGTTTTCCATTGTATGGTTTTGTAAGCTTGTCATTCTATTTTTTGTTTGTTTGTTTATTTTGTACATTCTTTTTTTATTCGATATATTTTTTATTTACATTTCAAATGATTTCCCCTTTTCTAGCCCCCTACTCCCCGAAAGTCCCATAAGCCCCCTTCTCTCCCCCTGTCCTCCCACCCACCCCTTCCCACTTCCCCGTTCTGGTTTTGCCAAATACTGCTTCACTGAGTCTTTCCAGAACTAGGGGCCACTCCTCTTTTCTTCTTCTACCTCATTTGATATGTGGATTATGTTTTGGGTATTCCAGTTTTCTAGGTTATATCCACTTATTAGTGAGTACATACCATGATTCACCTTTTGAGTCTGGGTTACCTCACTTAGTATGATGTTCTCCAGCTCCATCCATTTGCCTAAGAATTTCATGAATTCATTGTTTCTAATGGCTGAATAGTACTCCATTGTGTAGATATACCACATTTTTTGCATCTACTCTTCTGTTGAGGGATACCTGGGTTCTTTCCAGCTTCTGGCTATTATAAATAGGGCTGCTATGAACACAGTAGAGCATGTATTACATGCTTATTACATGGTGGGGAATCCTCTGGGTATATGCCCAGGAGTGGTATAGCAGGATCTTCTGGAAGTGAGGTGCCCAGTTTTCAGAGGAACCACCAGACTGATTTCCAGAGTGGTTGTACCAATTTGCAACCCCACCAGCAGTGGAGGAGTGTTCCTCTTTCTCCACATCCTCGCCAACACCTGCTGTCTCCTGAATTTTTACTCTTAGCCATTCTGACTGGTGTAAGGTGAAATCTCAAGGTGGTTTTGATTTGCATTTCCCTAATGACTAATGAAGTTGAGCATTTTTTTTTATTCGATATAATTTATTTACATTTCAAATGATTTCCCCTTTTCTAGCCCCCCCACTCCCCGAAAGTCCCATAAGCCCCCTTCTCTTCCCCTGTCCTCCCATCTACCCCTTCCCACTTCCCCGTTCTGGTTTTGCTGAATACTGTTTCACTGAGTCTTTCCAGAACCAGGGGCCACTCCTCCTTTCTTCTTGTACCTCATTTGATGTGTGGATTATGTTTTGGGTATTCCAGTTTTCTAGGTTAATATCCACTTATTAGTGAGTGCATACCATGATTCACCTTTTGAGTCTGGGTTACCTCACTTAGTATGATATTCTCTAGCTCCATCCATTTGCCTAAGAATTTCATGAATTCATTGTTTCTAATGGCTGAATAGTACTCCATTGTGTAGATATACCACATTTTTTGCATCCACTCTTCTGTTGAGGGATACCTGGGTTATTTCCAGCATCTGGCAATTATAAATAGGGCTGCTATGAACATAGTAGAACATGTATCCTTATTACATGGTGGGGAGTCTTCTGGGTATATGCCCAGGAGTGGTATAGCAGGATCTTCTGGAAGTGAGGTGCCCAGTTTTCAGAGGAACCGCCAGACTGATTTCCAGAGTGGTTGTACCAATTTGCAACCCCACCAGCAGTGGAGGAGTGTTCCTCTTTCTCCACACCCTCTCCAACACCTGCTGTCTCCTGAATTTTTAATCTTAGCCATTCTGACTGGTGTAAGATGAAATCTTAGGGTTGTTTTGATTTGCATTTCCCTAATGACTAATGAAGTTGAGCATTTTTTAAGATGCTTCTCTGCCATCCGAAGTTCTTCAGGTGAGAATTCTTTGTTTAACTCTGTACCCCATTTTTTTAATAGGGTTGTTTGGTTTTCTGGAGTCTAACTTCTTGAGTTCTTTATATATATTGGATATTAGCCCTCTATCTGATGTAGGATTGGTGAAGATCTTTTCCCAATTTGTTGGTTGCCGATTTGTCCTCTTGATGGTGTCCTTTGCCTTACAGAAACTTTGTAATTTTATGAGGTCCCATTTGTCAATTCTTGCTCTTAGAGCATACGCTATTGGTGTTCTGTTCAGAAACTTTCTCCCTGTACCGATGTCCTCAAGGGTCTTCCCCAGTTTCTTTTCTATTAGCTTCAGAGTGTCTGGCTTTATGTGGAGGTCCTTGATCCATTTGGATTTGAGCTTAGTACAAGGAGACAAAGATGGATCAATTCCCATTCTTCTGCATGCTGACCTCCAGTTGAACCAGCACCATTTGTTGAAAAGGCTATCTTTTTTCCATTGGATGTTTTCAGCCTCTTTGCCGAGGATCAAGTGGCCATAGGTGTGTGGGTTCATTTCTGGATCTTCAATCCTGTTCCATTGATCCTCCTGCCTGTCACTGTACCAATACCATGCAATTTTTAACACTATTGCTCTGTAGTATTGCTTGAGGTCAGGGATACTGATTCCCCCAGATTTTCTTTTGTTGCTGAGAATAGTTTTAGCTATCCTGGGTTTTTGGTTGTTCCAGATGAATTTGATAATTGCTCTTTCTAACTCTGTGAAGAATTGAGTTGGGATTTTGATGGGTATTGCATTGAATCTGTATAGTGCTTTAGGCAAAATGGCCATTTTAACTATATTGATTCTACCGATCCATGAGCATGGGAGGTTTTCCCATTTTTTGAGGTCTTCTTCCATTTCCTTCTTCAGAGTCTTGAAGTTCTTGTCATACAGATCTTTCACATGTTTGGTAAGAGTCATCCCAAGATACTTTATACTGTTTGAGGCTATTGTGAAGGGGGTCATTTCCCTAATTTCTTTCTCAGCCATCTGAAGTTCTTCAGGTGAAAATTCTTTGTTTAACTCTGTGTCCCATTTTTAATAGGGTTATTTGGTTTTCTGGGGTCTAACTTCTTGAGTTCCTTGTATATATTGGATATTAGCCCTCTATCTGATGTAGGATTGGTGAATATCTTTTCCCAATTTGTTGGTTGCCGATTTGTCCTTTTGATGGTGTCCTTTGCCTTACAGAAACTTTGTCAATTCATGAGCATGGGAGGTTTTCCCATTTTTTTGAGGTCTTCTTCCATTTCTTTCTTCAGAGTCTTGAAGTTCCTGTCATACAGATCTTTTACATGTTTGGTAAAAGTCACCCCAAGATACTTTATACTGTTTGTGGCTATTGTGAAGGGGGTCATTTCCCTAATTTCTTTCTCAGCCTGCTTATCCTTTGAGTATAGGAAGGCTACTGATTTGCTTGAGTTGATTTTATAACCTGCCACTTTGCTGAAGTTGTTTATCAGCTGTAGGAGTTCTCTAGTGGAGTTTTTTGGGTCACTTAGGTAGACTATCATGTCATCTGCAAATAATGATAGTTTGACTTCTTCCTTTCCAATTTGTATCCCTTTGACCTCCTTATGTTGTCGAATTTCCCGAGCTAGTACCTCAAGTACAATATTGAAAAAGATAAGGAGAAAGGGGGCAGCCCTGTCTAGTCCCTGATTTTAGTGGGATTGCTTCAAGTTTCTCTCCATTTAGTTTGATGCTGGCTACTGCTTTGCTGTATATTGCTTTTACTATGTTTAAGTATGGGCCTTGAATTCCTGTTCTTTCCAAGACTTTAAGCATGAAAGGATGCTGAATTTTGTCAAATGCTTTTTCAGCATCCAATGAAATGACCATGTGGTTTTTTTTCTTTGAGTTTGTTTATGTAGTGGATTGCATTGATGGATTTCTGTATATTGAACCAACCCTGCATAACTGGGATAAAGCCTACTTGATCATGGTGGATGATCGTTGTGATGTGTCCTTCGATTCGGTTGGCAAGAATTTTATTGAGGATTTTTGCATCGATGTTCATAAGGGAAATTGGTCTGAAGTTCTCTTTCTTTGTTGGATCTTTGTATGGTTTTGGTACCAGCGTAATTGTGGCTTTGCAGAAGGAATTGGGTAGTGTTCCTTCTGTTTCTATTTTTGTGGAATAGTTTTAAGAGTATTGGTGTTAAGTCTTCTATGAAGGTCTGATAGAATTCTGCACTGAAACCATTTGGTCCTGTCCTTTTTTTTGGTTGGAAGACTTTCTATGACTCCTATTTCGTTAGGCATTATGGGACTGTTTAGATGATCTATTTGGTCCTGATTTAATTTTGGTATTTGGTATCTGTCAAGGAAATTGTCCATTTCCTCCAGATTCTCCAGTTGTGTTGAGTATAGGCTCTTGTAGTAGGATCCAATGATTTTTTGGATTTCCTCAGTTTCTGTTGTTATATCCCCCTTTTCGTTTCTAAGTTTGTTAATTTGGATACTTTCTCTGTGCCCTTTGGTCAGTCTGGCTAAGGGTTTATCTATCTTGTTGATTTTCTCAAAGAACCAGCTCCTGGATTCGTTGATTCTTTGTACGGTTCTCTTTGTTTCCAATTGATTGATTTCAGCCCTGAGTTTGATGATTTCCTGTCTTCTACTCCTCCTGGGTGAATTGGCTTCTTTTTGTTCCAGGACTTTTAGGTGTGTCGTTAAGCTTCTAGTGTATGCTCTCTTCATTTTCTTTTTGGAGGCACTCAGGGCTATGAGTTTTCCTCTTAGCACTGCTTTCATTGTGTCCCAAAGATTTGGGTATGTTGTACCTTCATTTTCATTAAATTCTAAAAAGTCTCTGATTTCTTTCTTTATTTCTTCTTTGGCCAAGGTGTCATTGAGTAGAGTATTATTCAACCTCCATGTGTATGTGGGCTTTCTGTTGTTTTTGTTGCTATTGAAAACCACTCTTACACCATAGTGATCTGATAGGAGGCATGGGATTAGTTTGATCCTCTTGTATTTGTTGAGGTCTGCCTTGTGACCAATTATATGGTCGATTTTGGAGAAGGTACCATGAGGTGCTGAGAAAAAGGTATATTCTTTTGCTTTAGGGTGAAATGTTCCATAAATATCAGTCAAATCCAATTGGTCCAAAGCTTCAATTAGTTTTACTGTGTCCCTGTTTAGTTTCTGTTTTCCTGATTGGTCCATTGAGGAGAGTGGAGGTTGAAGTCACCCACAATTATTGTGTTAGGTGCAATGTGTGCTTTGAGCTTTAGTAAAGTTTCTTTTACGAATGAGGGTGCCCTTGCATTTGGAGCATAGATGTTCAGAATTGAAAGTTCTTCTTGGTGGATTTTTCCTTTGACCAGCAAGAAGTGTCCCTCAGTGTCTCTTTTGATGACTTTAGGTTGAAAGTCAAATTTATCTGATATTAGAATGGCTACTCCTGCTCGTTTCTTGTGACCATTGGCTTGTAAGATTGTCTTCCAGCCTTTTACTCTAAGGTAGTTTTTATCTTTGACACTGAGGTATGTCTCCTGTATGCAGCAAATTGTAGGGTCCTGTTTCCTTATCCAGTCTGTTAGTCTATGTCTTTTTTATTGGGGAATTGAGACCATTGATGTTAAGAGATATTAAGGAATAGTGATTATTACTTCCTGTCATTTTTGATGTTCTTTTTATATTTGAGTGGTTATCTTCTTTTGGGTTTGATGAAGGAAGGTAACTATCTTGCTTTTTCCAGGGTGTAGTTTCCCTCCTTGTATTGGAGTTTTCCTCCTATTATTCTTTGCAGAGCTGGGTTTGTGGAAAGGTATTGTGTAAATTTGGTTTTGTCATGGAATATCTTGGTTTCTCCATCTATGGTAAATGAGAATTTTGCTGGGTATAGTAGTCTTGGCTGACATTTGTGTTCTCTTAGAGTCTGCATGAGATCTGCCCAGGATCTTCTAGCTTTCATGGTCTCTGGTGAGAAGTCTGGTGTGATTCTGATAGGTCTTCCTTTATAGGTTACTTGGCCTTTTTTCTCTTACTGCCTTTAATATTCTTTGTTTGTTTAGTGCATTTGGGGTTTTGATTGTTATGTGACAGGAGGTATTTCTGCTTAGGTCCAGTCTGTTTGGAGTTCTGTAGGCTTCTTGTATATTCATAGGCATCTCTCTCTTTAAGTTAGGAAAGTTTTCTTCCATAATTTTGTTGAAGATATTTGCTGGCCCTTTCTGTTGTAAATCTTTACTCTCATCTATACCTATAATCCTTAGGTTTGATCTTCTCATTGTATCCTGGATTTCCTGGATGTTCTGGGATACAAGCTTTTTGCATTTTGCATTTTCTTTGACAGTTGAGTCAATGGTTTCTATGGTATCTTCAGCATCTGAGATTTTCTTCCATCTCTTGTATTCTGTTGTTTATATTTGCATCTATGGCCCCTGATTTCTTCTCAAGGTTTTCTATCTCCAAAGTTGTCTCCCTTTGTGATTTCTTAGTTGTTTCTACTTCTGTTTTTAGATTCAGGATGGTTTTGCTCAGTTCCATCATTTGTTTGTTTGTGTTTTCCTGTAATTCTTTAAGAGATTTTTGTGTTTCCTCTTTCATGACTTCTGCCTGTTGACTCAAGTTCTCCTGCATTTCTTTAAGGTGTTTTTTTTTTTTTTTTTTTTTTTTTTTTTTTTTTTTTTTGCCTTTCTTCTTTATTGGCTTCGATCTCTTGGGCCTTATTCTCCTGCATTTCTTTAAGTGATTTTTGTGTTTCCATTATATGGGTTTCTAGCTTATTCATGTTCCCCTGTATTTCTTTAATAGATTCATTCATGTCCTTTTTGTGTTCTTCTAGCAGCATCATAAACAGTGATTTTAAATCCAAATCTTGTTTCTCTGGTGTGTTGGCATAACCAGGACTTGCTGATGTTGGAGAGTTTGGTTCAGATGCTGTCATATTGCCTAGATTTCTGTTAGTAGCGTTCCTGTGTTTGCCCTTTGGCATCTTGTTCTCTGGAGCTAGTTGGTCTTGTCTCTGGCTGGTGTTTCAGCCTCCTAAGAGGCTCTAGGGCTATTTCTGCAACACTGGATGGCAGGGTTTCCCCTGTTGCAGATTGCTGAAGTGCTGTCCTCCTCTTGGGTGCCCTTGCAGCCCTAGTGTTCTTTGCCCCAGATTGTGTCTGTGAACCAGATGGTGGCCGTTTGCTCCTTCAGGGAGTGCTGAGGGTGTATGCTCCTGCCGGGACATTTTCTGTGTGCTGATCACTCTGCTGGGCAACGGAACTCCAACCGCGTTGGTGCACACAAGGCTAGCCTAGCTGCTCGGGCCCTGAGTCTAGGCAAAAGCCTGGCAGCCCAATGTCCGAGCAAAGTTCCCTTCAGCTGTTAGTGTTAATTGGGTCTGTCAGGTGGCTAGGATGGTGGCGTGCGCGCGCTCCCTGAGAGTGCTGGGAGAGTCTGCTGAGCTAACAACCTCCTGGCCTGGTCGGCACACAGATGGCCCACCGAGCAGCCCAGGACCTGGGGGCAGTCCAGGGCCTGACCGTCTTAGACCCCAGCTATGTCAGCCTTGGGCTAGCCTGTTAGCTGGTTTTGCCTGCTAGGACTTTCTGGCTTCCCATAGGCAAAATGGAGGCGGCGCGGCAAGGTGCGCTCCGGCCAGGGCAAACAACCTCCTGGCCGGGTTTGCACACTGGTGGCCCCCCAACCAGCTCAGGGCCTGGGTGCAGGCCAACGCCCGTCAGGCTTAGACCCCCGCGATGTTGGTCTCGGGTTGTATTTGCGTACCTCAGTCTGATGTCCCTGGCGTCCGAGAACCAATATGGAGGCCTCGTAACTGACTGGTGGGAGGCAGAGTTCTGATGTGACTTCTGTGTGGTAAAAGGCGCCATAAATCCTTCGCTGCTTGCAGCCCGGCTGGCCAGTGATGGCCAGTGGTCGTGGGCGCAGGGTCTGCCTGGACCCTGTCAGCTTGGTTCTACTGCTGATGGCCCTTCCTCTGGACCAGCCGCTGCTGCTGTTGCTGCCGCCGCCGCTGCTCCTTGTCATTCTTGATGTATGATCCTCAGGCCAGCACCATGAAGATGGTATGAGAACTTAGAAATGTAACTAATCAGGCCCTGTTCCAGTCTTACTAAGTCTCAAAGGCTGATTCTGAAATCTGAACACCCTAATAACCCTCAGCAAGTGATTCTGATTGAACAAAATTTGAGATCCACCACACAGAGAGATGAGAACACCTAATGTTATGGGAGCTAAACACAGAAAATATGTGACATGTCAAAAGGAGAGTTTTCTAAAACCCTGGCTCCCTAGCCCAACAGCTGTTTAAGTCTGGGTGAGTAACTGAGGTACAAGCCCATTTCTCTAGCAGAGAGGCTGTAGCACCTTCATTTGTTGTGTTAGAAAAAATGGTGAGGATCTAAAAAGAGAAGGTGTTTAAAAATACCTTGCAATCTAGAAGCCCCAAGTAAGTGTAAGTTAGTAGTAAGGTGATAACCCCATACTTGAAACTCATGGGTTGCAATCTATTTATTACACAAATATTAATGACACACTTATCATATGACAGTTATTGTCTTCTATGATAGGAACATCTAAATGTCCTGTAGCCTCTTGTTTGGAGGAAGTAAAGAAAATAAAAATTCTGAATTTAGAAACAAGGTACCATGATTTCAGGTAAGAACTGAATGCTAACCAAGTACAGACCTGGAGCTCCACAAGTACCATAATTTTGGAAATGGAACTAATAAGGACAGAGGAGTTCCACATCGATGAATCTTCTATCTTGACATGAAGATGCTTTTCTCTTTCAGTGCCCAGAATAGGGCTGAATGAATAAAAATCAGTGCAGAAGCAAGGTTACCTACAAGTGAGCACTGTGATTTAAGGACAATAGAAGGGACTCTAAAGCAAGGCTGGAAGGAAACTGGAAAGCAAGCTTATTTAGTGGAAGTAATGGCTTAACTGGAAAGTAAGGGTGATAGATGCTGGGGGGAAAATGGCGTTTCTTACAGTGTGAAAAGATCAAGGAAAGGGCTAGCCTGAGTTTTCTAAGCAGGTGTTAATTTAAAATGACCTCCTTTGGAGGTTCTTAGCCATTCATAGCCACACAACACTAAACCATAGATGTGTATGAAGACCAAACTACTCCCTCAGGGTCATCACAAAATACAGATGTTAAAATTACACATAGTCTTCATTCATGGGTACCATGGGCACTGGATGAAAAAAAATATTTAATTGATTCCAATGAGAAATCCTTGCATTTTTGTTTGTTTTGTTTTGTTTTTCCTCTGCCACTGGAATGACAATGACATAGTGATGGGCTATTCTGGGCTCTTTCCATCCAGCTCCATAATGATGCATCTTTGTTAGCAGAAACTCTTAAAACAAAACAAACAAATGGCTCTGCTTTCAATTCCTAATCAAAGTCTGTGGACCCAGATGGAAAGCTTCAAGGACAACTTTTGTTCTCCAGCTTGTCTGCAAATGTGGAGGTTTGAGGATGGGGAAAGGAGTGTCACTTGTTAAGGTTCCCTTTGCAAAGAAGGGAGTGTCTGTCACTTGAGCTGATGGCTGAAAACATTCCATCCACCAGTGACTGATGAGACACACATGCAATTAGTGATTCTCATTCTAAAAGAAGATGAAATTCATTAATAAATCATTAGGGATTCTGAGTTTCTATGTTTACCACTTCCCCTTACCACCCACACACTACTGGCAAAATGGTCTCCAGCTATTATTTTTAACACAGAGTTTGGAAGATTCTTCGTTCTCTCAATTTATCGGGCATTAAGTCCTCACAACTCAGAAATTATTAATGTTAATTGTGAGGTCTTTTTTTTCCTTCGAAAACTGGGGGTTCTGGGCTGTTCTGTTAATTTTTCAAATAACTTGATTGAGTAAGACCTATTTATAATTTGGGTTTAGAAACTGTTTTTTGTTTGCTTGTTTGTTTGTTTGTTTTTAATGGTTCTAATTAAAACCTGCTCTCCTAAGTAACCAGTGCACCCCAAAAATCTTGTCAGAAATACCTAGGAAGTGACTTAGCCTTTCGCCACAGGCTGACTCAGACCCCTGCAGAGAGAAGCCAGAAGCCCAAGAGCAGAGATGTGAGGAACTACAGTTCAGATGCAGATTTTTGACCCATCTTTGGTTCCTCCTCACCTCCTGGGAATCTGCCTTCTACAAGCAGTGGCTCTCTCTGCCTCTGGGTGAACAGATGCTCATTGCATGGGAGCCTATCAATAGCTTTAGGGAGCACAAATCCCTCCATGCCTTTTCTGCCCCTCTCAAACTCTTTATGCAACTTCATTAAAGTTAGATGTTCTGCTGACCCATTATGCAAAATGAAAAAATCCAAGTGATGGGTTCCTTTTCTTTCTACCTACAAAAAACCCCAAGCCCTTAACCAGTTCCTATGACTCCTATATTCAAGAGTTCCATTCACACCCAGTCCCTATGGCTCCTATATTTAAAAGCAAGGTGTTTGTTTGTTTGTTTGGTTGGTTGGTTGGTTGGTTGGTTGGTTGGTTGATTGGTTTTTGTCTCTGATCATTTTGATTGTTGTCCAATTATATATCTGTCACATCACAGAAACACATATTTTCAGACTCATTCACAAACATTTATCTGTAAAAAAAAATGTTATAACCAAGATTTAACCTTCATAAATTATAAGGATATTTAGTATTGAGATTCAAGATAATGGGATGTTGAGAAAAGGGATCTGGTTCCTACTCAGAGAGTCATGGCCCATTTTGTAAATATCATTTCCAAAATTGTATTCTTTTATTGGAAATGGTTGGGGAAGAAATACACAGGGAACAGATTGAGTGAATTACAATGCAGTCCAACGTGCCATCCAGCAATTGGCCTTAAGGCCAATGCATAATGATGATAGAATGTTTTTAACATTTGGATTCACTTCATACAGTTTAGCTTTCAGAACTCCTGCAGCTCCCTGTGTACCCTGCCTTCCACTCTCAGTACTACTGAGGTCATCACAGGTCTAGAAGGAACAATTCAGGCATCTCCCAGCATCCTGGTTTGATATTGGCTTTGATTGTTTTCTATTTCTGTCTTGTCACCTCCTCCTCCCCATCCTCTTCCTCTTCTTCCTCTTTTTCTTCTTTCTCTTCTACCTTCTTCTCTTTCTCCTGCTCCTCTCTTCATTTTGTGAAAAAAAAAAAACCCAATGTTTTATCTAATTGCAATTTTGTAATTGAAGCATATCTATAATCTATAATCTTTGATTTTCAAACAGCTTAATATTCAAAAACTAGACTGTGGGCTATAAAATAGAAGGTTCTATGTGTGCTTTGGCTTTCATTGCTGCTTTTTCACCCTTGACTTATGATAAAACCCATGAAGTCTGATGTAATGAAAACAAGGCTAATAAGAAATGTCCGATAAGTTGAGAGAAAAATAGAATTTGTGCTTCCTTTTGTACAGTGCCCAAAGTACCATTTGAACACAGCATGTTGGAAATATGAGAAAAGTAGACATAGAAAACTGACCAAAATGCACCTCTTTACATTTTCCCCTGTTTTTTCCCTTTTTTTTTTTGTCTTTGTTTTTGTTGTTGTTGCTGCTGTTTTTGCACATTTAAAATAGGGCTATGTTTTCTTATTTTTTAAAGATTTATTTATTTATTATTATATGTATACTATAGCTGTCTTCAGACACTCCAGAAGAGGGTGTCAGGTCTCCTTACGGATGGTTGTAAGCTACCATGTGGTTGATGGGATTTGAATTCAGGACCTTTGGAAGCACAGTCAGTGCTCTTAACTGCTGAGCCATCTCTCAAGTCCCCAGTTTTCTTATCTTTTATTCATGAATTAAATTGTAATTTTTAAAAATATAATTTAAATAGCAAACTTAGGAAAGCAAGAGAATTACAGGTAAATGGAAAAGGAGGTAGGCGTGCAGAATAAAGCAATCTAACGCTGTTCTTCAAGGGAAATCCCCAAATTCAGAAGACTCCAGCAAGTAGCTCAAAATCTTATTGTAGATAAGATCTGTTACCAACTCTGATATTTCTGATATTTATAATTCATTTGTAAATGACTTCTAAAGACGAGTGCATTATTAAAAATCTCTGTACTGATATGGCCATTCTATACACATTTACCTGGAAGAGTCTGTGAGCAGTAATGAAAAAATGCATTGTGGATAGCTCTGGAATTGCTTGTATTTTGATGCTAATTCTGCTTTCCCAGGAGGGACTATGGACGAGGAGTGAATCATGTACACAGGTAACTTCTTGTGAACCTTCTCCCCACCTTAACTTGTAAAATAAAGGCTAGATCCAGTAGTTGGGCAGTGGAAGGGAAGGTGGAGCTGAAAAGTTTCAGGGAGAAGGAGAATAGGAGAAAAGACAGGACGGGGAGGAGAAGGAAGGAAGATGGAGAAAGAGGAAGATGATCCAGAGTCTACATGGCTTTAAATAGCCACAGGTAGATATGAATATCATAAAAGGATAGGATAATTGGGATAACTTATCTAATCTGGGTGGTCAGCTTGTATCATTATCATTTGGCTCTGGTATTATTGTGCATGTATCTTGTGAACTGAGAATGTATTGATATATAAATCTGACTAATTATAAGCTTCTAGAGTTTTGATTTTACCGGGTTACTAGGATTTGGGACTGCTAACTACAGAAGATGGATGGCTGAGAAGGTATGGGCAGCTCTGAGGCAGGTAAACTGGAGAAAGGAAGACCACCCACTGGGGCTAGCCTAGAGTCTCTCCTCCCTCGGTCCCTTGCCCAGGAACTCTGAAAGTCCCAACTCTGTCTTTCTGCCCAACCATTAGCTGCTGGTGACTTAATTTTCCAATCAAACCCAATTGAATTGGGGGCAGGGACGCTCAGCGTCCTAAGTGCAGATTTGTGGATGTCATGCAATTTTGGGAACCCAATTAACATAATATAAGGAGCACTAGACCAAATTCACAACAATCTTGGGGTGACATGAATGAAATTAGTAAAAGTCTTGAATGATAAAAACTTTAGGATATTAAAGAACAAAATTGAAGAAGATATCAGAATATGGAAAAATCTCCCATGTTCATGGATCACTATGATTAATACTGTAAAAATGATGATCGTACCAAAATCTACAGATCCAAAGCAATCCCAATCAAAATTCCTGCACATGCCTTTACAGAACTTCAAAGGATTTTTTAGCTTTGTATGGAAACATAAACACACACAAAACAAGATAGCTAAAATAATTATGAAAATAAAAGATAGTATCACCATTCCCAAATTCCAAGTTGTACTACAGAGGTATAGCAATAAAAACCACATAGTATTTGCATAAGAACAGACATGTCAGTCTATAGGATTGAATTGAAGTTCCAGACATAAGTCTACACAACCACGAACTCCTAGATTTTTGTTGTTGGTTGGTTGGTTGGTTGGTTGGTTTGGGTTTTTTGTTGTTGTTTTTATAAAGAAGGCAGAAATGCACACTGGAAAAAAAGGCATCATCCTCAACAAATTGTCCTGGTCAAAGTTGACAGCTGCATGTAGAAGAATCCAAATAGATCCATAATATCACCCTGAACAAAGCTCAATTCTGAATGGATCAGAGACTTAAACTCAAACTAGAGACACTGGACCTGGTAGAAGAGAAAATGGAGAAGAACTTTGAACTCACTGGCACAGGAAAACACATCCCAGACAGAACATAGCATAAGCGCAATATCAGCAGATAATAAATGGGACCTCCCTCATGAGACTGAAAAGCTTCTGTAAGACAAAGGACACTGTCAATCAGGGGAAAGGGTTTTACCAACTATACCAAAAATAGAGGGTTGACATCCAAAATAAAGAATTCAAAAAGCTAGATATCAAGAAAAGAAATAATTCACCTTTTTAAAAAATGGTGTACAGGACTAAACAGAGAAATCTCAAAAATGTTAAAAATGGCCATCTTGCCAAAAGCAATGTACAGATTCAATGCAATCCCCATCAAAATCCCAACTCAGTTCTTCACAGAGTTAGAAAAAGCAATTCTCAAATTCATCTGGAATAACAAAAAACCCAGTATAGCTAAAACTATTCTCAACAACAAAAGAAATTCTGGGGGAATCAGTATCCCTGACTTCAAGCAATACTACAGAGCAATAGTGTTAAAAACTGCATGGTATTGGCACAGTGACAGACAAGTGGACCAATGGAATAGAACTAAAGATCCAGAAATGAATCCACACACCTATGGTCACTTGATCTTCGACAAAGGAGCCAAAAACATCCAGTGGAAAAAAGATGGCCTTTTCAACAAATGGTGCTGGATCAATTGGAGGTCAGGATGCAGAAGAATGCGAATTGATCCATTCTTATCTCCATGTACTAAACTTCACTCCAAGTGGATCAAGGACCTCCATGTAAAACCAGACACACTGAAACTAATAGAAAAGAAACTGGGGAAGACTCTTGAGGACATGGGCACAGAGGAAAAGTTCCTGAACAGATCACCAGTAGCTTATGCTCTAAGATCAAGAATTGACAAATGAGACCTCATAAAATTACAAAGTTTCTGTAAGGCAAAGGACACTGCTAAAAGGACAAAACGGCAACCATCAAATTGGGAAAGGATATTCACCAACCCCACATCTGATAGAGAGCTAATATCCAATATATACAAAGAACTCAAGAAGCTAGACCCCAGGGAACCAAATAACCCTATTAAAAAATGGGGTACAGATCTAAACAAAGAATTTTCACCTGAAGAAATTCGGATGGCCGAGAGGCACCTTAAGAAGTGTTCAACATCATTAGTCATTAGGGAAATGCAAATCAAAACAACCCTGAGATTTCACCTTACACCAGTCAGAATCGCTAAGGTCAAAAACTCAGGAGACAGCAGGTGTTGGCGAGAATGGGGAGAAAGAGGAACACTCCTCCACTGCTGGTGGGGCTGTAAGATGGTACAACCACTTTGGAAATCAGTCTGGAGGTTCCTCAGAAAACTGGACATGAGACTTCCGGAGGACCCTGCTATACCTCTCCTGGGCATATACCCAACGGATTTCCCAGCATGCAATAAAGACACATGCTCCATTATGTTCATAGCAGCCTTATTTATAATAGCCAGAAGCTGGAAAGAACCCAGATGCCCCTCAAAGGAGGAATGGATAAAGAAAATGTGGTATATTTACACAATGGAATACTACTCAGCAATTAGAAACAATGAATTCACAAAATTTTTTGGCAAATGGTTTGATCTGGAAAATATCATCCTAAGTGAGGTAACCCAATCACAAAAGAATACACATGGAATGCAATCTCTGATGAGTGGATATTAATTAGCCCAGAAGCCCTGAATATCCAAGGCAAAAATTGCATAACAAATGATGCCCATGAAGAAGTATGGAGAGGGTCCTGATCCTGGAAAGGATTGATCTAGCATTGGAAGGGAATATAAGGACAGAGAAAAAGGAGGGAGGTGATTGGAGAAGGGATGGAGAGAAGAAGGTTTATGGGACATATCGGGAGGGGGGATCTGGGAAAGGGTAAATCATTTGGAATGTAAACAAAGAATATAGAAAATAAAAAATATTAAAAAAATGGTGTACAGGACTAAACAGAGAAATCTCAAAAGAAGAAACTTAAATGGCTCAGAGGCACTTAAATGTTCAGCATCATCCTTAGCCATCAAGGAAATGCAAATCAAAACTATTTTGAGATTTCATCTTATACTTGTCACAATGGCTAAGATCAACAAAATATGTCACAGCTCATGCTAGAGAGGATGTCAAGTAAGGGAACATTCATCCATTGCTAATGGGAGTGCAAACCTGTACAGCTGCTATAGAAATCCATGTGGCAGTTCCTCAAAAGTTGGGAATTGATCTTCTTCAGGAGACAGCAATAACACTCTTGGGTATACACCCAAAGATTGCTTCATCCTACCCCAGAGACAGTTGATCAAACTTGTTCATTGCTGCTCTTTTCATATACCCAGAAACTGAAAACCACCTCAATGTCTCTCAACAGAACAGTAGATAAAGAAAATGTGGTACATAAGCAGTATTATTAGGCCATCTAAAAAATGAAATTCTATGTGAAGTGGATGGAACTAGAAAAAATTCATCTTAAGTGAAAACCAGACCCAGAAAGACAAATGTTGTATGTGTTTGCTTATATGTGGATATTAGCTGTGAAAGCAACAATAACTGTCTTAATTATGGTTTTACTGCTGTGAACAGATACCATGACCAAGACAACTCTTATAAGAACATTAAATTGGGGCTGGTTTACAGGTTCAGAAGTTCAGTCCAATATCATCAAGGCGCTAACATGACAGCATCCAGGCAGGCATGGTACAGGAGTAGCTGAGAGTTCTACATCTTCTTCTGAAGAATGCTATCAGAATGCTCATTTCCACACAGTTAAAAGATGAGGGTCTTAAAGCCCACAACAACAGTAACACGCCTACTCTGAGACCATACCACTCCAAAAGGGTAATACCCTCTAATAGTGACATTCCCTGGGCTGAGTATATACAAACCATAGCAATAACCAAGCTATAATCCATACAACTACAGAGATTAGATATAGAGTAACAGAGTTGGGAGGGAGCAGATAGACCTCCCTGACCAAAAAAATGTATAGTTAGTTATGGATGGGGGGTTGAAACTTAAAAGGGAAAATGAAGCAGAGAGAGGAATGGGGAGGAGAGAGTAACATGAGGAATGGAATATGGAGAGAGACAACTAAAATCCAAGGCCATTTGAGGGGTAGTATGGAAATCTAATAGAGTAGCAGCTCCCTAAATTATAATGCACACATACACACACACACACACACACACACACTCACACACACAAAGGAAGGGATCTAAATGAAATCATCGAATAATGGTAAACATAAAGCCCCAAGTTGGCATAAGTTGTCACCAAATGAAGTTTACAGTACCAGGATTGGGTTACATCTAATTGAGGTGGTCATGGGGATTCTATAGGAATCTCAAACAATGCAGGCTGTCATCAACTCTATAGGCTGTTCTCTACCAACTGAAGACCAACATGGGCCTGTTGCAGAAGATAACACCTACACAACTCATTGAACACGGGGAACTCCAGATGGTGCCTATATAGAGTATTTGTTCCTATGTTCTAGCACCTTTGGTACAGGAAAGTAGTCTGCATGTTACCAAAAGAGAAATATAAATACCAAGCCAGCAACAAACCCTTTGATCTACGGGAGTGTCCTGCCTGCAAGATATGTTAGTAGGAGTAACCAATCAATAATTGATTTTCTTTAAGGTGCATTCTACAAGATGGAACCAATTCCCTATACAGCTTGGGTAAAAAAGAACCTGAGGATAGATAACCCAGGAACGTAGAATAAAACTAAATACTACTATTATAAAACAATATCAACAACAAAAGTAGTAATAAAATGACTCCTAATGATACTCTACTCTGCTCACAAATCAGTGCTGTTCTCAATCATCATCAGAGAAGCTTCCTCCCATAGCAGGTGGAAATACAGAGACCCACAGCCAGCCATGAGAGACAGAGAGGCAGAGACAGACAGACAGAGGCAGAGATAGAGACACAAAGACAGAGACACATAGATACAGAGAAAGCTTAGGACACAAAGTCCTAAGGAGGCTGTCTCCATCCCCTCAGGGCTCAGGGAACCCTGTGGAAGAGGAGGCAGAGGGTATTAGAGCCAAAGTGTATGGAGGACATTAAGGAAACCTCTAAATCAGTGGTTTTCCACCTTCCTAATGCTGTAACCCTTTAAGACAGTTGCCATGTTGTACTGCTCCCCTAACCATAAAATTGTTTTTATTGCTTCTTCATAACTGTAAGTTTGCTATTGTTATGAATTGTAATCTAAATACCTGTGTTTTCTGATTGTCTTAGGTAACTCCTGTGAAAAGACTGCTCAACTCCCAAGGGGTCATGACCCACAGGTTGAAAATCAGTGTTCTCGGGCAGTGGTGGTGCACGCCTTTAATCCTAGCACTTGGGAGACAAAGGCAGGTAGATTTCTGAGTTTGAGGCCAGCCTGGTCTACAGAGAGAGTTCCAGGACAGCCAAGGCTACACAGAGAAACCCTGTCTCAAAAAAACCAAAAAAAAAAAAAAAAAAAAAAAGAAACAAACAAACAAACAAACAAAGAAACAAAGAAAGAAAATTACTGTTCTACATCAACATGATCAAAGCTCATAAGAACTCACAGAGACTAAGCCACAATTCACAAGGGCCTTTGCACATCTACACCAGAAGGGGCCTCTAGGACTGAAAGAAGTGACACATGCCCCCATCCCTAAGACAGAAGTGATTTCCAATTGATAGCTACATATAAGTGAAAATTTAGCTTCCTTGAGCAGAATCTCACTAGGGGGAAACAAATTACTTTTAAGGGTAGGCTGCATGCCTAGCAGGAGATGGCTAACAGAAAATAAACCCAATGGCATTTTTGGAGGTTCCTTGTCTCACAGTGTAGTATCAAGCCTTTTTTCCCCTAAATTTTATCTTATAATTCTTTTATTTTATTTTATGTATTTTCCTCTTGCTTTTAACCCTGCATGTTCTTTGTGAATATATTATGGCTTCAGTTTAGTAATTTTATGTGATTCCAGTTTGTGGTGGTTGAATCTGATTCTTGGGCCTTCTCTTTGTTTGTTTTTTTCAATCTTGTGTGTGGTTTTTTTTATCATATCATATCATATCATATCATATCATATTATATTATATTATAACTTTTAAAAAAGAAAAGATATCCATTCCATTAGCCACTGCTTACAACTGTCACACAATCGTATAAGGATGAACTGGAAACTCATGTCCAATCATGCTGTCTATAGAACATCAAAACTCTACTAAAAGCTCCTTGTATTCCTTGATTCTCAAATAAGTCATTACTCTTCTCATCCTAAACTCATTGTTGTTCTTAGAAGTTTTAACTTGCCTTCTCATCTAGTTGGAAATTCATTGATTAACATTCCCAGTACTTTTTTTTATGAATAGTTGCAATTTTTCTAAATCTTTTTCTCAAAGTGTGACCCTGGACATGCACATCATCTAGGAAATTGTAAGAACTATCGATTCTCAGGTGAATTGAACTAGAAGCTCTGTCTTCACAAAGTCCTCCAATGATTTAAATACACACATAATTTTGGGAAATGCCAGACAAGATATTTATACAATTAGAAGTCAGAGCAATACTATAGTTACTTTAGAATGAATTAGGAGCCACAACATTTTCATTCTTGAATCTACTATTGTTGTTTCAGGAAAATAATTACTATGTCATGATTAAGCATTAAGTCTAAGATTAATGAGGCAAAATCCACTTAATTCTATATATGTCTTTATGGATATATGTGTCACTCTGTGTATATATAAATTATATGCATTACATCCACTCTTTTCCATACAAATTAGCCTCACTTAATAGGTTTTCTATAGTTTATAATCACATCCATCTCTATGACCACAAATTGCTTAAAATATATTTCTTGCATTATGAAAGCTAATGAAAAGTAATCAGAGATTAAGTTTTAAGTACCTTTTATTGAAGAATGAAATTCCAACTTTTTGTACTTCATCTCTGAGATAAAAAGGTGTTCTAATTTACTTTTCTGTTGCAATGATCCAAAAACAACAGGAAAGAAAAGAAAAAAGAAAAGAAAACAAAAGAAAACAAAAGAAAAAAAAGAATAAAAAGAAAAACTCTGATGGAAAGAAGTTGGAGAAGAAAGGGTTTCCATGACTTCTGAGGTCACAACCGGTCACTGAGAGCAGCCAAGGCAGGAGCTCAAGTGGGATCCATGGTGAAACACTGTTTGCTACCTCTTCAGCCGAATTCATGGTCAGCCATCTTCCTTATACAACTCAGGTCCACCTGCCCAAGGTGACCACTTGCCATGAGCTGGGCCCACCCATATAGATCGCCCTTCAAGAAAATGCCTCATACCCATGTCCACAGGCCAACTCCTAAGGAAGCAATTTCTCAGCTGAGATTTCTTCCTCCCAAATGTGCCATGTCGACAGCCAAGATTGGCCATAGCAGAAAGGTAAAGTACAAGAGTGTGCAATGTTTCTTTAAAGCACAATATCCTGTAAAGTTATGTCAGATAATGAGTACCATCAGTCTCTGCCCCCCATTCTATGGGTGATATTGTCAGCCACGTTTGAGTGTCTTTTACCTGAGACTCAACTTCTTGTTGACCATTTCCATGCCCAAATTCTACCCCAAACATATTTCCCCACTTCACTCAACAGATTTTTGATGCTATTGACTTTACTCTTTGAGAGAATATTATGCTGTAACTAACATGAAAACTGTTGACTTTATTTGACATCAATTCTTATTCTTTTTTGTTTTTCTCAAATGCCTTTTCCCTACCAGAATCTTCCCCATATCATTCCATTTGTCAAAAATATTAATAAGGGTATGCTTTTTCAAGCTGGAGACATGATTACCTTTTATCTTTTTGACATTATGAAATCACAAATGGAAAGCAGTGCATCATGTTTTCAGTATTGAAGGAGCCAGTTCTGATGCTATGGTCCTGTTCCCCAATTGGTTCTTGAAAGCCAGCAATGAAAGCCAGGGGCCAATTGATAGGTAAAAGGTACAGGACAGACATGAAAAGCAAACAGCACCCCTCTACGGCCTCTGCATCAGCCCCTGTTTCCAGGTTCCTACCCTGTTTTAGTTCCTGCCCTGAATTCATTCCATGATTGTTTGGACATGAAACTGTGAGTTGAAATAAACCCTTTACTCTCCAAGTTGTTTTCGGTCATGTTGTTCTACCACAGCAATAGAAACACTGACTAAGACATTTTTTAACTGAAATGATGGGGTTGGGGCCCGGGTTGGCCCTAGACACCATGCACTTTAGAAACAGAACCCTGACACTCCCTCCCACCCCTCCACCCCCCAGAGCTGTAACTGACTTTAATGCATGGTGCCTAAAGGAATAACTTTCATGATAAAAAAAGAATCTAGGAAGATGATTTGGTCATACTTGACTTGCAAGGAGGCTCAAAGGAATTTAAGTTGAGTGAGATTTCTAGTTTAAGCAGCTAAAAGAATGGAGTTGTCTCTTTTTGGATTCAGAAAAACATTGGCAAAACGGGTTTCAGAGACTATATATTTATTTTTAAGCATATTTATTTTAATATATCAAAATAAATCTTTTAAGTAGACAATTGAGTCTGAGCAGTGATGTTAATAGGTACTTGATATTATATTGAAATATCATAGATAGCCAGGAAAATTACTCTGTGGGTAAAGACTCAAGATTGATGGTTTCATTTCAATTTCTGGGATTTAATGATGGTAAGATGTGGTGTTTGTGTTGGGGATCAACTGTGGTCTTCTATTTCCTCTCTCAGGATGCCCAGGTAACTCTGCTGCACACCAGACTAGAAAGATGAATTGGAGTCTGAATGGGTGGGGAAGGCCTTCCTGAATGATTTCAGTATTATAGCACTTTTAAGATGGTAGTCAATGAAACAGCCCTCTTAGACAATCTTTAGTGAAACAGCTGGTTCTCATCCAGTTTACTTGGGGTGGCTGTGGGCTATATAGGAACCTTGGAGAGTAGAAAAGTGTTTTCAGGTGAATGAAATCATTGGCTTGAGTTTAAAGTACTGTGAATGCCTCTTTTGCACGGAGAAACATTCCAGAAATCCCAGGTACTTAAGTACTTGTTTGGTGGGTTCTTAAGGTCAGTGGGGGTGGAGTGGGGGAGTTGAGTGGGGGGGAGGAGGTGTTGAACTTGTAGGTTTGGCCAAGGACTATGTGGCGTTCCTCAGGCTAAAAGATTGGGGGTTAGGCTCCCCAGATCAGGCAGAGAAGAGGGAGCTCTGCTAAGAAAAGAGAGTCCTCCATTTTGCACCAAGCTCAGAAGACCTACCCAGACATGGCAGAATGTGACAACAAGGTACAGCAGTAGGAGAGGAGCATCTCTTCAAGTTGACCTCTCCCTTCGTGCTGTGACATGTCCACACCTGCAAACACACAACAAACCACACAAACAAATTAATGCATGCTAAATTTACATATATATCGATATATACATATAAATCATTACTAAAGAAGATGCAGTGTGCAGCTAGAGTGCTGCTTTGACTTGGAGAAGATAAATAAGTCTCACAGGAAGCCATATTTAGGAAGTCAGACCCATCTTCAACTGCATCTGCCCCACTTGCTACATCTACACTCAGATTTTCTCCTCAAAACCTCTCCCTTTTCTTTCACCTCCTACCACCTTTGACTTTTCAATGGAAGTATTACAACTATTCTTTTAAGCAAGGATTTCTTGCCCATTTTGGGTGTCTAAAAGGGCTTGTGGTAATGGCTCTGAGCCAAGGAATTTTTCTAAGAAACAGAACACAGCTTCCTTAGCATGGAGCTAGCAGTTCCAGGGAAAGAAGGTTGCTCAGAGACAGTACAGATGAAACTCCCAGCATGTCTCCTGATAGATCATCTCCCTTTTCACCCTTTCTCACCACTCTGCAGATCGAACGCCATCTCAAAGACAGTCTACTGGACAATTTCTGCAAGAAACTGCGACACCTAAACTTTGCACCTCAGTGCACCCATGAGAAGACTGAGAGCTTAAACAAGCTTTCAAATGCCCCGAATTTGGCTCTGCACCTCTGTAAATCACAGAACTGGAGTAGATAGTTTCCAAGGACTTTTCCAATGCTGCAGTTCTAATAATTACTAACTAAAATAAATGGCTCAAGAAATTTTCATTTTAATTTGAACCAAGAGCAGAATGAGGCATTATTTGTGTCAAATTATAGCTGTGACCATCTATAAGCTGGACTGATTAGGCACCAGAAATGTCTTGGCACTGTGAGCACCTACATCAGTGGCCTTTTAGCTTTGGCTAGAGCAGAACTATAGCCTCTAGAACAAGCAAGAAAACATTTCTCAGTAGCCTTTAGAATATTCAAATTCAATAGTATTTAGGAATTGAACTTCTTTATAATAACTATCATATGCTAGTTCACATTAATAGTTTTAACTGTGACAGTTTCATATATGTATATATCATGCCAACCCAACTACCTTCTCTCCTCCTTCCTCTCCCATTCCTGGCCCATTACACTTCCCTAGTATCCCATCTATTACTTTTAAGTTTTCTATGTTTTTAATATAGTTTACACAGATGAGAGAAAACATGAAATGCTTGTCTTTCTGTGTCTAACTTACTGTTCCACCCATTCTCCTGCACATCACATGAGTTTGTTCCCATTTATATTTAACTAAAACTCCATTGTATGTTTTTATCATATTTTCTTTATCAGTTTATCTGTTAATAGGAGCCTAGGTCAGTTCCACAGTTTGATTACGTTTCCATGTTAATTTGAACCAAGTGTAGAATGAGGCATCATTTGTATCAAACTCAAGCTGTGACCATCTATGAGCTGGACTGATTAGCCACCTGAAGTATCTTGGCATTCTTGGCATCTGCATGGAGGCCATCTTGTAAAGGGGGTTAAGTTAGATGCAGAAAGACAAGCATTTCATGCTTTCTCTCATCTGTGTAAGCGATATTGCAAATTTAGAACAGTGTTAACAATACACATAGGTGTGTAGGTGTTTCTGTTGATGCTGACTTTGTACACTGAATATATAGCCAGGAGTGAGCTAAATATATGGCAGTTCCAATTTTAGCTTCTTGAGTAGCCTCTATACTGCACTCCATAGGAGCTGTGCAAATTTACATTCCCACCAAAAATGTATAAAGGTCCTTTGTCTGCCAGGGAGTCTTCTGTAGTTTTTGTTCCTTTTTTTAAGTGCCCCCAACAAAGCAAAGCACAGTAGAGCATCAGTACTGTGAATTATTACTTAGGAGTATAAGGTTGAGTTTCCATCTGATTCACAGAATAACTTTTGGATTCTTATTATGAAGGGCAAGCAAGGATGCCAAAACGCCCTGATCCCACACAGAGTTGCTTATTTTTTGAAAATTTAACATTCTATAAATATCAATCATTGAACAAACTTTTAAAAATAAACTAATTTATTCCAGCAGGAGTGGAAATTATTTTTATTAATATTAAAATGACTCTTCTCCCATGATAATAGCTGTTAATATAATATACTAAGAATAACCCCGTGTTTACTTGTACATGGGAATTTCTGAGAACTGTCAGAGTCACTGGGAAGGACCAGAAATACCCAGGAATAGAGGGAGAAGAAACCATTTTGAAAAGCTTGGTGTTCTCCTGTAGAGTTAATTTTCAGATCCATATAATCCAATGAAACTAGACAACTTAGGGAGAAAGAAGAAACTCAAAATGATATCTTGGCTGTTCTGCTTCATGTTTCAACAGAATCAATTCGCTGTACAATTCTTTCATACCCTTGAAACATACTCTTATACACACAAACAGAAAATAGGGCAGAGTAAGACTGCATCAGACAATGCTTTTCTTATAAAATGTAATCACTGATGTTTTCTGTTTTGTGTTTCTGAATTCATGGAGGGAAAAACCACCTCTGCTATGTTTCTTTATAAATAAATTTACAAGCTAACTTCTTGACAAGAAAGGGAGCTTTACACCAAATGAGAAAACCTCTTTGATCATGAAACTAGCCACACTTCTGTTGGAGTTTGAATTTTGATTCAATACATGGGTTGTCTTTTTATTAAAAATCTGTGTGTAGGTTATATTTGTGTAGGAAGGTGTACACTTGATTGTGAAAAATCCAAGCAGAAGTAGCAGATGGTTCTGCTTCAACCCAAGAGACCTCTCACTGAGCCAGCTCAGAGCAAAAGCCTCCTTCATCTTGCATGGAGACATGATATTAAAATCCTGACTCTTTTCATTATCAAACATGAGAGCTGGATTTTGTACAAATTACGTCCAATCATCAAGATCCTAGCCTCTGTCCATTTATTTGTGCTGGATACAATGATGGTCAGATATACACATAATCCAGAAAGGAACAGTACCTGTTCCTCATGAGAAATAATGACTCCTTTATACGACGTTCTCTTTCATCTTAACAAGCTAGGACCTGCTTTCACATTTTTAGAGAAATACAGGAATGCCTTTGTTTTAAGAAAACTTGCTATTTAAATGAAAATTTAAGAAACTTGGAGAATTGCACATTTTCAGATTGCAAAAATAGTTTTTATTTAACAGAAGAGATCATTGGAATGATACATTTGCAATAGAAAATTTCAGCCTTAGGGGAAAAACTATCTCAGTTATCCAGTTCTTTATCAAAGACAAACCTATGTAAACAAAGGAAGTAAACCAGGAGACATGTGCTTCTCCCTTGTCCCCTTGCCTTGTAGGACACTATTTTCATTCAAATCACCATTGAACAAATGATGTTGTGCTCTGACTAGTTGACCATGTAATGACCATGGTTTCATATAACAGACCTGAAGAATCACAATTTTTCCCACAAAAAGGGCTGATAGATGCCTGACTTCATTCTAAAACCAGCTAACTTTATTAATAATTAAAAGTGGTGTGGAGAATACATGGGAAGCTGAAAAACTGATCTGTCTTCTACAGAAATGCTACCTAGTTGTGTATGAATCTTTCAGCAAATGTTTGTAACTAGGTGACAGTGGCAGATACTGTCAAGACTTCACCCACGTTCTGATATCTTCAGGATGCTCAGAGAGTACAGCCCCACTTCCCCAACCACATGCCCCATACCTCTATATCCTTTTTGTCTGGCTACTCCTGCTGTCTGAATGAATGCCCTTACATCTGTCTGTATGTGACACAAAAGTACTAGGATTCATATCACTTCAAGTATAGTGCTAACATAGGTCAATTGTTGCAGGATAATTGTCCAATTCCCATACACCTGATCAGGACACTTTAACATATGGTCTGTCCTATTTCTTGCAGGGGGGACACAGGGGTTGAGCTAGTTACCCTCTTTGAAACTCATTTAATACCAAATTTCTGGTGCCTTCTTTTCCTTGTGTCTCATGTGTCCCATGCCCTTACCAGCATGCCCAAGTTGATCACTTCTATATAGTTCTTTCATGCATGTTCCTCTTCCAAACAATGCAAAGACAGATAGTCATAGCTATATACTCATAAGAAGTATCCTCCATAGATAGAATCCTAAATGAAGGTAGTCCATGCATTGATCAGAAGCTCACAGGAATCTTACCAGTGAAGTTAGGGGGCTGATAATAATCCTTACTGTGCTAGAACATGATCCTCAAAAAGAAAGACCCTCCTCTCTGGGCAGGGTTAAATATTTTGTCATGAAAGATCCACTCTGACCCCCCCCCCATTGACTATTAAGAATGGAGTCTCAGTATGGATCAAATTGAAAGGTACAGAAATATATAAGCTGAGGTTTTGTGCTTCCTGCCTTAAACTCATATATTAAAACATAGTAATGAATGTGCTAATATTTGGAAGTAAATATTTTGCAAAAATAGAATGAATTACAATGGTAAGACCAAAAGAGTGTGAGTCAGCAAGGACCATGAGGGTACTAAATAGAATGTGGCAGACACGATGTACACTGGAAATGGAGATCGCATTGACAAGGAGGTACTCTTCCATAACTTGGAACTCTAATATCCTGGGAAAAGCACCTAGATCTCATCCTAGTATAGTAATAAGTAGTTCCTAAAGATTGAAATGAACTGAAATGATGACAATGATGATGTTGTTGATGCTGCTGCTGATGATGTTGAAGATGATGATGAATACATGCTGCCTTAACTCATCAGAATTAAAATTAATAGACTCACCAGTTTGTAGAATATATTTACCCAACCATTGGCCTGCAGTATAAAGACCATCATGGAAGAAAGTCAGTACCCCAATACTAGTCCCACTTTTCAACTTGGCTAAGATTAAAAATAAATAACAACAACCTATTCAGATGGAATAAAAGGTACTAATATCATTCCAGAGATTTAATAGATGCTGGCAAGGTACTTTCCAGAATATCCCTTCTCAAACTACCAGGCTGGTACCCACAAAAAGCAAGTATATTATGCCACATGACAGGCACCACTAAAAATTTAACCAAATTTCAGTGACCATAATATATTTACTAGAGCAGATTATCATTGCCTCTAGTAGCTGGCATGCAGCTCTGCATCTGGCTAATGCATTATTTCCAACACTCATCTATAAGAAATGTTAGAAGCAATTTTTATTCACTTGGAATAAACAACAGTGCACAATCATGATCTTATCCCAAGGCTATATTAACTTTATGCCCACTAATGGATTGCTTAGTGCACTAAGACAGAACTTAAAATTTTACCTGCAATTTAAGAAAGAAGTAGCCTATGGTAAACACATACACACACACATACACACACACACACACACACACATGCACATGCACACAGACACACACACACACACACACACACACAGTGGAAAATAGGTTGACTGCTTGATCATGGACTATAAAAGAGATCAGAATGCAGAGTGAGAGAAAACACATGCGGGTGAATACATAGAATAGAATCAATAGACTATTTGATGCAGAGAGTATTCATGATCTCAATTATCATGGATTCCTTCCTTGGGAAGCTGAACTAGATACAGGGGCTGCAAACGTGTGGACAAAGAGGAAAATCAATGAGTACTGGATATGTTGCCTTCTTTTCAGGAATCTAACCAGCCTTTCCATTGTCCATCATAAAAATTCTCATAGTACCAGGCTCCTTCACCATACAGGAAGACCATTAGAAAGATTTGACCAGACCGGGCTAATGAGATGGCTCAGAGAATTTGCATTGCTTGCTTCCAAGCACGATGGATAACCTGCATTTCATCCCCAAACCCACCTGGTAGAAGGAGAGAACTGACTGCAGAAAGATGTTCTCTGCCCTCCAGACATGTACCATGGCACATGTGCATACACATAAAAAGTAAATAAAATAAGTAAGTAAATATAATGAAAAAATTTCTCTGGGCTGAGTGTCAGTCAGTGTTGTGTTGTTGCAATAAGGAGTAAAAGAAACAACCTAAAGCTTAAAAGAAAGAAGAGTTTATTTTGGTTCTTGTTTTCAGAAGTGTCGATACAGGTTCAGCTACACCCATTGCTTTGGGCTGAACCAAGATAGAATGTAATGGAGAAGGGCTGAGTAGAACATTGCTGCTCACTCTATGGTAGTATGGCAGATCAGAAGCAGGGGCTCACAGCAAATAAATCCTTCCCTTCACACTCCCAGTAACTTAGCTCCTCCAGCCAGGCCCCACCTCTTTACAATGGCATCATAGGATACATCTATCAGGGATTAATGTGTAGATAAGGAGATTGGATGAATATAATTTTGGTTTAATCTACATTTAAGAAAGTAATTTTCCAAAATGCCCCCCAGAAAAAAGAAGTATCAGCTATAAAGGGGATAAAAGAAAGTGACTATAAAATATTGGTTGTAGTCACAGGACAGTTAATGGTTCCAAAGAGAAAACTTCCACCAGCAGTTTAAAGGTTTAATTTTCATGGTTTGACTTTCTTTTTCCAGTAATATGCTGGTTTGTTAATTTTGTGAGTTAACAATAAGAAGAGATTAATAAATAACCATGAAGTAATACAAAGCAGAAAAGTCTATTTTTCCTGTCTTTGAACATTAGGCCCACTAACCTCTGGTTTTCTCCCAGAGTCCTTAAAAAGTGTCACCAATTTAAAGAATGAGCTGATAAACATCGCAAGGAAGGAATGCGTGTCACAGAAAGAGCAGACCACAGCCTGGCCCTCGCGGAATGCCTAACAACCAAGGTCCTATTCCCACTTGTGCACTGAGCCAGAGCTCATTGGTGGCATAGGTAAGAACTGCTCCACAAGTAAAAGATAACGGATAGGAGTGAGGGAGGAAACGTCCTACCAGCCAGGATGAATGTCAGATCATAAGCTGGGCGGTGTAAGAAACAGGACTATCCCAGTCCATATTCTCTTGATTTGTTTGGCAGGCCTTTTTCCTAGGCTTTCGGAACTTGAATGTCATCTTAATTGGTTTTCTCTTCTTGACATGAAGCAAAGTTCAAGAGCCTAATAAAATGTCAGTGGGTTTGATGAGTAGAGTGGAAGATGGGATGGTCAGTGACAGGGACTTTGTTAAGAGCATCAGGATTGCTTAAAACATTACCTCATACCTAGGAATGCTCTTTAAACTAATTAGTATGTAAGGATAGTAAATTTCTCAAATTGTTATTATCTCATGCCCTAGGTGACTATTTAGAAAGTAAGTAATCCAAGCATCAGCTTACAAGGGCAGAAGGGACTGTACATTGCTTTAGGAAAGCAAAGTATACTTTTTTTCAATCTGTTTTGATAAATATTCTAAATACCAATGAGTATGTAAAACTTAATTCCTGGAAATTACCTCAGCATGTATTCATTCCCATAAGCATCAATAATCTAAAATTGTTTATACTGGTGATCCTCAGTCAAATCTAAAGTGTATCTCATTTAATTATTAAATTATAAACTCACCCACAGTCTTTATACTTTGCTTTTTCCCATGACCATTCAGCATCCATAATAGACAATGCCTTTATGTAAAGTGCTAGCTAGATTCTCCCAGGGTTCACTTCCAGCTAATTGCATAAATCTGTACAAACTTGAACTAGAACATTGCAAACTTGTGTTCCTAAGACTAGGATACAATTCCATTTCTGCTAGGAAGAAAAAAATCATAATAAACATACCCAAAGAAGAAATAATATGTGTATAGTAATTAGTCATAGTAATTAGCTATGATCAGCTGTTGACCATTAACAGTGACATCGACATCCCCATAAACTTAAATGATGATCTGTATAAAAAGATTCTTAAATCACTGTATCCCTGTTATTATGATCCCTAAGGTTAGGCCCCTACACAACAGGCATCTCTTTGACCTTTCTCCTGAGCTAGTCCTGCTTCTCAGACCCTTGGCAGAAGGTTGAATTTAACATAGGAGTAACTATTTGAGGCATCTCTTTTTGTTGACAGCATGAACTTTGGGTATCATCTAATTATGATAGTTCCCAGTTTAATTAGATGGAAAGCCACCTGCTGACGTGGGATGGGTTACATTTCAAAAGAAACATTTAAAAAAAAAAGACAAAGAAAATTGTAGTTCTATTTCCTGTTCTATTTTTCCTACATTGTGTTACCTGTAAAACACTATTTCATGTCTCTAGTCTTCTAACTCTTCCTGCATGTGACCTTTCTGCTCTCCCCTATTTTTAATAATACATAATACTGTCTACTAAATAAATATCTGTTATGATACTGAATGTAATATTATAGTAATACCTCTATCCACTATTGTCTTCTGTGAGGAGGCTATGACAACACCATGTACATGTTCTAAGGACTTTATTTATAATCTTGTCCACCAGAAAGAGCTACTGTGAGCCTAAATTTCACTAAAAATCCCCGACTGTCCTAACTCACAAAGCTGCTGTATGTGATAGAATGTTCAAGGCAGTGTGTGTTGAACTCAAGTGGCTCTGAGCACTGCTCTCTAGGAAGAAGAGATGGTGGTGTGGAAAAGAGAGGAAGAAATGATCCAGTTGATCTAGCTGATTACTCTCTAAAGATCTAACAAATTCCAACCCAAGGCTATCAGAGAAAACAGCACTAGGTAAACTGCTCACCAACCAAGTGGTTGGTCGATAATAAATTCAGTGATTTGTACCCTCTGCTAATTCCATCAAAGCCAAGATCAGAATGTACATAGAACCCACAGAGCCAGAGGCTGCTATCTAGAAGTTCTTGGTGCTCAGCTTAAAATCCTGGAGAATGAGGTTTACAAGACCCTAGCCTCCAAAGTGCTGCTAGTGTCATTGAGGGATGGTACTCACTGAAGGTCTAACAAGTAAGAACAGAGGGACTCTGTGCAAACCAGACAGCATTTCAAGATGAGCGGCAGGTCAGTTTCTAAATTAAAATGTTCAATTCCACTTTTTAAAATTATTTTGTATAATACCTAGTAAATATTCTACCTGATAGAGCCAGGAACTCTGTGTATCCCATATCAGACAACTCGAAGAAGAAATTGCTGTAACAGAGTTTAGCTTCACATTCTCCTCTTCTCTCTTCTCTTCTCTTCTCTTCTCTTCTCTTCTCTTCTCTTCTCTTCTCTTCTCTTCTCTTCTCTTCTCTTCTCTTCTCTTCTCTTCTCTTCTCACCTCTCCTTTATTTCTCTGCTATCCCTTCTCTCTTCTCCCCTTCCCTTCAATCCTGTTTCTACCCTTACTTTTTCTCTCTCCTCCCTCTCTGTCTCTCTCTCTTCCTTTCCTTCTCCCTCTCCACAGCTTCCTACCCTTTCCATAAAAAAAAATACAAGAATAAAAATGTAAATGTAAGGGACTTGTTTTTACTCTCTGTGTTGGTAATTCTTTCCTGCATCTCTTCCCAGAATTGGCATGGGTTGCATAATGGTTTCATTAACAGTGCTCTTATTAGATTTTAGGGATGCCCCACCCAAAATGTGTAACTAGAGTCTGTGTATCTAAACCAATATACACAAAGAAGTCTGAAAATTATGAAATTTTTAATGCAATTAATCAATATTTGAAAATGGCAAGTCATTTATTAGGGCACAATTAAACTATGATGCAAGAACATAATTTGTAAATTAGGAACAACATGGGTTGATTCATTACTTTAAAACTTAAATTGTGTTGTTTATCTGCTTTCCTCAACACTAGCATTTTATAAAATTGGCACAAGGATTTAAACAACTTCACATCCTCTTTCTGTATATTTCCATTATGTGACTCACAGTTCTATTAATAAATATGACTGTTTTCACGTCTGCTAAACACCTTCCTCGTCTTCATACCATATAATTGACACATATTAAACCATGGCCCCATCATCCATTAGTGTAGTTGATTTTATGAATTGCATTTAAGACTACCATTTAGCTTTTGTTTGGTGAATGAAGCTCTATGCATACAAGCTTCTCTTGTATTATATTATTCTTTGATACATTTTGTTTAGCTATAAACTACATACCTTAAGCCACAGAAGGCTGGGATATTTCATTTTGTAAATCCCAGAGTCTGGAAGACACTCTGGTAGAGTCCAATAGAAGAGAAAGGCTAAAGGCAATGAACAGAAACTTCAAAGGTGAGAAATGGAAAACTCTAAGGAGTTTAACATCATCAGCGAAGCAAAACAACAGTGCTCACTCACCCATGTGGTGTGGAAACTCACAAACTAGGGTGCCTGTCTTCTCCTGGAACAAGTACAAATCAGAAAATTACTTTGACCATCATTCATAGCACCTATGAAGCAGGACTTTGAAGCATTATCCTATGACCTATATTCCAGGTATATGTCTTGCTAAAACGGAGGAATATGATTACAGAAAGACATGTACAGGAATGTTCATATCAACAGTTGGCAATACCCCAAAACTGAGAACAATTGGAACATCTGTAGGTAGGAAAAGGGACATTGTAGTTGATGCATTTAATGGCATACTACTCAGTGGAGAAAATAAATCAACTCTCACCAAGCACAGCATGGATAACCCTAACCAACAATTCTGAACTTATTCTATGCCTCCAATCATACAAACTAATCTACTCTATTAAAAGTTACCATGCTATGGATAGAAACATAAAGATTTCAAAGGCAGTACAACACTAGTACATCAATCTAGTTATGTAAGAGCAGTAAGTTACAACTTGGGCCTATAATCTCCTCAGGCATGGGTTGTCAACCAGGCTTACAACATCAGACATGGGTCCCCTCCAACGGAGCAGACCTCAGATACATTCAGATGGTAGCTGGCTACTCCAACAACAGTCAGGCCACTATTTTATGGGTAGGCCCATCTTGGCCAGCAAGTGGTTCTTGTGTTTCTTTGTTTGTCTGCTTGTTTATTTGTGAGGTTATCAACTGGATAAAACCATTTATGCCTTTGTCCCCTAATAAACCACATAACACCGTCTACTGCTTTAAAAGCTCCACAGCTTGGTGGAAACATCCAGCTCAGCTCCACCTCTCAATATTGCTTCCAAGTGTGTGATGTCTTGGGCAAGACTGTCTTCTCCTTTAGGGTCGCCATGGCAAACTCCTGTGGAGGTATCCCACACTTGGAACTGGGAGTTTTGTTTACTAACATTCTATTTGGGGAAGAAGCATTACCTAAATCCCTTCCAATCTCCCATATTTTTTTATTTAGGTCTTAAATATGTCTCTCTATATTTTTTATTTAGAGTTAATTTTTTATTAATCATTATCCACCTTATCCCGTTGTCTTCCCAATTCCCTTTCCCAAGCCCTTCTGCCCGCAGCATTGCTCCCTTTCCTTTTGTCTATGTTCCCTTATCCCTCTCTAAACCAACCTTCTTCATGTCCTTCTACTAGTGCCCTGACTTTCATTGGTACTTCATGTTAAACAAATAGAACTGAGGAGTTGAGGCTAGCATCTACATGGGAGTGTACACATGTAATGTCGTGTTTCTGAGCCTGGGTTATCTCACTTGTTTTTTTTTTTTTCAGTTATTATCTAACCGTAAATTTTGTAATGTTTTTTTTAACAACTGAATAAGATTCCATTGAACCCAGGCAGCACATTTTTACTATCTACTTGTTGATGCTGAATTTCTCCTCCTGTCCATAAGCTCCCCAAATAAGGACTCTAAGACTCAAAAATATTCACAAATACTTAGGCCATAAGCTTTGGCTGTTCTCAAATAAGATCATAACGGAATATCCCACTAATTCTAATATACGTTCTGCCACATGGCAGGTGACCTCCACTCAGGTTCCTCCTCCCTTTTCCCAGGGGCCCAATCTTCCCACACCTGCTGATTGCAGAATCCTCTCTGCCTATTAGAACTCTCACTTCCTAATTTCCTGCCTCAGCTACAGGCCAATTAGCTTTAACTGACAGGTGTTGCATCTATACAGTACACAAAAGATTTTCTCTACATCTACTAATTGACAACTAAACTTCCACCTCATAGCTAGTGTAAATAGAGCAGGAATAAATACAACTATATCAGTATCTCCAAAGTATGATACATAGTCCTCTGAATGTGTGCCCAGACATGGTATATCTAGGTCACATGATGGTTTTATTCCTAGCTTTCTTAAAGTTATTTGTTTTAATAAGAGAAGCTTCCTTTTGCAGTAAATAGTGATGAATTTAGAGATTCACAGCTTCCCTGAATGCTAAGGAGAAGTGATAGTCGATGACTTACCCATAATTTACACCACCACATCTAAGACTCAGGAACATTACTGAAGGTAGAATGGGAAACAGGTAAGAGTCAGAAGATAGACTGAAAGACTGAGAAACACCACCCTCCAAACATATACAACCACTGCAACCATAAACCCACAATAGCTGCAGATACATTATGCTGGGCCCAGCTACAACAGTCCCTGTTAACAATTAGTCATGGAAAGAGGGAGCCCCTGCTCATGGGACCCAAATCCTTGCTGAACCATAATTACTGATACATCCTGGGAGAGCAGAGCCATTGTCTTCAGTTGTACCTTCTGGCTGTCACTACTAGGCTCTAAGAGGTAACTCCAAACCGATAGTAACACAGACAGAACTAATTAAACCTGGTGGATCACAAAACAAAAAGCCATGGATGTGAGAATGTGATTTGAAGATAGGGTAGACAAGGGTAGTTAGAAGATGGGGGGAGGGGAGTGGCTATTATATGTGTGGAATCATCAAGCAACACATGTAATGAACAGATGATAAATGATAGATAGATAGATAGATAGATAGATAGATAGATAGATAGATAGATAGGTGATAGATGATAGATAGATAAATAGATAGATGATAGAGAGATAGAGAGATAGAGAGATAGATGAGAGAGAGATGAGAGATAGATATATAGATAGATGAGAGAGAAATGAGAGATAGATAGATAGATGAGAGAGAAATGAGAGATAGATAGATAGATAGATAGATAGATAGATAGATAGATAGATAGATAGATAGATAGATGAGAGAAATGAGAGATAGATAGATAGATAGATAGATAGATAGATAGATAGATAGATAGATAGATAGATAGATAGATGATAGAAAGAAGACAGAAGACAGAAGACAGACAGACAGACAAATAGATACTTTTGTTCCTTATAGGCTTTATGCACCACTAAATGTTGGCATTACCCAGCCTTGTTCTAACCACTCATTTCTTCCCGAGATCTCCTCCCATTTGTTGATGTTAATTACTACCTGTGTATGATGACTGACTCCCAAATCCGAACTTTGTCTCAGTCCTCTGGGTTCTGTTGTCTTCTCCACGGCACCTTCTGGATGGACATTTCCTCCTGAACATCCCTCACACCTTAAAGTCACCATCTTCCTTCAGGAAACCTCAATGCCTCGTCCCCTTTCTCATCATTACCGTTTCCTCGGAGCAGATGTCTGCATATGTCTGGGTCCTTCCCATCTGCCTCCCACCTACACCAGTATGTTCTGCAGTTTTTGTTTGTGAAGTAGTTTCTGCTCTCCATCTTACCACTGCAATTCTCCTCAGTGACAGCAAGCTGCCCTGTCTCCCTCCCTCTCACTCCTGGCACCTCATCTTCTGTCCTTTTCCTCCCTCCTGATACTGAGCTCCTTAAACAGATGAATATGCTCATCAGTTTTTGCTTCAAACACAATGAGTCCTGCCGCGTAGAGTAAAATCTAAACTTTTGTATCTGGCTACAGCCCACTGTTAAATACACAATTTCAAGAACCCAAGAGCTCCCAAATACCAAATTTCATATCAACACAAGGTGAGAGGAACTGCGTACAATGGAGAATCTCAAATAAGCATAACATGGGACATAAAACCTGTTGGTTTCTGCGCAAAAGATCCTGTTTGCTCACTTCCCGCTCGCGTAGGTGCGCAGAGACGTGGGCTGCAATGAGATACACCAGGCCAAACAGTTCCACGTGGGACTTTATTTAAGATGCGGAAGGGGTAGCGGGCGGGAAGGAAGGAGAGAAAGAGAGAAGAAAAAAGAGAACAGGTAAGAAGCGCTGCCCGGTTATATACCGGTGGTGACGTAATTACAGGTTAAAGTAGGCTATGGAATTCTGGGTAAATGGCAGCTGTTGCCTTGGCAACAGACCTATACATTGTCGTAATTGTCTCTTGTATGGCATCACAAGCCTTGCAGGCCTGTGTACCTACAAAACCTTCATTCAAAATGCTCCAAGTGATATGAATAGCCCTGGGAGGCAGCTGCAGTCTGCTCGAGGGACATGGCTCTCTAGGATGTCTTTGGTCCACGTGTCAGTAAACACCTTACAGCTTCACAAATATGACTCAGAGCTTCACAGTGTCCATGCTTTATGCCTCGGTCCTCCAGGATTATAGTGTCTTTCCCCCTCCACCAGCTACGTGATGCACCACCATCTTTCAAGAAATAACTAAAGTAAGGCTCCTAAAAGAAAAAAACCTACCTATTCTATTTTCTCCCAAAAAACAAAACCAAAAAATCCATCTAATGCCAATCTCTGCATTTTGTTATTTGTCCATCCCACACTTAGATTCAAGAGGCAGAGTCACATCCTACGCACAACCAGATACAGCACTGTTGACAATAAAGAACACAGAACAATGGGCTGTGGACAATGAAAAGGGAACTGTACATACTTCTTCCCTTCACTGTAGAACATACTCTTTATCAGTAAGACAAAATACTACATGTGGGACCATGATTCTGCTATACATATTTCACTCAAACCATTTATGTATAGAGGGCTCTTGAATAAATATTATCCTGGGGTCCTGAGGTTCCCAGAATGACCATAACTACGAGTGTAGGATCCCTGCCAGGCACGTACTACAATTTATCCACATGGATCATCTGCCTGCCTCTCACTCCAAGCAACAGGTTCGGAATGTCCAAAGACAAAAGCCATTCTGCTTCTCTGGTACCAACTCAATGTCTAGAGCACAAGGAGGGCTGAACACCAGGCTCATGTGTCCCTGGAAAATGAGTATGTGTGCAGCTTTCTAGGAGTGAGTGATGCTGATCCCCAGACACTTGGATTAAGCCAATATTCTCTTCTCACCTGATCGATCCCTTTGCAAAGAGCAGCTTTGCCAACCAGAGTACACTTTGATCCTTATGCAGACCTGGGCCACCACCAAGTACAGCTAAGCAGAGTAGACCGTCATGCCCTCTTGTTGACATTACAAACACTTCCATTTACTTAAAGCCAACAATCTGTGCAATGAAGTTCCAGATATTACAAAGGAAAAGACAGACAGTGACCCAGGAAAAAAAGAGAGATGAAAAGGACACTTCACAGTTTGTCAACATGTGAATGCTGGCCCCTTCGGTTTTTTTGACAGAACAAAGTACTGCCAAGGACTCTTTTCAGAGGTAAAATGGCTGGCTCTGGTAAGGTACACAAGAAGTCCATTGACTCTTTGTGTTGTAAATGCCCCCTTGGCTTCCCAGTGCATTGTCAGAAGAAAGGATTTTAACATTTCCTCTTCTATAAAATCCACTCTATTCCACTGATGCACAATGCACCAGACTGAAAGGTTCCAACAGGAAACCTAGTCACACTGAGAAGCAAGAATTAGTTACTCAGGCAACTGAAGAAGAGGAAGTATATGGGAGCTTGTTGGCCTTTTGTCCTTGGTGACTGTCCATATGTTTAATTTTTTTGAGTTGATGTTCATGGCAAATTTGATTTAGTGATTTTATGTACTCTTACCCACTAAAGTGATACATATTTTAAATCAACTGTCAGTAACCTTCAAAGAGTGAAGCACATAAATGAAAAGGATTTAATGAAATGCTACAATATGTATATTGCTGCCCCAAAACAATGCCATTTCATAAGGCTTTTTTCCCCTTTGTTTGGAATACAGAATAAGGAATTACCTTCAATAATCACTTTATGTGTTTGCCCGTTAAGTGCTTCTGACGGAGAAGATATAAAACAAGACTTGGCACCAGGAAAGGGGTCTCCCCTGCTGACTTTTAAATAAACATTTTATGTTTTAAAAAGCCAAGATAGAAATGTGCCTGAGAATAGAAACTGCCCTCATTTTGATTGATGCAGGAAAGCTTCCTGAATTCACTATAGGGTCAACTGGGATAAGGCGCACACCCATCCGCTCTCTGTTCTCTTCTTTGAAGAATAATTGCCTGTAGCAAAGGTGTTCTGACTGGATTCCAGGGAGGCTGTTAATCCCGCCAAGCCACCTTGGGTCCAAAGGAGAAACCTAGGAGCTCAAGCAAGGATTCAGTCCATCCTGAGTGCCAAGCTTACCTGTGTTCCCATCCCCACATCCCACAAGCTCTTCCAGTTGCAAGCAGAACCTTGCCTCTTACAGATCAAATTAAAATTTTCTTCATAAAGATATTTTTAGTCTTAAATACAAAATTTATAAACAACTCCAGTTTGACTGGAGAATATTTCACTTATATTTTTAAAGTTGTGTACAAAGAGCTCAGTTCACTAAGGAGAATCCAGGAAGAGAGAATAAAAGGAAAGAAAAAAAGAGAGTGACCAGAACATGGTAGGCATACCAGGTGACAGGAACAAGATCCTAGTGGGAAAGAGGTCACTTGGAGTTGAAGGTACAAAGACTGCCATGCATCAGAAGCCAAATAATAACATAAGAGCTAAGAAAGCAGCTGGTAAGTCAGTAGTAGTGGCAATAGGAACACAGTAAGTTCAGCCCGTACCATCGTTCACTGAACTCACAAACAGATGCTAACTGTACGTTAAGTATATGGTGTCAAATGCTAGGCTAAAAAGAAAATTAGTCATTCTTCTGTAGATAGTGAGAAACATCTAGGGTTTTCAAATAAGATTACTGAAGGTGAGGTGAGGTTGGAAGGATAGCTGCTATGGGTGGAAAGGTCTGGAATCACTTGGCTATTTTGATAAATAATAAGGAATAACCCTTAGGTATCAGAATAAGATATGGTAGACTTTGATAATAAAAGAGCATTTGTGGCAGCGTGGAGAATCCATTAGACAAATTGGAGCTAAAAACATCAATTAAGAAGCCATGACTAATGGAAGAGAAATGTTGTTTTAACTTTTCCCTCTCAGTGATAATACCAAAGACCCAAGGATTATTGCTGACAGCTATTTAAATCACAATACTATTTTGGGACTACATTCCACTTTGTATGAAAAGTGATCATTTTGAACCTCAGTAAGCTTCCTGGGATTTATTCTAGACTATATAATAACTCAATAGAAAATAACTAATAGTTGTCTTCATTAGTTTCGTGGTTAGTATCCCTACCTTTCACAAGGGAGACTGGGGTTCAATTCCCTGATGGAGAAACATGACAATAACTAATAATAAAAAATTGAGGATTTTTATTATCTCTATAATTGTTTTTAAGTCAGAAGGAAACTGAACTCCTGATAAATCATTTTCATGCGATATTTTCAACTGTAATAGGCTCACCATAAAAATGTCAACTTACCTGTCTCCAAGGCTGTTGAGTCTGGACGGAGCCACAGTATTCCAGGGTATCCAGCTACAATTATGATTTCTCGGTGACTATGACAATCACTATGACAAACCAGTTCCTCTAGTGCGTCTTCTCTCATCTATTCATCTATCTATTATTTATCTACCTATTATCTATATGTCTCCTATTGACCCTATCTCTTCGGAGACCCCCTAACTGAATAAAGTAGGAGCACTAAAATAGCTATTTTGTTTAATGTTCAGAAGGACCTTCTGAATCCTATATGATTCCACTGGTGTCTCTCTTCCTAATAGCTAGATTTGCTCAAACCAAGGAACCATTTAACCCATATATTCTTGGGTGTGTATAAAGCTGAGTTTATTTGCAAATCCCCTCCCCCTTCTGGGAGATAAAGAAGAGGAAATGAAAAGATTATTTTCTGCTTGGAAGGTCTTGTAAGAAGAACTTGCTGGTTTCACACAGAGGTACCCCATTCATAATCACCATACCTAACAATGAACTGGCTGTTCCAGGCTGCTTTAAATTCAGATGAGGAGATTGACTCACATCTCCAAAGCATTCCTCACCCCTAATCTCCTTTAAAAAAATAATTGTTTTCAAAGACTTTCCTTATATTTCTCTAGCAAGCAGGTACACAAGATAAACAACATGAATCACCATCTATAGTATACATGTTCAGTGCAAAGAACTATAGGAATAAAACTACAGAGTTAAAGAATTCCTTTATGAATAGTTCTAACACAAAATGCACAAGTAGTGATTATACTATGCCACCCCACAAGGTTTCAAAGTTGCACACATCATGAGAATTGGACTCTCATCCCAGGGTGCTTTCCAACTTAAAATACAGGCATTTCACAACTCTGCACCCTACACTTGTGTCATATGCATCTATACCATGTCATCTCTGACTACTCATGCAAGGTATAGCATAATAAATTGGAAAATTTGATGAAAATTGAGCATAATTGATACACAATTTCTTAATGAGCTTAAGTGAAGAGAAAACTTCCTGATAAATCTCTTCTTTTGAAATAGGCAGTAAGAGAATTATATTTCTAATACATTCCAAATGAGGCATGTTATTACAGCTGGTTTCTTGCTAAAGGCCACTTTGCATGTAGCCATGCCAATCTGAAAGAGCAAGGAGTCTCTAGCTTCCTAAGAAGTGCATGGAGGTCATGTGTTTTCTTGTTTGTTACACAAATTCTTGGATTGTTTAAGTGTCCTATACACTTAATAGGTAATATCTTGGAACAATGCATTTTATGGTTATATTCTGTGGTAACTTAAAGGAGATAAAACAACTGAGAAATCTAGAAAATGGAAATCATATTGCAGCTTTAACTTTTTGTGTCCTGGAACATACAAACATGGTCATAAACCCCAACATGTCCTGGTAACTGGTAACTCCCCCGATCTTTCTCCTTGCTATTTGTTTATTTATGTTTGCTATTTATTTCTTGCTTTCTTTGGCTTCTTCTTGATTTGTTCAGTTTTCTTTCACTCATTTTTCCCTCATTGTGTACCTATGTTTTGAAGTTGTCTATCAGAGAATTCTCAAGCATTACATCCATCCACATGGCCATTAGCAAATGGGAAATACTTTGAACTTCTTTACTTCATTTCATTTATTCATCATTTCTGTTGAGACCTATACCATTAAACAACCACCTAAGATGTGACTGATAATCAGGTAAGTACAATTACACTAATGACCCAACACACCTTCAGATGACTGAGTAAAAGATGGCGTCCCGGCTCCAGACACTTTAGTGAATAAAGAAGATAGTCATTAATAGAATATAAAAAGAAGTAAATGAGAGATGGGAATCACATGTGAGACACTAAGTTTGAGCTTAGCTGTATAAGATTAGGTCATATGAGCCACACTGTGGTGGTGCACACCTTTAGTCCCAGCACTTGGGAGAAAGAGCGGGGCAGATCTCTGTACGTTTTAGGCAAGCCTGATCTACAGAGTCAGTTCCAGGACTACCAAGGCTTCCTTATCCCAGGGGACAAAAAATGAGTAGGTCCTATGGATGTGTGGAGAAGGATGCCCAAAGGGAATGGCTAGTGCAAAAGGCCAGAGGCTGGGGCAGTCGATGTGTGGGAGAAGCATGTCCAAGCTCTATGGGGCAAAGCCTAATAAACAATGGAACCAACTTTAATACAATACTTTATGGGAATTCTATGTATGTCTGATATAATGACATTAAAGGGCTTCAATAAAGAAAGTCTTGGAAATAATCATATCACTGTTAATAGTGAAGGGCTTAGAACTTAAGATACAAATAAGATAGCCACAAAAGACTGCATCTTAGAGTAATGCATTTATATGAATGTTCTTGGTATATCTATAACTCAGAAGTAAATTAGTAGATAGAGTAAGGAAAGAGAAGTGAGAAGAAAACTGGGAAAAAAGGAGGAATGACTATCAGTGAATGTGGTATGTTTTCTTTTGTATTTGGGGTGGGAAATATTAATCAAGGTTCTTTAGATGTACAAAACTATATAAATCCCATATATATGTTTATATATACACATGTTATATATCTGTAGATATACACAGAATATGTGCATATATAATTTATAAATATTTATATTTATTCATTAATATATTATATAAATATATTTGTTAATTTATATGTACTTTATATATCTATTAATATATATATATTATTAGAGGGATTTATTAGAATGGTTTACAGGCTGTGGTCTAGCTAGTCCAGCAATAGTTGTCTCCTAATGGAAAGGTCAAGAATCCAGTAGCTGTTCAGTCCTTGAGGCTAGATGACTCAGATGGTCTTCAGTCTATGTTGAAATCCTAATGAAGTAGGTTCTAACACTAATGTAAGAATGTCTCTGCGATAGGATAAAAAGAGGGTGAGCCAGCAGGCAAAAAGCAAAAGCTTCTTTCTTTCATTTACTTTTACGCAGGCTGCCACCAGGAACCGTGGCCCAGATTTAGGGTGAGTATTCTAAGCGCAAATGATCAGTTATATATATAAAGAACTCAAGAAGTTAGACTCCAGAAAACCAAATAACCCTATTAAAAAATGGAGTACAGAGTTAAACAAAGAATTTTCACCTGAAGAACTTCGGATGGCGGAGAAGCATCTTAAAAAAATGCTCAACTTCATTAGTCATTAGGGAAATGCAAATCAAAACAACCCTAAGATTTCATCTTACACCAGTCAGAATAGCTAAGATTAAAAATTCAGGAGACAGCAGATGTTGGCAAGGATGTAGAGAAAGAGGAACACTCCTCCACTGCTGCTGGGGTTGCAAATTGGTGCAATTACTCTGGAAAGCAGTCTGGCGGTTCCTCCAAAAACTGGGCACCTCACTTCCAGAAGATCCTGCTATACCACTCCTGGGCATATTCCCAGAAGATTCTCCAGCATGTAGTAAGGATACATGTTCTACTATGTTCATAGCAGCCCTATTTATAATTGCCAGAAGCTGGAAACAACCCAGGTATCCCTCAACAGAAGAGTGGATGCAAAAAATGTGGTATATATATACAATGGAATACTATTCAGCCATTAGAAACAATGAATTCATGAAATTCTTAGGCAAATGGATGGAGCTGGAGAACATCATACTAAGTGAGGTAACCCAGACTCAAAAGATGAATCATGGTATGCACTCACTAATAAGTGGATATTAACCTAGAAAACTGGAATACCAAAAACATAATCCACACATCAAATGAGGTACAAGAAGAACGGAGGAGTGGCCCCTAGTTCTGGAAAGACTCGGTGAAGCAGTATAGGGCAAAACCAGAACAGAGAAGTGGGAAGGGTTGGGTGGGAAAACAGGGGGAGGGAAGGAGGCTGATGGGACTTTCGGGAGTGGGGGGGTCTAGAAAAGGGGAAATCATTTGAAATGTAAATAAAAAATATATTGAATAAAAAAAAGAAAAAAAAAGAAAATTCCTGACAGGTGTGCCTAGCTGCTTAGATTTTAGTTGATGCCAGATGTAGTCAGGTTGACAACCAAGACTAACTATCACAAGTTCACTCCTTGTCAATTTGACATACAATCACATCTCCTTATGCCATGCTTAATTTCCAAATGAAAAAAAAAATAGCCAGGGCATAATTTTACCTGATATGATATGACTATCCCACATACAACTGAAAACATATTACATATTTTAAAATAGTTGGCAATGTCCCTTGAGGAATGTTTAGTCTTTTAGTGTCTCATAAAATGTTGTAACCACTAATATTATCTCAGATGTTACTTTATATGATAAAGAACTAGAGAAAAAACAGAAGCATCTACTTAGTATACTTTGCATATATACACAAAATAGAACAAAAATCCTTGTGTCAGTTGCAACCCTCATGTCTGAAACTGGTCCTGTGACTTTGATTGAAATTCATGACTAACTTCTACTAGCCTTTTTGTTTCTCCTCCACCCTCACCAAGTACTAAGGTCTTGGTAATTTTTCTAAAGAAGTGGTCCATACTTTCACTCCTGAAGAGTGTAGGTCTTTTGTCATCTATCTACAGTTGGGTCATTGGAGTTTCCCATGTTGGGACATGGTAGCATCAACAGATGCCCTAAAATAACTCCGGCATTCCAGACATAATCTTCCTTGCCTCCATTGGGAAGAAGAAATCTAATCTCCCCTTGATGATCTGGATCAACCATCACTCAAAACACTGTTATTTTTTTCTTAGCCTGTTGGCTTAAGGACATCAAAAGCCCAAACTGGCCAGGGGAAAGTCTGAGCTTCCAATTTAAAGGGATGTTTGTTGTGGCTCCTGGCAGGAGTGTTCTCCCATTTGGAACCAACCTTTTAGGCCAGAAGAAATTAAAGTCTTGGAAAAAAACAAAAATTTTGCTAGTGGATCACTTGGGATGATGGTGAGTGGAACCATTCATACTCCTATCTCTCAGTTCCTGGATCCTTAAATCCTGGCAATGGGAGAAACTGTACCATATACCGGATGCTGATTCAAAGCATTGATTGCCATGGAAAAATTACTCATATACTTTAGACCAGGCAGTGGGCTACTGCTGTGGCAAACCTGGCTATGTTGATTTTTGTAGTAATGTGGAAGAGTTTAAGAGAAAAGTCTAGAAACTTTGGACTATAAAAGTCATTGAACATTGTTAATAGAGTTTAATGGGCCATACTTGTAGGATCTGGAAGACAATAGCACTGAGAACTATATAAATTATGAATACTAGCTCAGTGTAGGTCTAAAATAGGAACAACATTAGCAAATAGGCAGGAGACCGACCTTATAAAAGTTTTGCAAAATTTGTGGCTGCTTCATACCTTTGTCTTACGAATTTACCTGAGGCTAACTTGAAAAGTGATGGACTGGTGTTTTGGTTATGGGAGGTTTTCAAGGCAGCCCTTTTGATGACTCTTATCTCGTGCATGGTTGTTAGGACCAACTTTTGTGCAGGTCTACATAAAAGAGCAAGTGGAACAAAAGAGAAACAAAATCTAGAGAAGAAGGGTACCAGGAAATTTGATGTTGGAGCCCCTGTTTGTGCTGAAAGAGATAAGAAAATTAAGAGAAACCCTGATCTGAATTGTAGGAAAAGGGTGAGTGCCCTCAGGGCAAGACCCCACTCAGTTAAGGAGTGAAAATAAAAAGCCTAAGGAACTGTTCTGCTTCTAAAAAGAAACAATTCAAAGCTGCTACAGATGCTATTCAAGAGTACAGTGTGTCACTCTAAGTTAGTAGCCTGACTGTCAGTATCATACACATGGTACTGATATTAGAATCATGAAGGAATAAAGGACACACTAGTAAAATGACAACTGAATCTTCCTCTGCCTTTGTTAGGATAACCCAGATGGTGTGTCCAAGTAGCAGAGATTTCATAACAGGTCTGTAAAGTAGAGGTTTGAGATGAAGTTGCCAAGAGGGTTGATGTCTTCTGAGACCTGTCTCCTTGGTTTCTGCATCGTCAACTTCTCACCAACCCTTCCATAATCTCTCAGCTCTGTGTCTGCCCCGTAGTCATCCTCTCCTAAGAACGTCCATTATATTAGATCTGGGCCCATCTTGATGGCCTCATTTTAACGTAATTACCTCTTGAAAGGCTCTATCTCTAAAGATAGTAGTCTTTGCTTAACTGTGGCTTTATTACACAGCTTCACTTGCGCTCGGTTAATCACAGTCCATAAGTAAAGAATTTCAGAAATTAAACATAGAATCTAATGGCATGTAACTTTTATTAAAATATATTGTTATAAATTTCTACCTTATTATCATAATCATTAATCTCTTGCCACATCTGATTCATAAATTAAATTGTCATACTGTCCTGGTTAGGTTACTGTTGCTATGATAAACACCATGACCAAAAGCAAGTTGGGGGCTTACATTTCCACATGGTATTCATTAATGAAGAAAGTTGGGAAAGGAACTCAGGATTGGCTAGAACCTGGAATGAAGATGAGAATGCAGAGGCAGTGGAGGGGTGCTGCTTACTGGCTTGCTCCTTGTGGTTTGTTCAGCCTGCTTTCTTGTAGAACCACCCCCCTGGGTGGAAACCTCCCACATCAATTACTAATTAAGAAAATACCCTACGGGGTTTCATACAGCCCGATTCTATGGAGGCATTTTCTCAATTGAGGCTCTCTCTACTTTTATGTCAAGTTGACATAAAACTGGCTAGCACACATAGGCATGTATATACAGAAAACAAAAACAAAAAAGATACTCTGTGTGTGTGTGTGTGTGTGTGTGCATGCTCACATATACAAGTGGTATCAGCAATTTCAGGCATGTATTAAGCACCTTAGATACTGAAGACAAGGATTTCAGCATGAGCAGCAGTGGGTAATCAGTTCAGTCTATAATACCATCCAACTTCTTTTGATTAAAAACTACTAATTCAGATTATGGCCACTTCATTCTGGTATCTAGTATTTCTAACCAGACTTCAGCTAGCAATGATGAAAGGCATTTACCAATTTTGTTTTAACCACGAGTTTCACCACCATCTTTCCTGCACATCATGGAAGACTTTACTAGCACTCCTGGAGTTTTCAAAGTAAAGAATGTAAAATCTTAGGGTTCAAAATTCATAAATCACTCCATATATATTTATTGTATTTTACTCTACTGTCCCTGAACCAGAGATAAATAAATAGACTTTGTGATTTTATTTTGTCTCATCAGATATTATAGCCAGCAGTAATTAAATGTCATTCTGTGCCTAAACAGGGCACATATATCAGAGGAGTGTTTTTCATGATACAGGAATCAATTTTGAAGAGAAATATGAACAACTAGGGTCATGTCCAAGATGAAACAAAACTAATGGCTGAATGAACTAGGATGTTCCCTTGGGTAGCATACTCTTTCCAAGATCCATTCTCCTTCTTCAACAATAAAACCAACACTGTTTGGATGCATACATATCTAACTCCCTCCTCCCAAAAACAAACATCCTTAGTGTCTTCTTTAATACTCAAATGTCATATGAAGTCAAATGCTCATGAAGTCTAGAGGAATCACAATGTTGTCTAACACTAACTAGGAAGTCTTATTCTAAATGGTTTGTATGTACCACCATTTTATTGTATAACCTAAAGATAGAAATATATTCCTCATCTAACAGCCCAATGGAGGGAGGTCTGGAGCTACTATGGTAGCTTTGCTCCACAAGATCACTTCATTTTGTAATTCTACTGTTTGAAGGATGCTGTTGCTAGCCCACTACAAATATTAACCTTTGATGATTGCAACAAGACGAAGTAGGCCTACTATCCAATTATATAAACAAAACTAGAATATGGAAAAGTGACATAAGTTGCCCAGGTGGATAGACTTAACTACAAACATGGACCTCTGTGCCATCCCTCCTGCCAACCCATGTTGTCTGTATTCTCATGGGATGTATGGTTCGATGTACTTTATAATTCACATTTTAATGTACCACTTTCAGGTACTTAGACATAGTAAGCTGTCATATTCCTTAGGACAAGCTATATATGTGATTCCTCTCTGATTCCCTCATTCTCCACATGGTGCCTACATTCACTAATGGCAGACAAAGGTTTAAATGAATGGATTTATCCTTGCCTTGAATGTTTTTGATTTTACAATCCCATTGCAGCCTACTGCTCATTGTAACTTCCTTTTGAAATTGTCTTGTTTCTAATAGAAACTATTCAATTTTTCCATTTTTTCATTATATTTGTTAGCTTGAACTTCTTTCCCATCCTCTATTGACAAAATAGTACCCATATCTTGCAAAGACTAATAATTTAAAAAGTCTTTTATTCTTTTTTATACATTTTTAAATTTTTTTGTACAAAAGCAAGATTCCTGGGAGTTTTGCTGGGGCATTTCTATTATTGTGTTTTAGTGAGAACTATTTTATTTTATTTTTGTCCAAAAATATGTATATTTAAGATCAGAATCAATACACAAATCCTTCTTTTCTGCATATATTATGAATGTTTGGCAGACTATAACCCAATTGAAATTCTAACATGAATTCAATAGCTAGTGACCATTATAAAGCCAGGGAAATAGTATTGTTCTATGTGGCAGGCTGTTAGAAAGGATCTAAGAGAGCTTTAACTAAGGGGCCAGGGACATTACTATGCATTTGTCTATTTAACCTTGATTCAGGCAATAAGAGCATTGTAAGCATTTCTATGGAAGCTCAACCACCCAACATAAAGCCCAGTAAGAAAATAATAAAAATCCTCATCCACCTCTACAGGCCTCTTAACACCTGCCACCAGTGAAGATTCCTGAGGTATCCAACTCCCAGCTCCCTCCTCACATGCGTATTGTTGCCTATAACAAGGTCCATGAACCATTCTAAAGATGCTGCCCACCCTTTAATAACCTGCATAACCCTAAATTGTGCACAGCTGAGCCAGCAGCAGCTAAGGAAGCGGGTTCAAAGAATAGCCATTCACAGAACAGCCACAAGATGCAACACAAGGACCAAAGGGCATCAGAAGAATGAAGACTCTGAGAGCGGGATGCTGGAGAGACCAGAGAAGCTCTTGAGAAAAGAGGAAACTTCAAGAAGGCACTTTTACACGGGACTGAGACAAGTGACCCTGCTTACCTCCAGAGGAGGATGCCTTTCTTTAATTAGTGGTCTCTGCAGGAGAATGTCTGATGCAAAGGATGACAAAGCAGAGGCAGGATTCTGACGACCCTCTTAAGCATCCTGGAGACCTTGCTGCATCCGACCAAAGAAACAACTCTGAAGAGCTCCAGCTGGCTGGAGAGAACTGGAACAATTTAGCAAAGTGACTTGCTAGCTATTTGAATTTACACTGAGGCAGTTCATGTATCTAGGACAAATTCTACTTTAATCTTTTTTAATTCCATAGAAAATTATTTATCTGAGGAGCATAACATATTTGTTAAATGATAATAGTATTAGAATCACACTTCTATCCAGAAAGTGTATGAGCCACTGCAAAGCCTTGGAGTAAATCAGGCATAAACTTAACTCCTATGACTTTACAAGTGTCCAATCAAGTTCGAAATAGTCCAGGTGCTAATAATAGTAACTTCTTTGAGTTTTTTTTCAGTGTGCCAAGTGCTTTGAGCAGAAGGTAAGTTTCATTTATGAAATGATTTTGAGGGCATTCCACAAAATGTCATAATGATTATATCTACTCATAAAGACACGTGTTTCTTATAAGAAATAACATGAACAAATTTAAGTATAATTAAAAACATGTCAGCACACAAATATCCCAAAAGGAAACTGATAAAAGTTTGCTACCTTTCTTTTCAGGAATGTCTTATGTAATTTATTTATACTTTGTCTGGGTCCAGAAAGAATTTTAAATAGTTTACAATGAAACACAAGAATAGCAAAGAAAATAAGACCTATTGGGGACAAACAAGGAACAAAGCAATGCTGCAGTGAAAGGAACCATCAAACGCAACAATGTTAATTCCCCTGCCGCAGCCCATCTCCGACCCAGTGGTTCTGAAGCCTTTATACCATTGTCCAATCACATGGTTTACTAAGAGGATCATGGGGTTTAGGGGATGAACAAGCACATTTCTTTAACAAAGCATTTTCATCCTTGTATTCCTTATATTGTCTTCAGAGGCGCATTGCAAAAGGAAGAATGGCGATACCAGCCTCTGGAGGATATGATCACTACTTTCAGAAAGCTGTTTCTAAAAGGATCCTTCAAGAGTGGCCCCTGGTCCTAGAAAGGCTCAGTGCAGCAGTGCAGGGGAATCCAGGACAGGGAAGGGGAAGGGGTGGATTGGGGAACAGGGGGAAGGAAGAGGGCTTATGGGACTTTCGGGGAGCGGGGATCCAAGAAAGGGGAAATCACTTGAAATGTAAATAAAGAATATATAGAATAAAAGAATATTTTAAAAAAAAAAGGAGGATCCTTCAATATACAATGGCAGTACCAGACCTCAGTTATGCCTGATCCTTACACACAAGAATAAAGACTTACATTTAAAAAAAAAATAACCTATTATAGTAGGCATTTGAATTCTTTCTAGTTTTTCACCATTTTGAGTAACACTGGTGAGGCTGGAAAGCAGGCTCAGTGGTTAAGAACACTTGCTGCTCTTCCAGAGGACCATGTTCAAATCCCGGCATCCATCCACACTGAGCAGCTTACAGCTTCCTGTAACTCCAACTCCAGGGACTCTGACAGCCTCTTCTAGCTTCTGCAGGCACAGAACTCATGTGTACAAACCCATACACAAATATATATTCACATAAATTTAAAATATTATAAAGTACCAACTTAACAATTTTCTCAGTTTTGCTTCTTTTAAATATTTCCTCCAAGGTTAAGAACAAAAGGGGAGAAATGATACATTGTATTCCTCTTTGGCAGATCTCCTAAAAATTGATGGCCTAATAGTTTTGTTTTATGTGGCTATGGTCACTCGGAGAAAATGCTGCTCTCTGAGTGCAGGTACAAAACTTCTCAGAGCTAAGTTCAGAGCCTGCTATGTAACTGGTGTTACAATTATTCACTGGATGCACAAATAGCTCTACAAACATCTGCTTGCTTGTGAAGATCTGTGCTTGACTTGAAATGACAAAGATTCCTTTCTTGACCAAACCCTAGCTAAGTTCCTTGGGGCCTTAACCTTGGGCCTGAAATCTCCACCATCAGCACAAATGGTTTCATCCATCCTTTTCCACACACATTAAATGACTTAAACAAACACTAACATAGTTTCTAAGGGCCCAAGGGCATCCCTAGCTGGAATCCAATTTCCCCTTAAAGTGTCTGCATGAAAAAGCCTAATGCTGCCAAAATAATATCTTCTTTGTTCTAGGGACACCTGCCTGTGGGGGGTCATTCCACCTTCTTAATCCATTTAGTTGAAGGGGTTTACAAATGTAAATGGTATTCTCTCTCTCTCTCCCTCCCTCCCTCTCTCCTTTTCTCCCTCTCTCTCTCTCTCCCTCCCTCCCTCTCTCCTTTTCTCCCTCCCTCCCTCCCTCCCTCCCTCTCTCTCTCTCTCTCTCTCTCTGTCTCTCTCTCTCTTTCTCTCTTTCTCTCTTTCTCCTGAGCTGTCTATATATGTTCCACAACTAAAGAACAACTTTCTCAAGGACATAAACCTACTCCTCTCCAATGTAATCATGAACTACATCATGTAACATCAGATAACTGGACCAGCCAAGCCAGGTACCTGCCCACTAACAGAAGAAGCTGATGTCACTACAGCTACAGTGGCCAATGTTTTGTGATTCTTCTCCACCCCTATTCTACAGAGTCTATTCATAGCCCCTGTCCTTCACTTCCTCGTTCTCCTATCTGCTTACATCTACACAGATACAAATGGAAATTAAGTTCATTTCACTCCAGATCTATTTCCTAGTTCAAAGTGTATTAAAGATTAATTTTTTCCCTCACAATTAGTGAGGGCTCATGGATGGGTAGAATTTCAAAGTGTGTGTGTGGGGGGGGAGGGGGAGGATAGAAAGCCAGTGGTATGAGTCAGAAAAGAGTAACAACAGAACAAGATGGGTTAAATGTGGTAATGTATGGGAGAGTAGCGTAGACTGGAAGGAACAGGTAACACTTATGACTTTTTAGAAACATCCTCGAGAAACCTACTACTATAAAGAGTTCCTGAATCATACACAAACACACAGACACACACATGCATGTGTGTAAATGAAGTTACCCAATAATAGAAGGACAATGCCTTGTCCAGAAACCATGAGCTATCAAATAAAAATTCTAAGGCTAGATATAGGTTGCCCCATTTCAACTTGTTGGCCAATGGAATCCATAAATTCCCCTCTGAATAACTGGAGACTATTGCCTCTGCTATAGGCTACCCTCCAGAACCTCATGATAAGAACGTATTGGCAAAGACAAGGAATTCTTGAGTCATGGGATCCATGGAGGAATCCAATTGATATCTGTCTGGAAACTTCATTCTTAGGAGTGAATTCTAGTTTTCATGTTGCTACAAAGTTCTGAGCCCAGTAGTGGGAGAGAAAAGTAATCCACGGTCTTACCCAGCTGTGACGGCATGAGCTACAGTAATATCTGACCTGACATGATGTACCCACTGCTGTAATAATGGTACAAATATCATGGGAGTAACTAACCACTTTATACGTGAATTGAAGAGCTGCTCTACAAAATGGAACTCATTCCTGGTACCGTTAACTCAGACAAAACACGGTGGCTGGCTAGGTCATACATGCTGGAGAAGAACCTAAGGGTATTATTCTGCTTAATAGATAGAGTATTCAACTTTCCTGTAAGTCAGCTGTTCTCAACCTGTGTGCTGCAACTACTTTGGAGGCTGCACAACCCTTTCACCAGGGTCGTTTATAGATATTTACATTATAATTCCCAACATAACAAAATTATATTTTTAGCATAACAACAGAAATAATTTCATGATTGGGAGTCAGCATAATATGACAGATTATATCAAGGCATTGGAAAGGTTGAGAACCACTGCCCTAAGTTATCATCTTTATAGATTAGTTCACCTCTTAACCCTCATCAAGAAGTTTCTTTTTTGCAGTAGATGGTAATTAATATGGACACCCTCAACTCATAAATATGTAGAGAATAAGAAATTGTGTTCAGCTCTAAATGGAACATCTCTTAGACACTGAACCACCAACCAGGCAGTGTAGACTAGCTGATACGAGGCCCCCAACACAGCAGAGGACTACCTGGTCTGGCCTCAGTGAGAGAAGATGCACCTAACTCTTGAGAGATTTGAAGCCCCAGGGAGTGGAGAGGCCTGGCAGGGTGAGGCGGTGGGGTGGGATGAGGAACTGTCAGAGAGCAGATTGGGAGGGAAATAACGACTGGACTGCAAAATTTTTTTAAAAAATTAAAGAATAATTTTAAAAAATGGTGAAAATCTAGAAAGCAAGACAAGATTGAAATGGAAGCAGACTAAGAAATAAAAACTAGGAAGAGCAGAGAGCGGGTAAGACAGACAATGGACGAAACCATGTATGTGTACAAATTTACACCATGGACAGGATGCTTTGAAGCTCTGTGTGATGGCTCCCTGAAGGAGTGGCTCAACATTTAAAAGAACAAGAAGCTTCTGGCTACTATGAATAAGGCTGCTATGAACATAGTGGAGCATCTAATACTACACGTTAGACCATCTTCTGGGTATATGCCCAGGAGTGGTATAGGTGGGTCCTCTGGTAGGCCAATTTTCTGAGGAACAATCAGACTGATTTCCAGAGTGGTTGTACCAGCTTGCAATCCCACCACACAGTGGAGGAGTGTTCCTCTTTCTCCACATCCTTGTCAATACCTGCTGTCACCTGAGTTTTTGATCTTAGCCATTTTGACTCGTGTGAGGTAGAATCTCAGGGTTGTTTTGATTTGCATTTCCCTGATGACTAAGGATGTTGAACATTTCTTTAAGTGCTTCTCAACCATTCAATACTCCTCAGTTGAGAAATTTTTGTTTAGCTCTGTGCCCCATTTTTAATAGGGTTATTTGGCTCTCTGGAGTCTAACTTCTTGAGTTCTCTGTACATATTGGATATTAGCCCTCTATCAGATGTAGGGAGAGTAAAAACCTTTTCCCAATTTGTTAATTGCTGTTTTGCCCTATTGACAGTGTCCTTTGCCTTATTTTTATTTTTTAATTCGATATATTCTTTATTTACATTTCAAATGATTTCCCCTTTCCTGGCTCCCCACTCCCAAGAAAGTCCCATGAGCCCTCTTCCCTCCCCCTGTTCCCCCATCCACCCCTTCCCGCTTCCCTGTTCTGGTATTCCCCTACACTGCTCCAGAGCCTTTCCAGAACCAGGGGCCACTCCTCCATTCTTCTTGGACATCATTTGATATGTGGATTATGACTTGGGTATTCTAGGCTAATATCCACTTAACAGTGAGTGCATACCATGAGTGTTCTTTTGAGACTGGGTTACCTCACTTAGTATGATGTTCTCCAGTTCCATCCATTTGTCTAAGAATTTCATGAATCCATTGTTTCTGATGGCTGAATAGTACTCCATTGTGTATATATACCACATTTTTTGTATCCATTCCTCCGTTGAGGGACATCTGGGTTCTTTCTGGCTTCTGGCTATTATAAATAGGGCTGCTATGAACATAGTAGAGCATGTATCCTTATTACATGCCGGGGGAATCCTCTGGGTATATGCCCAGGAGTGGTATAGCAGGGTCCTTCGGAAGTGTTGTGCCCAGTTTCCTGAGGAACCGCCAGACTGATTTCCAGAGTGTTTCATAGTCTGTCCTTCCAACTACACATACCGGTAGAGTCATGTAGATTTTTGGCTTTTTCATAATTTATGCCTCTGACAAGCACATATCGTTACAACGAAAGTGAATGGGGTAGAGGTGGGACAGCACTTGGAATAAATGCTCTGATTATTAAAGGAGAAAGAGAAGAGGGGAAAGAAGGGAACAAGCAAGCCATGGCAAAGCACACTGCAGAGCAATCTAGAGGCTCCTAAAGTCTCAGTTTTCTTCAAAGAAGCTGTATTTCTTCCCTCTAAAAACTCTGGCTTTGGAAGGAAGGTGGCATACTGTGGGAAGACCAAGGAAATTAAACTTTTCTCATCTTATTGATTCCTATTTCTTTCATTCCATCTGTTTCCTTGGCATAATGTAGGGGTTGACGATCAGCACGGAGTAAGCCGGCTCTGTCACTCAGAAGACAGGAGCTGACAAAGAGACACAGGCTTGGGAAGGCCTCCGATGAGGGAGAGATCTGTGCCAGATGACAGGACTCATGGAGACTTTGACAAAATGTTACAGACAATCAGGAAGCGCAGGCTCCAGCTTCCAGGGATAATAAGCAGTTTCCTTCCTGGGTGCATGCGCATAGATTTGAATATTTCTGATAAAGTGCTTCTTTTTTTTTTTTTTTACACATAACAGGAAGTACATCACAGCAAAATATAAAATGAGAGGGGACAGAAGGAGAGTATAATGAAAAAAACTCAAGTTGATATTACAGAAAACTTGAGTATTTTGCGTCCATAGAATATACATAATATGATGGCATGAGGGGAGAACGTTGTAGAAGTTAAGATTGCAAATCTCATTATAAGGGTGCATTTGCATAAGAGTTGCAAAGCCTGTTTGCTATAGGTTCACACTTTCTTAAAAATCCTACCGCATCCAGTTGCTGGTCTATCATGAGCAGTATCATTTGTAATTCCCATAGGGTCATCTCTAGCCAAAACTCTAAATAGCCATAGAAAATATGAGACTTATATATGAAAGTCAAAAGTAGCAGCACAGATAGTCTTGTGACTATGCTCTATTAAGAGATACAAATTCTCTGTCCTCAAGAAGAGCTTCGTGCAGAGAATGCATCTACTTCGGCAGAGAAAAGACCAAAATGAAAAAAAAAAAAAAAAACCGTTCATCAAAGAACGCTCTCCTTGTTGGAAGCCAAGAGACCCATATATGGTTAAGCTGGAAAATGAATTCGTTTGCCATTCCGTTGCCCCCAACACCAAAGGAAGCGACTATCAACAGCAAGAAGTACGATGCGATCTCTTCACAGGCTCAGGCCTGGACTTGAAAGCTCTTGTGAAAATAGACAAATGTCAGAAACCTGCAGTTCCCTGGGAGCAGAGCACGGGCTTGATTTATAAAATCCACATGTGAAAGCCTTGGTTATAAAACTCTCTCAAGTACTATTATGGGTTGAATTAGAGAGAGAGAGAGAGAGAGAGAGAGAGAGAGAAAGAACACATAGAACACATGAGGGGGTTGGGAAGGGGGATAGCATCTCAGAATGTGACCCTTATTTGGAGACATAGTTTTAATAAGAGGCAACAACGACATTAAAAGAGAATCATTAAGACAATATATGTAAATAACATTACAGACAGGGAACATCAGGACACACAGAGGATATATACATGAGAGAGTGACAGTAAAAAGATGCCAGGGGAACCTGCCCTTCTCTGAGTCAAGGGAAGGTTGAGCAGCTCCTTCCCCTGGTCCTCAGGAGAAGCTTGTCCTGTCAATGCCTCTGGGTCAGATTTCAACCTCATGTTGAGGCAATAAAGTTCTATTGCTCAGGCCACTTTGTGGGCCTGTTTTGTGGCAATTTTTTGCTAAATTAATGTGAACTTGTGTATCAGCTAGTATGAAAGTGGCTTTGAAACTAGGAGCAAGTGTAAGCGTTTGAGGTAGATGACCCTAAAAGTTTGCTATAGTGCCTTGAAGAGAAAGCAGAGTGTTAAAGGTCCTCTGGGTGGGGGTAGCGGTGGGGGTAAGGTCTCAGGTAGCAGTGAAGACACATAACTGGAAAAAATGTGGTTCTTGTCCTAGAGTAAGAAAGGGCTTCACTGACCATGTTCCAGCGAACAGATAGGAAAATTTATAAGGTTAGTCTTATGTGTTACATAGTAGGTTTCTAGACAAATGTTGCTGCAACTTGGTTTGTCCTTGATGCTTATAGTTCAAATGCGAGAGGAAAGAAAGAAATTGAAGAAACAAAGAAAGAATCACAATCTGAAGATTTTAAAAATAAGATGTCTACCCACAGTGAGAAAACACACACACACACACACACACACACACACACCAAGAATGTGGCTGACCAAGCCTTTATTAAAGGGATAAGGCATGGCCATCATAGATCCCGCTGATCAACTCAGCAGAAGCATCAGCCTGGAAGGATGAGAAGGGACTAAAATGAAGGAAGGCTTTGGGGTTCCATAGGCAGAAAAATCAATCCATTCAGCTCCTCAGCTGCAAATATGTGACCCTTCTCCAAAAGGAAAGAATGAAGTCATTTGGAGTTCTAACAGAGGTGGAGCAACCAGTCCTGGCTTCTCTGATTTCTGTGGTCTCCCTTGCAGTGACCCAACTTCAAATGCTGCCATCAATGATTTCTTTCCCTTCGTCCGTATTCAACTGGGCATCGGCTCCTCTACTTGCTTCCACATCCACAAACAGATCTGCCAGTGGGGACTAAAAAATGGTGAAAAGCATTAGTTCATACAGCTGTGCTAAGAAGCCCATGTGATTTCCCTGTTACATTTTTGTAACAGTTCACTGAGATGAATATGCTATTTCTGTTGATTAATAGATGCTCTTGGTGAGAGGTGTCTGCCACAGGCTGACTTTAATCCACAGTCAGCGGCACTGTATGGAGAGGTTAGGGAACTTTTCGGAAGTGGAACCTTACTGAAGGAAGTATACTAGTAGAGGTGGGCTTGGAGGGTTTATAGCTTTGCCCATCTTCCCGTTCCCCTCTCTCTGTTGCCAGTATGTGTATGAAGATAGAACTAGAACTCTACAGCTGTCCACTCCAGCCACCATGCCGTGTCTTACGTGCATTATGGACTCTAGTCCTTTGAAACTGTGTCAAAATAAACTCTGCCCTCCCTTGATTTTAGCCATAGCATTTAATCCAGGCAACAGAAAATTAACCGACAAGTAGAATTTGTCCACGAGCACACATGATAAGACACCAGAGCAAGCAAGCTGGCCAGTCTTCCTGCCCTGTGAGCCACAATCCTAGCTAACACTTTACCTCTGGGTTTGTTCCTTCCTTCTCGGTCCCAGTGTCGTTCATTGATCTGGCCTTCCTAATCTCACACCCTTTTATTACTGAAAGGAAAGCCTTTGATTTCTCCTTAAGTTCAGGATTTCCTCTTTTCAACCTATACATTTTCAACTTACATATTATGTAAAATAAATCTGTTCTGGAGGTAATTCCTGAATCGGTGTCTCTGCTAATCTAATGGCTTTACAAGACAAGCCCTGTCCTCCCTTAGTTTGACATTCTATCTTATTCATCACACTACACTGCCTGTTAAAACCCACGGCTTTCTGAATACCTTGCATGTGTGGAAACTTGTCTGTAGGCCATGTATTTAAACATTACACCGGGAAATACTCCTTCCTCAAAATCCTGTCATTTATGACAGTCATATAAATTGTCCTCCAGTTCAATATGTCAACACAGAAACTGAAGCCATCAACCTCCCTCAAAAGGCCCTCTCCTACACTTTTCTGTTCATCTGCCAATCAGGGCACCTGGGTGCTCTCTCTGACCCTTCCTCTCCTCAAATTGTAAGGGTCGATGATTCACCAAATAATGACACCCCAGACTCAAAAAGTACGTGAAAGCAAAGTGTTTCGTTCTGCAGAAGTCCAGCATGCTGGGGTCTCTCATTACCACCGAGACACACCCATGTGAGCTTGCAGGCCTCATTAGGGGATTCCTGGCTAGAGGGCCTCTATGTTAATCTGTTGGGCACATCTCTATGGACATTCCATTACTGGGGTATGGCAGCTGGGAACTTGCTGAGGAAATCTGGAAACTGTGCTGAGGAAATAACTGAGGAAACCTAGAAACTGCTTCCGACCCATTGACCTTGCCTCAAGCCAAGTGGCTGGGGAGCTTCTGAGGCCTGGACTTGACTGGAATTCCCCAATTCTTAGAAACAGAGATTTAGGCCTAGTCTTCTTAACTGCCAACCTGTTAGAATCAGCCTAGCCTTCTCAATATTAGGTGCTGCTAAATTCTATTGTCTGTACTAAATCTCTGTTCATCTGCCACCTCTCCTCCATTGTCATCACCTTAATCCTCATCCTGGCTCCACAGACTTCTCATCCACAGTGGGTAAAGGTTAACTGGACAAACAGGCCTGTTAGAAGGAGCTAAGACACTCAGGAGGGAGATTACTCAGGAGGCGGGTACACCTTAGTTGAGAGGATGGGAATTAAATGGGAGTCCAATTTGTACGGGGGCCTGGGAAAGAAGCTTAAGGGGGAGGAAAGGGGGTGGCAGGCTCCGCTGAGAGCCTGAAGATAAAGAGAAGACCAAAGCAGAGGAAACAGGGCTAGGATTGTGGGTCAGATTCCTTATACTTACCTTAGTAAGAGCGTGGCTTCCTTTGTATGTGGTACTCACTGTACTTCTTCAACCTGTTTCCTATAAACCAAGCAACACAGTCATTCCAGTTGAGGTTTGATCTATTGCTGTGTATTGTAATGCTAAATTCTATACTGGAAGGTCTGGGCCTACAGGTGGTTTCTCCTGTTTACAAGCTTTTGTTATGTGAACCTCTTTCCTTGATTTAAAACTATTGGTTAAATAAAACTGGCTACAGCCAATTACTGGAGGGATTAGAGGTAGGTGGGTTTGGAGTGACCTGGTTGGAAGAGGAGAGACTGTGGGAGAAAGAAGACGCAAGAGAGGGAGGAAGTGGTCATGAGAGGAAAGGATCCATCAGCCCATGGCCAGGACAAGCAGCAAGTATGTGGGGTACCCTTCTGGGGACGCATCCAGGCCTGCAGTTAGAAGAGTAGATTAGGGGTAAACCACTCCAGTAATTGTCAAAGCCAAATAAAATAGCCATAGTCTTGAGTCTCATTTATCTGTAAGACAGTCAAGAATAAGCTTACACTGTTGTACTACACAAGACTACTTTCCGTACAGCTGAGCTCTTTATTTTCTCCTGAAGCTGCCTGTGCTCAGCAGTAGTGCTTCTGAAGCAATGGCTGCAATGGCTACCTTCCCTTTCCACCACCATTCACTACCTGTTTCCTCCTCTGAGTGTGTGGTTATCAGTGCATGCACACCTCTATTGAATTTAGCCTAAGCCAAACCAAGTGGCATTTCATTTACCCGCCTTTTTTTTTTAATGATTGTTTCTATTAGGGCATGAGTTGGGTTAGCATTAAAAAAATGTTCTCATGAAAGATTATTACTTCTTTATTAATACATGAAGCATCAGCTAAAGAGCATGAAGTGATACCATCTGAATGGAGACTATATCTTGAGGTCAGACCAAAGAAGGAGACAAGTTTAAAGCTGTACAAACCAGCAGTGGGAGGACCATCTATACTTAGTGACTAGTCTGTCAGAGTGAAAACCTCAAGTGGGTTGTAAATATAGGGTTGATTCTTTGGGGGAGGGGGGTTTTGTCTATTTGCTGATTCAGCTCCTACAATCAAGAGATTCTTGTTGCTGTTCTGTTTTACTTGAGGCAAACGAAATCAAATGATTTCATGTGTATTCCTGATGTTTGTTTTTTCTAACACTAGCTGAACTCTGTATTTTGTAATACCCCTTTAGTTTCAATGATGAGAAATAGGATTTTTAAGACATCTATTTCACATGTGTCTGCTATGAAAATCCAACCAGATTGTTTTTATTTTTTTAATTTTTAGGAATTCCAGGGACTTCTGTATTCTCATAGACTGGACTCTGGGTTCTCCTGTAATCACTTTTTTTTTATTCCTAAGATTCAGTAGAATGCTCTAGAAACACATTTTTCTACAGCAGGAAGGCAAGTGGATGGTTAAGGCACCATGGTTACTTAGATATTTTGAACCTCAAATGTACTAGTATAATGCTTCCCTTAATTATTCTTTAGAAATAGAAGAAAAAAATGAATGAATATCTTTTGAGGACTGTTCATTTCATGAAAGTGATGACTTTAAATTGGGAAATGAACAGAACAGCCATAATTAAAGTTCTCTGGTATTGATTGGTTGGGCCACATGATAGGTGCTTTAAGTGTTTAGAAGAATAACTAGAAGACTAGACAGAGCAGACCAGCAGTACCCTTAACCTGCCCCAAGATGGGAGGACAAAAAGAGAAAGAGAGAGTGGGAAGGGAAGGGGAAGGAAGAGAACGGAAGGGAAGGGAAGAGAAGGAAAGGGAAGGGCAGGGGGAGGGGAGGGGATAGAAGGGGAGGGGAGGGAAGGGAAGAAATTGAGAAGGGAAGGAAGGGAAGGGGAGGGAATGCAGGGATGCTTTATCCATGCCTTTCACAAGCAAATTATTCACATCCAACTTCCATATCTTTACAAAACAATTTTTCAAATCTAATGTTCTGGACTTTGACAATTTATCCCCATTTTCAAGCACCAGTGTATATATACAAACAGATAGATAGAAATACACATGCACACACTCCTAGCTTTATATTTAAATTTACAAAGGGTAAGAGGGAAGGGAGAGGACTTTCTTTTAAAAGAAGAAAAGAAAGATGAATAAAAGAAATAAAGAGAGAGAAAGAAGGAAGAAAGAAAGAAACCCCAGTAGGTTTGATCTGAACAAAATGGTTATTCAAATGGGTCCCGTACTAATTTTACAAAGATGCGTGATAATATCCAACATATGGCTTTAACTATGCTTTTTAATATTAGAAATTGAATGCACATTTTAAGACATAAGTTTTGCTGATATGCTGTTGATAATACAGGAGAACTATTTTCCATTTGTTTCTGATTATCTTGAAGACAGCCTGGGGATCATTTGCCCATGGTTTAAGAGCCCTCTGATAAGTCCACAGATGTGACAGGCAGGCATGTGTGTCAGCTACTGCAGGAAGGCTGCATGAGGGTGGCTTAGCCAGAGACCTCCTCCCGTCTGTTACTGTTCCTAAGTTCAAGCAGAACTGAAAGATAAATGCTGTCTGTCAGCATTATTACCTTATGGATTCTGGAGGCAGATTGGCAGGAAATACAGGTTGAGTGACCGGGTGATCGTAAGCAAGTTAGTTGACTTCTCGTTGCCTTAGTTTATTCATCTGAAAAATAGGGACATGGCTGCATGTGTGCTGTTGGCAAGATGAACGGACCTGGAATGACAGCTCCACAGAGCCCTTGACCTCTGCTGCCCTGGATCTGCCAGCGAGACTTATTCCAGTTTCCCAACCAAGGTTCCTCTGCTTCTCTTTTCTCTCCCTTTCCTCTATGTTCACACTCGTCCTCGGTGTCTTAGTGAGGACATCCCTCACCTCTCTTCCAGTTTGCTGGGTTTTTACAATCATTGCAGATGCTATTTGCCATTTGAATACCTATTGGTCTCTTCAACTAGACCCCAAGATCAAAGACAGAGCCTGGATATGTCTTCTTCACCATGGTAATCTATCTTGTAAATACTTTGCACTGGAATTAGCCATACCTACAAATGCAGTATGCATCCCTGCATGCAAATGTGTTTCTTGCAAAGCCAGAAAAAAAATGGCAACTTTTGTTCTTTGGCATGGTCATCTAATGTAGTCAAGAGAGTAAACAAAATATATTGCTTTGTTTTCTCGTTAATTTATTCTCAGACATCCATACAGATCCATACATATCCACACATATCCATGTAACTCCATACACCTCCATATGCATCCATATGCATCCGTGTACACTGACTGGCAGGAATACACATGCAGACACTCTTCTGGTCACTGCTTCCTTTTATATTTTCTGTTTGTCTTTGGCTAGGAATGTTAGATTTTTCTGGGTTTACCTTCTTTTTCATGAATTCTATCTTTTTCCTTTATTGCTTTTAGTTCTTTCCTTGTACCTCTGTGCTCAGTGTTTGAGAAGACGCTTCCATTTGACTTACACCTCACTCATCTTGGTTTCAGTAGAATAGGATTCCTTTTTTATCCCTTTCATTAGCTGATTTAATTTGGGAGATTGTTATTTTACAGGTCTTATCTTTCCCCTAAGCTCTGTTAAAATATTCTGATTTCTCTCTCTCTCTCTCTCTCTCTCTCTCTCTCTCTCTCTCTCTCTCTCTCTCTCTCTCTCTCTCTTGTTTGTCTTCATGTCTTGAATTTTCTTTATTTTTGAGATCTCCCAGATATAGCTCAGACTCCTTGGATACTTTGGATCATGCTCTTGCTCCTGTCAGGTCCCATTAGGATTTGATTCCCTTAGTTCCATTCTCCTAAGACTTGGGACAGTAACCACCTTGTAAGGCTAGACATAAGGTGTTAGTATGTGCTAGGAGCTGACAGTGAAAGGGGGAACCTGGTCCAACAGCTATAGGGTATGCTTTTCGAAGCCATCTCCTCCCCCAAAGTCCTGTTTCCTAAAGATCTAGACCTGGAAGGCTCAACTTCATTCACACTGCATCTATCCTGCAGGGTACCCAGAGACAAATGGTAATAGTGGATGAGGACTGCCACTTACCATTTAATTTAAAAATTATCTGAGGGGATGAGGGTAGACAAGGACAACAACAAACTCTTTTATATTAAAGAAATTTTTTTATATGAAAGAAAAGTTGGAATGAGCAAAGTTAAAGCAACCAATTAGGAGCAATTTCCAATTTTTAAGAGAAAATTACAAATTAAAACGTCTCTGAAGTTTAGTAAGACACCCTGTAAGACACTCAAGATTCATATGGGAAAAATTAGCCTCAAAGCTTTATGTACTCTTTGAAATACATCACGGCCAGCCTTAAACACCCCCTAGAGAGGGCACAGGGAGATTATTAAGAAACTAGACTGTAGAATGTGTCATTCCGCCTCCTGCTGCCTCAGTTTCCCCACTTGGAGAAAAGAGGGGTTGCTAGTTTGTAGAGGTTAAATGAGACAGTATCTGAATACTGTTTAGAATTGTGCCGAGAGCATAGAAATGCTACAAATGTGTTTGTTTAGCAAAATAAGGTCAAGTATAGAATAAAATAAAAAAGAGAAAAACAACCCAGTAGCTAAAGCTTAGGACATTACAGTGGAAGTTTTGCTATTCAAGATGCCATTGGCTTGGTTTTTTTCTTTTTTTTTCAATTGATTAAAAAAAAAATCTCTGCCATCAAAACGAGTTTGTTACTGCCCATTTGAAAACAGTTCTTAAGCTGATGGTATCAAAAGACTGAAGATGTAGACAGATCTGGAGTGAGGAGAATTTCTAGTTAGAAAAAAAAGGGGGGTATTTGTCTTTGTTTTCTTGGAGCACTTGCTCTTTGTCTGTTTGATGGAGTCTGGCTCTATATTGAGGCTAGCCTTGAACTCACTGTGGCTCTCCATGATCTGGTCTCAAACATGTGATCCTCCTGCCTCAACCTTCCAGTGATGGGATTATAGACACACAGATACATCACCTAGCCAAGAAGATGTTTCCATTTTAATATAATTTCAAGTTGATAGTAGCAGAGAAAAGGGCTTTATCAGCAATGTTAAAAAGGCCGGAAAGCCGCCATGGTTCAGAGATTGACACTCTTGTACGATGACTATTCCCCATCTTTTGAGCATACCCACAAAGCCACACATTTAGAGCTCTGGCTGTCTCTTTGCTAATTCTGCAACCACAATATTTTAAAACTGATAAAATATTACCTTTATCTAAACATTGATAAGAATGCCAAATAATTGAGTACAGAGCAAACATTTTGGGGGGCATTGAGATGGGCAATCTGTGGATTATTCCATCTGATTTTCTGGCAAGAAAGATGATATGTTTTACATTCCCCATTGCTGAGTAGCTCTTCACAGACTTGGAGGCAGAGGTACCTTTTTTCAATCCCAAAAGCTTAGAAAACAAAACAACAAAGTAAATCTAATTTAAATTAAATCATTGTGATGGATAATTCTTCTCTTCAATGTGAATAGATTGGGTCAGGCTTCTGAGTGAGGCTATCTTCTGGAGGGATTAGCTAAGTGGGGAGAGTGTCCCCTTAAGTGAGATCCAGTGGTGGTCCCAATAAGAAGAGAACTGAGGAAACAAAGCATTCCTCTGCCTGCCCCCGCCCCTCTCCGGTGGCATCTACTACTCTTGCTTCCACTGCTGCGCCTGTCGTCTGCTGACGTCTGAATTCAGCCTCTTCAGTCTTCCAAGAGGGAGCTGGGGCCAGAGACTCTCCAGAAACCCACCAGACAATCAGTACGAGCTCAGGACCCCTGACGCAACCAGCATTGTGGACTGAGCAGGTAGCACCTTGTCAGCCCACTGGAGTAAAGACAACCACTGCTTGGGCTACCCAACACATAGGATGTAAACCCCCTTTCTCATATATAGTTATCCCATCAAGTTCCATTTCTCTAGAGAACCCAACTGATTCCATTGTCATGATGAACTAAATGTTTTATCCAACAGAAGTGTTAGATAAAAATGGGTTCTGATCTGTGCATAGGAGGGACGCTAAACAGGGCAGTGATTATGAACCTCTGAGCAAGCATCAGTCAACTGTATGATTAATCCATGCAAAGCACTCATGTGCTGATCCAGGCAGGCAAGAGCAATTCGAGGTTTCAGCCTCTTGCTCTACAGACTCATCCCATTTCTTGTCAGTCTTCTGTGTTATTAATATCAGATAGACTCCAGTTCGAAGACAGTCTTTCCGTAATTTGTTTTTTAAAGAGCAGGCGAAGCTCATGCTTTTGAGGGAGAGGGCAAATGTCTATGACACAGGTCAAGTCAACTGCAAATTTGGATTTTCAAATCTATAACATTGCCCAGGCTCCGACCCTCACCTTCTGTCTCCACTGACAAAGAGAACCAGAGTGATCTGCCTCCTGGACTCCTGTAACACGAGAAAGCACTCTTCTGTGTCTAATCCACCATCAATTTTGCAGTGGCTTGCTGCCATTAACACACTCCAGGTAGGTAGTTGTCACGATGCATTAGCTCTGAAAGAGGCTGACAGCATAACTGCAGGCGAGCTCGGGGCTCGGTCCAGGCCAGCACCTGCCACCTGCTCAGGCAGGAGCAACCTCTGTCAAGACACAGGCTGGCAAGAAGCTTCAGGAATCGTGTCGGTGCCCTTTGTGGACAGCATGCTGCAGGGCAGCCTGTCTAGTAAAAGCAGGACAGAACCCTTTGCCAGCCACCTGCCTGCCCCCATATGGTGGCCATTTAAAAACCATCACTTTCACAAAGAAAGCCTTGAATTAGTCACTTATCAGATGCAGTTTTGACTGGCCCAACTGTTCAGTGCAGTCATCTGATGGTGGTTAGCCCTGTTGTGGTCTGTAGGTTTGGGGTGTGTGTCGGTGAGGAAGATACTGCATGCTCCTAGCTAAGCCAGTGAGTCAGGTTCACTCTGCCTCCAGCACCCTCAGTATTCCAATCTGGGAGCCAGGGCCAAGGAGTGGGAGATCTTCCATCCATCCCATCAGCCTTCGAGGTTTCATGGACCATGGAAGGAAGTGCAGAGCATTTTGCAGGGCGACTGCCTCTTTCCACACTCTCCTGGTCCGAAGGGAGAATGTTCCCAGGGAAGAAGGGGAATCCTTTAAGAAACCACAATTAAACCCTGAAAACATCCTAAAGGGTCCCTGGGTGAGTCAGCCGATGGTGTAACAACAGCAGCACCCTTTGCTGGGGCCTAGCCTTCCGGCAATAGCTGCATGTCTAAATTGTCTATTTTTTGTTTAGTTTTAAATTACATTCAAAAGACAATCGAAATGTTTGACAAGACTTTAATAGAAACAATGATGTTTTCTTCCTCCTTTTTCTCTCTGCTTTTTTTTGTTTTGTTTTGTTGTTGTTTTCTTTTTTTCTGGCTGTCCCCTCAACTCCCCTCACACCATACAAACTCCTTAAGAGGATGAAGGGCCTTTGTCACTGTCAGGATGCTAAAAAAAATGTTTTGGATAAATGAAAACAACAACAAAAAAATAATCACAGGCCAGGTGGTAAGAAACCAGATGTCTTACAGGTTTTTGAAATACCGTGCAAAGGTTGTAGGGGGAGGGGCTGAGTGACTCACCGGCAGAAGCAATGAAGCCGTTTTAGACTGGTTTTGGAACATGCTAAAGATGTTAGAATTCAGATTCATATGGTTGTGATATCACACTAAACAAAGCCTGGTGGTACTCAGTCCCAGAACAAAGTTCATGTTAACGAAGCTGAGCAAAATTCCATGCACTCGGTCTGTGTCTTACTTAATCAGTGTTCTATTGCTGCCAAGAGACTCCGTGACCACAGCAAATCTTATCAAGGAAAACACTGAATTGGGGCTGGCTTATGGTTCAAAGGTTTAGTCCATTATCATCATGGTAGAAAGCATCATGGCCTACAGGCCGACATGGTGCTAGAGAGGTAACTGAGAGTTCTTTATCCATATCATCAGGCAACAGAAAGAAAGTGTCACTAAGCCCTGCTTGAGAACTGGAAAACCTAAAGCCCAGAGACAGTGACACACTTCCTCCACCAAGGCCACACCCACTCCACCAAGGCCACACCTCTGAAACCCTGTCAAGTAGCCCCACTTCCTAATGAGCAAGCATTCAAATCTTTGAGCTTATGAGAGTCACTCCTGGGCAGGCCGCCACAGTCTAGTTTTGTATCTTTAAAGTATCCATTTGAACCCTCTGGCTAATTTCTCCTTTGATCTTGGGTTTTTTTTTTAGTTGATTCTGAGTTTCCTGATACTTGTGATCTGGTTACTGGTAGACCTTTGTTGAATGGAAACGAGGAAGAGGGCCAGGGAAAGAGGGCAATGGGATAGATGCAGTGCCTGAGGCTCCTGAGAGCTGGATAGAGTTCTCCAAGGTCTGAACATCAGACCTACTTTACACACATCCCAAAGGAATAGTTTAAAGAAGACAAATGACTTTCCATCACTTCTCCTCCAACCAGCAGCTTGCCAATGCGTTCTTTTCTTCTTCTTCTTCCTGACATCTAACCACCCATCCCTTCCTTCTTTACTGAAACAAGCACTCAGTCTCTACCCTGGGGCTTCCTTGTGACATTGAACTCCTCTGTCTAATTGACAGGTCTCCAACTCCACTCAGGTGTCCCACAGACTTTCACACCTCACAATCCAAAATGAAGCTCCACCCAACTCTCTCACCAGCTCCCCACCACCTCAGTGAAGGGTGTTGGACACCTTGTTCATTCTAGAAATCCAGACACATCCCAGCTTCGTTCCCAGGTCCCACCCAATCAGTCATTGAGTCCCGTGGATTCCGTGTCCTCCCATCTCTCGGCCCCTCTACTCCACTTCCTATAACCGCTCACTCACTTAGAGGTCTTCATTAGTCTCGTGGTGATCGAGGACTATTACAGCAATCTTTCACTCATCCCCAGTGTTGCCTTTGTGACCTTTAGGAAATGGAAACAGTCCACGTTCCCTCACCTCTGCATACATCTTAGCTTAAGGCCTCTTCTCTGCCCCACCCCACTCCCGCCCCGGTTATCTCCTGAGGCATGTTGAGTTTCTGTGGCATCACCTGTGAGGTGCTGTGTTGTGCACTCACTCCATGAGCTCTGTCTCCTCTCCATGCTCTCCTCCGGTGCTTCAACTACATGTCTCACAGGTCACACTGCTTCATCTCACAGGAACACTGCATGTTCCCACGGGTGCATCCCCAGGACCAGGCATACAGAGAGAGCACTGCCCCAGCTCTGCAGTATCCTTGAGACCAGAAGGGAGTATATCATGTATACATCAGGGCCAGAGCTGCTACAGCATGAGAGTGAGGAAAAGAGGGAAACCCACCCAGTGTCACCAGTTGCTAAGACACTGTCGCCTACTCTCTAACTCAGAGAAAAGGGATGGCGTACGGCATTCCTCCTGAACATTGCCTTTAGTCTGTTCTTTCTTGGTCAGAAAAAATCCTTTGTTATTATCTTAACTTCATTCCTTCTATACATCTGTCAATCATCTTCCAAAGCCAAAAATTGCTTCATAACAAATCCTTTTAAAAGTCCTAAGGAGCTCCCAGTCTACCAGACTCATGAAAAGCACTTCCACTCTTTCTATGAGAACAAGCTCTCTCAAGAACTTAATTTTGAATATACTTATATCAGCAACTTGTACATTGGCCCAACTATCTATCTATCTATCTATCTATCTATCTATCTATCTATCTACCTACCTACCTACCTACCTACCACACACACACACAAACACACACACACACACACATATACACTTTACATGGGCCATATATATACGTATATATAGTAAATATATATATATATGTATATATATACACATATATATGTGAACATAGAAAGGTTTGAAACAGCAACAACAAACATCAGACTAGACAGTGAAACTATCACCATGACAACATGTGATGAGGCATATAACTGAGGTTGGAAACCATAAACTATGAAAGACAGAGTTTGATCTCTTTGGTTCTCCTACCTGTAGCTGGTAATGTACAAATTCATGTATCAAAGCAATACTGATGGGCCGCGGGAAACATGCCCATTTTAAAAGAGATTTAATTTTTCTCTAGTAATGTCTTAGGGTTTTATTGCTGTGAAGAGACATCATGACTAAGGGAACTCTTATAAAGTCAAACATTTAATTGGGGCTGGCTTACCATCTCAGAGGTATAGTTCATTATTATCATGATGGCAAGCATAGTAGAATACAGGCAGACATATTGTTGAAGGATCCAAGAGTTCTATATGTTAATCCTTCAAAGGCATCCAGGAGGAGACTGGCTTCTGCAGGCATCCAGGAGGAGGGTCACTTCTGCCCTGGGTAGATACTGAGGATAGGACCTCAAAGTCCACCCCCACAGTGTTGAAATTCCTTCACCAAGGCCACACCTACTCCAACAAGGCCTTACCTCCTAATAGTGCCACTTTACATGGGCCAAGCATATGCTAGCCACCACAAGCAGCACAACAGGCCAATAAACTCTGATCACTCACTCACATAAGATTAAAAGCCATTGTGAGGGACTGGAGAGATGGCTTAGCAACTAAGAATACTTGTTACTCTTGCAGAGGACCTGGTTACCAACACCCAGGTGGTGGCTTACAACCATCCATAACTCCAAGGCACTCATATAATGAACATTTATGCACATAAAATAAACTAAAAGAAGCAGTATGGTTTCTTTCTACTTATTGTTAAAATGAAACAGAATAATAATAAAAAGATCTAGCACATAGAAGAAAGATTTTTGAGACAATGGAAAATGAGCTGAGTTTTAGCTAGTTTTCATCTCTTGAGCAGATGTTAGATTATTTGGGATTGACCAAAATGATGTCATAAATACATCATGTGACAAAAGAAATGGATACTAAGGGGTGGGAAACTGTGCCCTTTAATTTTTGTAATTCCATATGGTCAAATTCAAACAGGAAGTTGGGGTACCATAGCCAAATTGGTGGTAACTAGGAAGTGACCCAAGCCAGGCAGAATATCACTGACTAACAACACCATGTTGTTTTCGATGCAGCAACAATGGAGCTCCAGGCTGTCTGGTACTGTTGACAGTACCAAAATGGGGAATTCTGTCATCAGAGGACTAGATACAGCTCAGGGCCTGTGTTCAAATAAAGGAATCATTGCACAGAGTTGTGGTTTGTATAGAAGCTGAGATGTGTTTGCATGAAATTCCTGGTGTCACTAAAAATTGAAACTTCTGCTTCAACAAAACACACAGATAATGTTACTGAACCATGTCCAATCTCACAGTGTTCATTTGAGTCTGGAAGAGATACAGCCTTCAGTACTTGAAAAGAGAGTGTCAAGATGACTTTACCTCTGCTTGAAAGGAAACAAAACTCCTAGACCTCTGACCAAGGGCTCATTCTTGAGTATCATCTATTAGGGTGGTGGCAGCGTAAGGGCATCAGAGTGACATGACTTCCAACACAAGTCAGGGCCACATTAAGAGACCTGGTGAAGGTGTTGCAGTGGGCTCTAAGCCAGGAGCTCTCTGCTGGTAATTGTGTGTGTACGTGTGGGAGGGGGTGACCAGGAATGGGGCCCTGAGTGGGATTTAAAGTGAATAAGTAAAAAAAAAAAATGAAATTAATTTAATGAAGGATCCAATCTTGTCTTTTTTACATGTGTATATCCATCTTTTCCAGCACCATTTATTGAAGAGATTATGTTTTTCCCATTGTGTACTCTAAATCTCCTTCTCAAGCATCAGTTGAGCACATACATCTGGGTTCATATCTGGGTTTTCTACTTTGTCCCATTAGTCAATATGTCTATTTTTATGCACCATTAGGTTTTGACTTCTGGGCCTTTGCAATATACTTTGAGAACGGAAAGTGTGACTTATTCAGTTTTATTCTTGTTTAAATTCCTTTGGCTGTTCAAGATCATTTGTAATTCTACAGAATCTCTATTTCTTGAAAGATGTCATTGGGATTTTGAGAGAAATTGATTAAATCCGCAAATAGCTTAGAGTTGACATTTTAAATTGTGGATGTTTCCATCCATGAGTATTTTGTCTTCTTATTCTCTATACCTGTATTATTTTCCTTCATCAGGTTTTATAATCTTTATCGTCCAACCTTTCACTTATGTGGTTAAATATATTCCTAAGTATTTTATGTTTTTAAGCTGTTGTGATATTATTCTCTTTTTAAAATGTTTAAAGATTTATTCAGTTTTACTTTATGTGTATGTGTAAATACTTACGTGAATGAATGCATGTGTGTGTATGTGAGTGTGTATTTGTACACACGTGTGAGTGCATGTATATGTGTTTACTGTCTGCTTGGATGCCTGCAGAGCCCAGAGGAGGGTACCATCCCCTGGAGCTGGAGTTACAGGTACTTGTAAGCTGCCCAGTATGAATTCTGAGAACCAAACTCAGATCCTCTGTAAGAGCAGTTCACAAACCTCTGAGCTGTCTCTCCAGCCATGGCTTACTAATATTTTAGTGAGGATTTTTATACCCATGTTCATCGAGAACATTAGCCTGTAGTTTTGGTTTGTATGTTTGTTTTCATTTATCTTTAGTTTTGCCATCAAGAAGATACTTTCTTTATAACAACTATTTCTTCTTCTATTTGGGGGAGAATTTAAGAACTGTTTGGCATTAATTTATCTTTAAATGTTCGGTAGAGTTAACCTGCAAAGCAGTCTCCCCTGAGTTCTTCATTGGAGCACTTTTGATGCCAATCCTAATTCTCCATTTATTATTATCAGTTGGTCTTCTCTTAACTCAGTCTTGGCAAGTTTTTGTTTGTTTGCTTGTTTGTTTGTTTGCTTGTTTGTTTGTTTGCCTGTTTGGGGTTTTTGTTTGATTTTTGGACATATGCTGCTTCATAACAGTCCCTTATGCTCTTTTTAATTCCCATGGCTTAGGTTGTATTGTCTTCTCTTTTCATTTCTGATTTTGTTTATTTGACTCTTCTTTGTTTTTTATTTGGTCACATTGAAGACTTGATAATTATGTTTGTCTTTTTTATTTCTTAGTTAAAACACCGAAAGCCCGATGACAAAAGCTGAAGCAGACAACTGAGATTATATCAGACTAAAAGCTTCTGCAAAGCAAAAAATGAACATCATCAAAACAGAAAGCATCCTACGAGTAGGATAAATATGTGCAAACTCTCCGACAGTAGCTCTCAACCTGTGGGTCGCAGTCCCTTCAGGGGTAGAATGACCCTCTCAAGGGGTATAAACTAAGACAGTCAGAAAACATAAATGATAATGAGTCATAAAAATAAAAATAGCAAAATTACAGTTATGACGTAGCAGTGAAAATTTTATGGTTGGGGTCAACACAACATGAGGAACTGTACTGAAGGGTCACAGCATTAGGAAGGTTGAGAAATACTGAACTATCAGATGAAGAGGTAGGATCCAAGGTGCACAAGCAAGTTTTACAACTCAATATCAAGAACTAACTATCCAAAACAGGGAAACAAACCCACCAAAAGCAAAACCCGGAAAACTTAATTTTAAAATGGACAAAGGAACTGATTATACATTCCCTCAGAGAAAGCATACAAATGCCCTGCAGTTCTTTGAAAAGGTCGTCGGTGTCACGTATGTGCCCAAACTCCCATTTCTGGATATCTTAACATCAGATAAGAGAAAGGCCCTTACACTAAGGGTTTGTACAAGTTTACAATAATGACAATAGGAATAATAAAGAAGGAACTTTGGAGGTTACAAGAGGTTTATAGTACAGATCATGTGGTCATTGTGAAGGCCAGTATCTCTAGATTTGTCAGGTTCTACATATATTAAACATGTACAGTATTCTGTATATCAATTGTACCTCAATAAACTGACTTAAAATTTAAAAAGTACTGCAGTGGAACAAATCAAGCAATGCAGAAAGTGAAACAAAAGATCTAGTGTTGAGTCTTTAGCACTATGCAGATGTCCACACATCATGACACGGCCATGCAAACTGGAGTTTTCCTCCAACCCTACCTGACACAACAACCAGTTCCCCCAGTTCATCAGAGGGCACACACCTCACTCTAGACAACTTGCAGACCACCATGGTCAATGGCTAAGAGCTGCATCTGTGTCAGTCAGTCACAAGGCTTCACATGGAATTGCCCACCAACCTTTGTCTAGATGAAAATTCCTCTTGGAAATACCTATTTCTTCTTTGTTTGACATGACTTTAGAGTGCACCACAGAAGATTTACTGGGGTACATGTGGAAAAGATTAGTTACTGCATAGAGTTAGAAAAAAGTTAATTAGCATCCAAATAAGTTAGACTTATATTTTATCTAACAGTCATTAAAACAGAGACTGAATTTAAGATCTTCTGTCTATGGATAAATCTTAGTAGAAGAAAAACTATTCCATTCAGCCGAAGAATAAGTACTGTCCTTGGATGTAGCGATGCTTTCTTCTTACTGGAAATAGTGAGTGCTAGTGTTGGAAAACTTTCCATGTTGTGTGGGATACATTAGATGAACATAAAATATATAGAAATCATATGGAATTATGGAAAATTAGGCTATAGGGTAAAATAAATTCTTCCCCTTTTGAGTTAATTATTAATACTTCTCTAGGAAACAAACAACTGACACTATTGTTTTCTTTACAGACGTTACCCAAGAGTGAGGAAAACAGGTAATTTCATTAGACAATAATCCAGGGTGATCATTTAGCGATTGCATGCACGTGTTCCTGACCATAAAAACACCTTACAGAGGTCTTGGACACTTTGATTTGTTGAAAGGCTCAGTGTAGTAGATGGGGAAAAAAATGCTACAACAGGTTCACAAAATGTACTGTGAATTAAAACACCCTATGATGTTGCTTGCATGTTATTATTTTAACAATAAAAGATATAATAGACTAGACCACTTGCAATTAAGAAGCTTAAGCATATAGAACATAGTGGGAAAAGACATATAGATTTCTTTGGATGGTCATGGTTCTCTTTCACTGGCCAGAACTGTGTATTAAACCTTGGAGATATACATTTCAAAGACCAGTGATCCTGAACCTATAAATGGAATTATGTATTTTCCCATGCCTGGAAAAGAAAGACATATTGAAGTTCTAATCCTAAATTTCTCAGAATGTGAGTTTATCTGACAGTAGATTCTTTATAGCGTGATCAGGTAAAAGTGAAGACTTTAGCTCTAATACTACACACAGAGGGAAGACAACAGGAATAGACAGGATTGGAGAGATACCTGCAAAATCCAAGAGCTATCAAAGATACAGACACTTGGATGAGGCATGGAAGGATTCCTGACTGGGTTTAGAGAGAACACCTCCTGCAAATATTCGGTTTCCTTCTGGCTTCCAGAGCTGTGGTGCCATGCATATCTTTTAAATACTTGGGTGCTTCAGCCATTGGAAACTAAGACACCTAGTGTGCTGGTAAGATTTTTTTTTTTGTCAACTTGACAAAAGCTATGTTCATCTGGGAAGAGAGAATCTCAACTTTAAAAAATGCCAGTCTTTAATCTGTGGGACATTTTCTTGATTCATAATTTATGTAGAAGGGTTTAGTTTGCTGCAGACAGGGCCACCTCTAAACTGATGGACCAGCCTATGTTGCATTAATTACATTCCTCTTGGAGTTAATAGCTTCTTCTTTTACTTGAACTTCCTTTGCCCTGGACCGTGCTCCTGGATCTGTAGTCATGACTCTCATAGCAATGCTAACAGCTTATATACAATATCCACTGTATCAAATCTCTCATATACTTGATTTGAGTGTTATAACTATCTACTGATTTTTATAGTGGAGAAATTAAATTAAAGGTATAACTTTGCTAACGTGGTAGATCATGAACCTCAGGTTTTGTCACCAAAGCCTGACCCTTTAAAGCACTGTGCCCTGTGATTCCACCTGGGATGCCATTTGGCTAAATACCAACAAGATATATGGGTGCTGCCCATTTGGATGTGTAGCTCTCATTCTCATCCAGTCTTGAGCACCATGACTGATCAGGCTACAAATACAGAGATCATTAGCAATAATTTTAACAGCTTGGGGGTGAAGAGAGGACCCACTAGTTAAGAGCACTGACTGCTCTTTCATAAAACCAGGATTCAATTCCCAACACCCACATAATGGGTCACAGTTATCTGTAACTCCAATTCTAGGAGTCCTAATACCCTCTTTTGGTCTATGTAAGCACTGCAGGTATTTGTTGCACAGACATATGCAGAGAAAACACTAAACACGCAATATAAAACTAAGTATCTCTCAAAGAAAGTTAACAATTTTTAAAATAATTGCAACACTTATTTGAAATGTGCATCTTTTCCCAAATATGAAGTACTTAATTTTTAACTCTTAGTGAGCTAGTGAGAAGTCATTTTTCAAAATAATTTGATAATTTATAGATACTTGAAGGTACTCAGTTGAATTTGGCTTCAGGCCAGCTATTTATATTAAACTAATATTTCACTGTGTAACTAAAAGGTTCAAATGAAATTGACCACAAATACATAGTTGCATAATAAAAATACATACATATATACATACATACATACATACATACATACATACATACATACATACATACAAACCCTACATTTTCAGTTCTCTTGTGACTCAACAAATGGAGCCAAATTTAGGTCTATTAAGCTCTGCCTCACAGAAATATCACGGCAATCACCACTCAGACCTTACGGAGACACTCTTCAAGTAGGAACAACTTGATCAAACAACAGGAACTCATGCGGCTGGACGAGTGCCCACTTGGTGCACATGCCAGGTGCGAGGCTCTCTGAACCCAACACTTTACTATGAATGCCTGACTTCACGGAAGGAGAGATTAGTGGTCAGGATGTCAGAACCCGGAGAATCATAGGGCATCACGAGGATCTCAGCAAGGAGAATCTGATCTGTAGCTGAGTCACCACCCAGATGCTTTCCTCTTCTGTCAGTGACCTGGGGACACATAAAAGCATCTAGGCACCATGTGGAGCCTGTCATCAACATGACTTCCTCTTCCTGGAGCTTATTTTGTCAGGTGAGAAAATGAAGATAACATTACCATTAATTGTGACTTTAATTCTGATTAAATCTGCCTCTCCAGAATCTGGCTTTTGTTTGTTTGTTTCTGTCTTTATTTTTACCTAGATTATCCAGGGTGGTAAAAAAAAAAAAAAAAAAAAACCTACTCGATTCTCCAAATTCCTCATTTTTCAGTCACAAAATGGGAACATCGCTTTGAAGGGAACGATGGTGTTCATCTATTATAGAGGGTATCCACATAGCCATACCTCTCAAAATGTCCTGATTCTTTCTTGCAGGAGTTTGTCAAAAATAATACTTTTGTTTGTTAAAAATACATCTGCTCCAGGATGGTCTTTGGTACAAATCTTTTTGACCCACCTTTTAAGAAAGATTAATGGAGGAGGAATGGGCTGTGGGGCTGAGAGGAGGCGAAGGAGGGAATACTGGGGTTGGGATGTATTGTATGAGAGACAAAAACAGAAAGAAAGAAAGAAAGAAAGAAAGAAAGAAAGAAAGAAAGAAAGAAAGAAAGAAAGAAAGAAAGAAAGAAAGAAAGAAAGAAAGAAAGAAAGAAAGAAAGAAAGAAAGAAAGGAAGGAAGGAAGGAAGGAAGGAAGGAAGGAAGGAAGGAAGGAAGGAAGGAAGGAAGAAAGAAAGAAAGAAAGAAAGAAAGAAAGAAAGAAAGAAAGAAAGAAAGAAAGAAAGAAAGAAAGAAAGAAAGAAAGAAAGAAAGGCTAACTTTGAGACAAACCCTTTCTGAAGTTGCTTAGTAAAACCACTACATGCCAGTCTCAGAAATAAAAACAGAGACTATAATCTGAATGGCAGGGCATCATTTTTTACTGAAATGCTGTTTCAAAACCACAAGACAAAGAAGGGATAGACCAGGTTAAAAAAAGAATTCTGATTGGTAACAGCACATATTGGTGTGGTGACTTTTGATCTTGAATATTTGACCTTAGTTTAGAATTTCTCTTTGCTTTCTTGGGCGTCTACGGCTAATTCTGTGCAGTTACTTTGGGCAGTTCATTTAATTTTCCTTAGTGTCATTCAATGTTCAGAAAAACATGAATATATCTTCTTCACATGGAGAGAGAATTCAGTAACAACTCAAGCACATAATTCTTCTCTGCACGGAAGAAGATGCCGGACATCTGCTCACTGTGACATGCAGCACAGCACAGCACACTGCCACTGAGGGACTGTGGAAGGAGCAGACTCCTTGCAACACACAATTCAGCTTTATTAGGAGACTATTGAATACACTTCCAAAAACTCTCATTTGTTTACCTGACTCCTTGAGAATGAAGACTGAGAAAAACAGTATATTATTTTCACAGTAAACCCTCTAACTCTACACTAAGGCTGGCCTGTGGTAGTTGATACCCAGTGAACTACTAAATAAATGAAAGATTTTTATTTTGTAATACCAATCATAAACGGTATACTGGATTTCCTTTCTATTCGCACTGCGAAGAAGTCTAAAATGAGTCTTCCTCTCCTAAACGTCATTGAACACTGTTTTGTTTTAGAAAGGGCTCTGAGTTGATACATTCTATCCTGAAAGAAACTCTTTAAGATATGGGGTAATAACTGAAAAGCTTCAGGAAGTCCCTAAAGCCTATCAAATACAGTAGACTCCTCCCTTCTCAAGCTTTATACAAGCAATAAAGTATGGAGAGAGTCACTCACAGGCAGGCGAAGCTGGCTGGAAGACAGAAGGGCTGAGTTACTTGGAAGACAGCTCACTCATTCTAGAGTTCAGTCTTTGTGACAGTTTTCACTTCTGTGTGCACCGCCAATGAAACTCACTGGTTCAGTGAGTTGGATGTTAGCAGGATCCTAACTTTGATTTGTTCTTGTTTGGTTCCTTATCTGGGGTGTGATGTTTTTTCACGAATCCCCAGCCATAGTATCATACATACCCCAATTTTTAACCCAAGTAAATGGGTAAAATGCCACTGCTTTGTAGGCCTCTGTCTCACTTCTTTAATGCCAAGTGTGCACCTAGCCTAGGAAAACGAGCTCCATCTTCGGGCTTCTGCACCCCTTCTCTAACGGTCTCCTGTTTCTATCAAGTGCTCCACAGAGATTTTTCACCACCACACTTTACTTAACTTTTTGGAGATCCAAGCCTCAGATATCTCACTTTGTTTCATAGACCAGTTTCATATTTTCTGGAAATATGAACAAATAATATATATTCCTATATAGCAGTTCCCTATACCACGATTCCCCTGTTTCTTTAAATTAATGAACCAATGTGATATATAATATGAACTAAAATCTGGTTTTTATATTAAATGTCAATCTTTATATCACATAATTCTTGGGATTATATATGCATAATGTCAGATTTTCATCATTGCATATACAGAGTATTAGCATTACCAAGCTCAACGTCTCCTCTCTGTCTATTTTCCCCAGCCTTCCTTACTGTGAACTCTTGGAAAGTATGGATCTATTTATTGTCTTTATAGTTTTAACTTTTCCACAGTACCTTAGTTGGAGTCACATAGGATACAGCCTTTTAGCTAATTTCTTTCATTTGGTAATATAATTTGAAGTTCTTCCATGGAGCATATGATACTGTCTAGTGGTAGAGCACCTGCCTAGTCTTTGCAAGGCTCTGGTTTTACTGTCTAGCATCACATGCATAACATTCCTCCACGTCTCTTTGTAATTCCTGTTTGTCACTGAACAAGTTTCAGATACATGGATGTACTACAGTTCATTTCTTCTTTGATAAATGGATATCATGGCTGTTTACAGGTTTGAGAAATTTTAATAAACAAAGCTGTTTGTTGGTTACCTATCTTGTTGCTGCAATAAAACATTTTATAAAAGTAACTTATGAAAGGAAAGATTTGTTTTAAGGGTACAGTGCATCATGGTGGAGAAGTCACGGAGGTTTTGCTGCAGTGGTCACTTTGCTGCAGTGGGTGATTAGTTCCAGAAGATGGAGAGGCCCATATATATTGTAGTGTTTGTGGCACTGGGGGATTACAGTGCACCATCTGCAAACAAAGGAAATTTATTTCTTTTTCCCAAACTTGTACACCTTGTCTTATTGCTAGGAACAGCAATATGATTTTGAACAGGATCATTCTCGTGTCCTTGAATTTAGAGGAAAATTTTTACTTGCTCACCTTTAAGTAAGTCAGCTATAGAGGTTGGCGCATGCTCTTAATTTGAAGAAATTAATCTCTATTCTTTGTGTATGGTAAGTGGATATTAAATTTGGTCTTTTAAACATCTTTTCTGCCCCTGATATTACATGACTTCTCATTAGCCTGTTGCTCTGGTGGATTAAAATAGTGGATTCAAGAATTGAGCCAGTCTTGTATGCATAGAATAAATCTTACTTAACCATTACCTTGCAGGGTTTGATTTGGGTATATTTTATGAGTAGTTTTACATCTATATTAGTAAGAAATGTTGCTCCACTCTTTTCCTTTCTTGCAGTATCTGTATCTGATTTGGTACCAAGAAGTTACTGGCCTCATAGAATGGGATAGAATGTGGGGTTTTTTTTTTCAGCTTTTATTTTTACTAATAGATAAAGGCAAATTCAGACTGTCTGTTTTCCTTTGAATTTGGGGAATTTGTACCTTTCAAAGAATTGGTCCATTTGATCACATATCAAAACTGTAGGCATGAAATTGTGTGTAATATTTATTTATAATATTTTTAATCTTCCCAAGAGTGATGCCCTTGACCCCTTAGTCTCACTACGTCCTAATTCACACTCTTCCTCTTTTCTCATTTATTCTGGTTGTGGGCTATTAACTCTCTTTTCAAGCAGGCAACTTTGGGTTTGTTGGGTCTCTTCATTGATTCTGTCTTCATTGTTTTTGTTATTTTACTTTATTAAGGCTTATATTGTTCATATTTCTATAGTTTTCTGAAGTGTTATATTATTGACTTCAGATATTTTCCTGTTGCTAAAATAAGCATTCAGTGCTACAAATTCTCCCCAAAACAGCTTTTGCTATATCCTCACACATTTTGGTCAATTGTATTTTCACTTTTATTTAGGTCGAAATCTTCTGTTGATTTCTTCTTTAGTTCACTTGTTGAAAAAGAAGCTGGAAAGAATCCAGATGTCCCTCTGAAAGAACGGAGGAGTGAATACAGAAAATGTGGTATATATACACAATGGAGTACTATTCAGCCATTAAAAACAATAAACTCATGAAATTCTTAGACAAATGGATCGAACTGGAAATTATTATCCTGACTGAGGTGACCCAATCACAAAAGAACACACATGGTATGCACTCACTGATAAGTGGATATTAGCCCAGAAGCTTGGAATACCCAAGACACATTTTACATATTGAATGATACCCAAGAAGGAGGAAGAACAAAGTATGGATACTTGGGTCCTTTGTAGAAAGGGGAACAAAATACCCACAGAAGGAGATACAGAGACAAAGGATGGAGCAGAGTCTGAGGGAAAGACCATCCAGAGACTACCCCACCCAGGGATCCATCCCATATACAGTTACAAAACCCAGACACTATTATCGATGCCCACAAGTGCTTGCTGACTGGAGCCAGATATAGCTATCACCTGGGAGGCTCTGCTAGTGCATGAGAAATACAGAACAGGACACTCTCAGCAAGCCATTGAACTGAGCACGGGGTCCCCAATGGGACCCTTGAAGAAAAGAACCCAAGGAACTGAAGGGGTTTGCAGCACCACAGGAGGAACAATATGAGTCACCCGTACTCCCAGAGCTCCCAGGGACAAAACCATCAACCAAAGAGTACACATGGAGTTACCCATGGCTCCAGAAACAGGCAGCAGAGGATGGCCTTGTTGGGCGTCAAAGGGAGGAAAGGCCCTTGGTCCTGGAAAGACTTGATGCTGTAGTATAGAGGAATACCAAGACAGGGAGGCAGGGGAGGGCTAATTGGGGAAGGGGGTATGGCTTATGGGATTTTAAGAGGAGGGGGAACCAGGAAAGGGGACAACATTTGAAATGTAAATAAAGAATATATCTAATAAAAAAAGAAAAGTATTATTTAGTTTCAAAGTATTTGTAGTATTTCAATCTACTGATTGGTTATTGATTTATAACTTAATTTAATTGTAAGATAGGGACTTTTATTACTTGTTGAATTTGGGGAGGTGTGTCTTATATCTCAATGTGAGCTCAGTCTTGATGAGTGTTTAGTGTGAGTTAAAGAATGAGACAAATTCTATAAGTAAGCTTTGCTTTTTCTTATTCTCTGAATTCTTTCAAAATTGTCTCTATGTCCACAGTTTGAGTGATACACATAGATATCAAATTTGGGGGTCTTGGTTCTGTATGATAACCTGGATGGATAACCTGCTCTCTGTCAAAAATATTGACATATTCTCACCAGTATTACTTCAAATACTTCTTCCGTTCCACTTTTTCTTTTTCTTCATCACTGTGAATGTCTTAAACTTTTTTTTTTTAATAATTGTCTTCACTTCAGTTTTTAAATACGTTTTTATTGTCCTTTGTTCTTGATCTCTTTCATCTATCTTGTAAGGTTTTGTTGATAAGTCTTCAGAATTATTGATCTGTCCTTCCTTCCTTCCTTTCTTACTGATAATCATCATGTATTGATTTTACACATTTTAAATGACCTGAGAATTCCAAAATCTATGTCAGATCACAGTCTGGTTCTAACATTTGTCTTCACTCATCACACTACCTTTGCTCTTTGACATGTGTGATAATAAGAATCACAAAAGGTCAGAATTGGCCTGGGAAATGTATCTTAGCAGTTGCTGTGAGTTAATTGTTTTTTGTAGGTGTAGAAGCCAGAGGCTCAAATTTCCAGAAGTTTCTCTGTTAGTTCATTCTTTTTTCCTTCCTATGTCTCTGGAATTTCCTAAGAATGCCTGAGTGCCGTCTATGTCTTACAGGGCTCTGATGTAAATGTTGTTGCTATATTAATGGCCCACCATGGTAGTAACCTGTAGAATAGATTAAATCATCTATAATTCTATGATTAACTACCAACCAGGTTGTTTAGTGGCCCTGGAGCCCTAAGTGGCCAAACCCAGAGTCCTACCTTAGCTACTTTTTAGGGTAATTACCTGAGCCTAGAGTTATGAGAGTGTAAAAGTATATCACTCAAACTGTAGACACAAAGACAATTTTGAAAGAATTCGGAGAATAAGGGAAAGCAAAGCTTTCCTGCAGAAAAGTAGTCAAAATGTCTGTCTCATTCTTAAGCTCACACTGAACACTCATCAAGACTGAGCACACATTGAGATCTAAGACACACCTCCCCAAATTCAACAAGTAATACAATTCCCTATCTTATAATCAATTAAGTTATGAATCAATAACCAAAAGACAGGTTGAAATTCCATGCCTTTCACATCTCAGCTGGAGCTTCACTGACCCCCATGAGGGGCAGGCACGGCTATTGGTAACCATTCTGGGAATGTTTCAAGAGTGAGTTACCACTTTTTTTTCTCAGAAGCTGAGGAAATTATTCTCACAACTTCTGTTTGAGGACCTAGAAGAGCTCCTAAACATAAAAATCTCAAAATCTTCCCACTCCCATCCCTCCCTACCCCTCCGCCTTCCTACTCCATCTTACCCTCCCACCCTCAACCCTCCCCAGCCCTCCACCATCCCATTCTCCCCACCTTTCCACTCTCTCTCAACTTCTCCCTCCCTCCCACCCAAGTCAATAGCCTCTCAAATATGTCCTCAGCCTCCAGAAGCTTGTCAATTATTACTAAGAGTTTCCTCCTAGTTATTGGCTTCACTGGCTCCTGCTCCTGCTCAGCTCATCCCAGCCATGATTCTCAGTATTTTCTTTTTCCAGGTCTCAGAGCTAATGATTTGCCTTGCAACCTCAGTTCTCTTATGAAACTAAGCAAAGTCACTGATACATAGAGTGCATTTAGATTTTGTTTTATTGAGAAGCTTGGTCTGATAACTTTGGAAGTCTTTATATCTCTGAGCACTTTTTGGTTGATGAGGTGTGGTATTTGTTCATTTTTTTTTGGTAGCCTTGGGTTTTGAACCTAGCTGCTTTGAGCTTGCTGGCAAGCATTCTACCTAAGGGCCTACCTTCCTCAACTATTTTAAGACAAGATCTCAAGCTGGTTAGTTGCTCAAGCTGGTCTTAAGTTGCCTTAGCACCCTGAGTAGAGTATAGACCTGTGTCACCAAACCAGGGCATACTTCCTAATTCACAAGACAGTTAAAAAAGAAATAAAAGATAATAGATTTTTATAGAATGTGTAACATGCGTTGCCTATCAAACAACAAGCCAAGATTCTTACAATAGCCGTTCACTGTCACATGTATTTTACACGTATTCCCAACCAATTATCACATACACACAACAAAAAACTGTAATGTAGGCAAAAGCTAGTGCTTCCACTTACATGTGTGAGCCTGCAGTGCAGAAATACTCGAAGCCTAATAGAGGACTCTAACCTTCATCCCATCCATGCTCCTTCACCAGCCCGTGCCTCTGCTTCCATTTTGTGACTGCATCCGTCTCCCTTACTCTCATCTCTTGAGTGAATGACTCTGAAGGACCCGTTGTTTTGCATCCTGAAACTTTCTGAACCCACACCATGGGCCCGTTTGTTCCCTAGGCTATTTGTAGCTCTGACTGATGTTTCAGAGCTTGCCTCCTGATCTCACCCAGGTTGTGGATGCAGAGGAATCTAGATGGTGAGGAAGGAAATGTATACGTGCATGTAGGCATGTGTGTGCACAAACACAGTCTGTGAGTGTTTCTCAGGAATCCTGGCTTTCCAAGGGTGAGGTCAGAGGCTGGGACAGAAGTGATAGAATACCAGTAAAACCAAACAAGGTAACAAATGTGGAGCAACATTGAATTAAAGATCTCAGTCTCTCCTTCCTCCTGAGCAAGGAGAAGATACCTACTTCCAGGAGACGCACAAAGAAGGCTGGAACAGTGTGAAACTTCCCCTGAAACTGTTACCCCAGGCTGGAATCTAATAGCTTTTCTCTCTTGCTTTTCTTGCTTTTCTCCCTGTGGATGTCACGTGGTTTCTGAGAGTTGTTTTTGTGGGAGTCACAGGGAAGTGAATATTATTGGAGACGCCATTGAAGTGGAAACTTAAGGGTTTTTAGAAAGTTGTTTGGATGCTGTTTTATTGGGGAAAACATGTGAAGGAACGTTTCATTAAAGTGGACACAGGTTGCAACGCTAAGGAAGACTCATAAAGAAACGTTTTGCTGAAGCAGACACAGGAGAGAAGTTTTTTGTTGTTGTTGTTGTTGATAAAGCAAGAGCAAGAAAGGGCACATGATAAAGCATTTTTTGTTAATGGCACATGTATATTGGTCCATGTAACACTGTGTAGTTGAGCTGTATTTGTAGGGACTCTATAGAAAGGCACCAAACCCTTCTGGTGGTGTGCTGCAGCTTCTTGTCCCTTCCGCTGACCCAGGCTGATCGGCAGAGTGATGTCAACTGAGACAGACACAAATGCTGAAGCAAAGCTATTGGTGTTCTGTTCAGGAACTTTCCCCCTGTGCCTATGTCCTCAAGGGTTTTCCCCAGTTTCTTTTCTATTAGTTTCAGTGTGTCTGATTTTATATGGAGGTCCTTGATCCACTTGGAGTTGAGCTTAGTACAAGGAGATAAGAATGGATCAATTCACATTCTCCCACGTGCTGACCTCCAGTTGAACCAGCACCATTTGTTGAAAAGTCTATCTTTTTTCTACTGGATGTTTTCAGCTCCTTTGTCGAAGATCAAGTGACCATAGGTATGTGGATTCATTTCTGGGTCTTCAATTCTATTCCATTGGTCCACTTGCCTGTCCCTGTACCAATACCATGCAGTTTTTAACACTATTGCTCTGTAGTATTGCTTGAGGTCTGGGATACTAATTCCCCCAGAAGCTCTTTTACTGTTGAGAATAGTTTTAGCTATCCTGGGTTTTTTGTTATTCCAGATAAATTTGAGAATTGCCTTTTCTAACTCTGTGAAGAACTGAGTTGGGATTTTGATGGGGATTGCATCAAATCTGTATATGCTCTAAGATCAAGAATTGACAAATGGGATCTCATACAATTACAAAGTTTCTGTAAGCCAAATGACACCATCAAAAGGACAAAACAGCAATCAACAAATTGGGTAAAGATCTTCACCAACCGTACATCCAATAGAGGGCTAATATCCAATATATACAAAGAACTCAAGAAGTTAGACCCCAGGGAACCAAATAACCTTATTAAAAAATGGGGTACAGATCTAAACAAAGAATTTTCACCTGAAGAAATTCGGATGGCCAAGAAGCACCTTAAGAAATGCTCAACATCATTAGCCATTAGGGAAATGCAAATCAAAACAACCCTGAGATTTCATTTCACACCAGTCAGAATGACTAAGGTTTAAAACTCAGGAGACAGCAGGTGTTGGCAAGGATGTGGAGAAAGAGGAATACTCCTCCACTGCTGGTGGGATTGTAAGATGGTACAACCACTCTGGAAATCAGTCTGGCGGTTCCTAGAAAACTGGACATGACACTTTCGGAGGACCCTGCTATACCTCTCCTGGGCATATACCTAGAGGATTCCCCAGCATGCAATAAGGACACATGCTCTACTATGTTCATAGCTGCCTTATTTATAATAGCCAGAAGTTGGAAAGAACCCAGATATCCCTCAATGGAGGAATGGATACAGAAAATGTGGTATATATACACAATGGAGTACTATTCAGCAATTAAAAACAATGAATTCATGAATTTTTTTAGGCAAGTGGATGGATTTGGAAAATATCATCCTAAGCGAGGTAACGCAATCACAAGAGAATACACATGGAATGCAATCATTGATAAGCGGATATTAATTAGCCCTGAAGCTCTGAATACTGAAGATACAATTAGCATATCAAATGATTCCCATGGAGAAGGAAGAAGAGGGCCCTAATCCTGGGAAGGCTTGATCCAGCATTGTAGGGGAGTACCAGGACAGAGAAAAGGGAGGGGAAAGATAGGAGAATGGATGGAGAGAAGAGGACTTATGGGACATATGGGGGGGGGGCACTGGGAAAGGGGAAAGCTTTTAGAATGTAAACAAAGAATATAGAAAATAAATTAAAAAAATAATGACTACATTTAAAAAATGCTTGAGGCAAGACATGTGGAGGACACATGATGTTTGAAAAGTATAAATAGGACTCAACGGACAGTGAGTGGGATTGAGTTTGGCTTGTTTATAGAGCTAGTTGTGTAGTGCTTGTGGGTCTCAGCATCTTCGTTGGCCTTGGCTTCCCAGAGAGAGGTACAGCTGAGAACCTCTCTTGACTTTTCCCGGAGTCCCTCTTGTTTACTTGTGTTGAGGCTGAGGCCTAGCTGTTTCTGACAGGTATTGTCACCACTGTTAGTCCATGCTGTTATCCCTACTCTAGCAAACTGGACTATTTGTGTATCTGCAAAGTGTTTTCGAGAAGATTTAGCTGCCTCTGCTAACCTGTGGACTGAAGTGCTGATTTACAGACAATACAGATGAGAGTTGCTCCAGAGAACGTTTCTAAATAGGTCCACTTCCCCAACATTCTTTCTTTCCCATTACCTCTGGTAGCTAGTGAGCTAAAGGGAGGTTAAAGCATTTAAGAACCATCATTAAAAATAAGATTTAAAAAATAAAATGTTGCACTCTGTTTGTGGTCATTCCTAACCTAACTTGTACCTTCTTGATGTCTTCTGTTTTTAGCAAGGGGGAGAGGAAGAGAAAATGGAAGGAAATGAGAGAGGATAGAAGGGAGACAGAGAGAGAGAGAGAGAGAGAGAGAGAGAGAGAGAGAGAGAGAGAGAGAGACAGAGAGAGAGAGAGAGAACTGTCCATCAGTACCTCTCCCATCTCTCCCATTGATCTACACAACCCTTTCTGGGGAATCAATTTACATCAGGAGATCAGTATTCTGGTGTTGCTGTTCATTAGAGTTCATTAGGGGCTAAAAATCAATTCCTCATTCTTTGCATTTCACTGCCCTGGAATCATGCCCCCCAGCATAGGTTTCTGACAATATTGGTTCAATTTAATACCTAATATCTCACTTTTGTACTAACAGAAAAAGATCAATGTCCAGCCAGTAGTGTAATGGGCATTTAACAACTGGCACTTCCCACAGTAGGAGGATAGGAGATAGGGACTGCTTTGTAGAATTTGCCAATGTTGTCATCATGCTGTCATAGTGGACAGGTATGGGCTACAAGTCCAATATCACCAAAAATGGAGCTGGAAATGTATTAACTGTAAATTACATACCTTAACTTCTCATGTGGATGTATGTAGTAGTTTGATTATAGCATCACTAAACACTAAATGTGATGAAAATGGCTCTGAGCAGGTTCTGATATATGGCCAAGGCATAGAATGAGCCTTGACTGAGCCCTGACTCATTCCACACACCTTGCAGGATTCTGTGATTTCACTATCTATGATTATCACCTCAAGGAATTCTTTGTCTATGCAATACCTGAAATACTTATAGACTCTTATCTATTCAAATACAAATAGGATGAATCAATTCTAATTTTTAATAGCAATGATAGCTAAGATTTGTAAAAGCAACTTTTACTCACCTGAAGTAATTGTCATCTCAGAGGCTTACTGCCATCTGTTAACCTAGTCCTGGAAGCTTCTACCTCTGTACAGTCTTATTTAGACCTAGATTGTTTTCAGCCTCTGAGACTTACTGATGAATCCGCTCACATTTCTAGATCTTTCTGGACTCTGGCTGGCTGGTTCACTCCGCTTTCTGGCTCAAATCCCTCTCCATGCTAACCTGGCTTCTCTTGGCTTCTCCTGAGTTGCTCTGCTTGGCCTCAAACCAGCTCTAGCAAACTCTTCTAATCTTCTGGTTCCTTCTCATTCTCTGGCTGGTTCCGTCTTCACCTATGGCTAGCTTGTTCTCTTTTTAACCTGTCTTTGTAAAACTCTTCCAGTAAAATGGACTCCTTTCTTCTTTTTTTCTCTGCTTTGGTCTTTCTTACTTAGCCTCCTTTTAATCTGTTCTCATGAGAGTTGGGTGAACCCTGTTCTGTCAATTCGTTCTCTGATTCATCACTTTGTCTTCTACTCAATTAGTCATCACTTTTGTTTTGTTTTGTTTTGTTTTGTTTTTGTTTTTTTGGATTTAGTTTTTTTGAGACAGGGTTTCTCTGTATAACCCTGGCTGTCCTGGAACTCACTCTGTAGACCAGGCTGGACTTGAACTCAGAAATCCTCCTGCCTCTGCCTCCCAGAGTGCTAGGATTACAGGCGTGCGCCACCACCGACTGTCTAACATGGGTGTTTCCTTTGTTTCCTTCTATGGACTGCCTTTATCTTCATTGTCTGAGATTAAAAGGCATGCCTACATTTCAACCAGAAGAATCAAAGGTGTGTGCAAAGGGTTGAGACACATCACAATTAGACACTCATGTTTTCCCAGTAAACAACACAATCTCAGGGTTCACACTGTATTCAAATATCCTGCAACAAACACTATTAAGGGAATAGCATTTGCTAGGAATATGTAAGAAGACTAAATCCCTGCATCTCCACACCATCCATGCTGTGTCTAAAGATTGCAAAGATGGATACAGAGAAAGCACAGAGGGATAGATGGCCGAGAATCTTGTATCCTGTGGCCTTGGCACACAGGACTTAGTCATCATACTCTAAATAAATCAGCTCTATGTGTTACTGAGGGACATGCTTGGGACTATTTGGAACAATGATTTCTAAAGGAAATTCTGGCAAAACAAGAGCAGAGCAGATTAATCAAGAGGGTCGCCATGTTTTCAGGGTAAATTTTGCTTAGTAGCTCAAATTGTAAAAGGTTTCTGAGCATGATGTGTGACCCCTTCCTTTTTACCTAGCATCTACAGAATTTTCCTGACAAGGGAAAATCCTTATTAATTTTTAGAAATACTTCTTTACTACCGGCTGAGAAAGATGGCTGTGTAGAGTAACACAAACCTCCATAAACAAATTAGATATTCCCTTATCCCCCAATAAGATCGTATAAGAAACCACCAATTACTATGAGAATTATCTTCATTTCAACCATCTGGTTCTTCTGAATAGAGAGAGTGTATGCGCATGAGCCAGAGACATAAGACAGAGAGCTGTTGTTATCTTGATATATTGCAACATGTGAAAATAATTGCTTTTCGTGTGGTTAATACTCATATCACACACAGTACAACTTTAGGGCAAAATTCTTGTCTGTGTTCCATATAAATAATTAGACTCCAACGTTCAACTTTCCTTATATGTACATAACTGACTAGACATTCTAAAACTGACTTAATTTTGCATAAAATTTTCCAAGTGAACCCAGTGATGAAAACCCATATACCCTGTGAATAAGGAGTCAGTTTGTAATTTCCAAAATGTACATGAACATGTGATTTGAGTTTTTGGATAAGGATAATGCATGTGGTCTGTGTGTAGCTTGATTATTCCCTGTTTGCTACTCAAATTTATTCCTTACCCTCTATGGGCCTGCTCTACATACAGAGAGATGATCCCATTGTTTACCTCGATGGGTCCTTTTGTACTTTGGCTTCTGGTGCACAGGTTTGGGCAGACTAGGCAAACTAGAACATGGAGAATGCAGATTTATCCTCCTGCCTGTCTTCTGAGACCATGTGGCACATGCTCTTTCTTCTTCTTCTCCACGTGGCCATTCCAGATTTGTGGAGATAGTCACCCACTTTGCTGGCCTTCTGAGTTCAGGGTACCTCCAGATGATTGCCTTGATGCTAACTCCAGCTCTATAAATAGACTGTCCCTCAGATTCACTTTGGTTACATAATGTATATACCATCTATCTCTACAAAGATAATCACTGAAACTCTATACTGGACACCAAAATTTCTCACATAGTATAAACTTGTTATATCTGACATCTTGCCATTAATATGCACATATGCAGCTCAGTGGGTAGAGAGCTTCCACTTGTGTGTCATTCACAAAACCCTGCGTTTGAATCCTAGCACCACAGATACGGGATGTGCTGACACATGCTTGTACTCTTAGCACTTGGGAGGTAGAGGTGCGAGGCTAAGGACCTTAAGCTTACCTTCAGCTCTGTGTAGATGTATTATGTACATACTTATATAATTTCCTCTTATTATTTCTTTGAACAAGAACAAGACCTAAATTATTTAGTCTAAATGAAACTGAATTCATCAAATTTTCAGGAATATACTATAATTAGTTACTTTTATGCAGCAGAACTAAAATAAACTGAGGGAATATCTTGAAAGAGAAAGATATGCTCTGCTCACAGCTTCAGAGGGTTCAATCTAGTTGCCTAGACTCAAGGGTATGATACGAGCATAGTACATGATGGGAGATACCCTTCACCTCATCATAGTCAGGAAATAAGGAGAGAGTAGGGTAGAACCCAAAATACCTTTCCTAGGCACACCTCCAGTGATCTACTTCACTGAAATAGGCTCCACCCCTCAATGCTTTCAGGACCTTCATAAATGACATCTAGGACCACATGCTTACCACTTGAGCCTAAGGGGGATTTAATATTCAGCTTACAGCACTTGGCTCCTGGTCCCCAGACAGTCATGACCCAGCACATTTAGGCCATCTTCAAGAGTTCCCAGGGTCTAACGGTTCCAACTTCACTCACAATTCTCATTTCAAAGTTTTCTCTAAGACACAAAATAAACCATTTGTCTGCATACATTCAAAAGGAGAGTTATATACTCCCAAGTTATAAGACTCAACCAATGGCACAGAGTAAACATCCCCACCCCCTATAAGGATGAATAGGTGCATAGCCAGGAAGGACTGAACCAGAGCAAGGTTTCTTGAAACTCAGCAGGACACACAGGAATAACTTCTGGGATGTGGGGTGTCATCATGTGGGTTTGAGCAAACTCGTGCTGGTGGCTCTGGTAGTTGTAGACAACGTGGAGTTGGCTGAGTCCTTTACCCCTGCTTATGCCCTGCAGCAGTCCTCAGCAGATGACCAGGTTCCTTAACTTCTCCAACATCCTAAGGTCTCCAATGCAGCTCAGACTTTGCCATCACAGCATCACAGCTGCAAGCAAAAATAACCCTCTAAGGAGCTGTTTGCATGGAGACTGACTGATCATTGTGTTATTGCTGTGACCAGCTCCCTGAAAGAAACAACTCTTACTGTACAAGCTTGGGTGTTCTGAAAATATAGTTATCCTCCGATACAGAGGTTGAGAAGAGGTCAAGTCTCTAACCATGGTTTTGCAATGAAATATTGAAAACTCACAGAAAGGGTCAGGGCATGGATGGCTCAGCCAGTAAAACACTTGCTGTGCAAGTGTGAGGACCTGAGTTCAGATCCCCAGAACCCATATTTTAATAAGACAGCTTAGAGCTAGAGTGATGGCTCAGTGGTTAGCAGCACCGGCTGTTCTTCTACAGGGCCTGGTTTCAATTCCCAGCACCCACATGGCATCTCACAACTGTCTGAAACTCCAGTTCCAGGGGACCTGGCACCCTCACACAGACATAAAGGCAAAACAGCAATGCACATGAAATAAAAATACATAATTTTCTTACAAAAAAAAAAAAAGACAGGTCATGGTGTGCATCTGTAATCCGAGCTAGAGAAGCAGAGATAGGAGAATCCTAGGACTCATTGCTTAGTCAGTCTGGTTCATTGGTGGATTCTAGGCCAAAGACAGAGCCCATCTCAAAGACAGTAGCAGGGATACCTGAGAGTCACATTTGAGATCGTCCTCTGGCTTCGGCTCACACACCCCAAATGTACCTGCTCCCCACCACATACCTCTCATGCATGCATTAAATAAAGCAACAGTGCCAACAATAAAGTGATAAAACAAAATCACAGCTCTATTTCTAAAGAACAATATTTTGACGAAACAGGCCTTTTTGTAGTTGAAGTTCTGAGAAATGGGCTTTGCTATGTCTGGGTAGGGAGATCAACACAGATTCAGCCTCTGACCGCTGGTTGTATGCTGCCAGTTTAGCTAACAGCACTGACACTTGCATAATACCTAAAACTTCAAAACAGTTTTTAGTACCTAAATTTACAGTAAAATACAGTCCTCAGATAGAAGTGTGTTTAATCCACTTTATACGGATGCAAAGCAGCCTGGGCTTGCTTGACATTTCTCTGTGGTTTGAAAAAGGCAGGTTGTTACCCACAAGCCTCTCTGGTTTCATCCTTTATTTTCTAGGTCTGACCAGAAATGCATTTTCTTCTGTTTAAACTCCTCTTCAAACAGCCTTTAGTAAACATAAAGAATACAAAAGAATGGAACGAGTCGTGTCTAGGGAAGGTATTAAGACAATTGACCTCTGTTCCTCTAGTAGAAACAGGGGAGGGGGGGCCACTGCAGCCCAATCAATGGCATTAATTGGTTATTGGAGCAAATGAATGACGCTCTATCTGTCTGCCTTCACATTTAGGAGCAACTAATGGAGTCCATTAACTTTAGCATCGTGAGTTTGAAGCAATTTGGAAGAGGTTACTCTTTTATTTTCCTGGGTTGTTCTTTTTCATGCACTTTAAGAGAAAACACTACTTAAAACATTCCCATAAGTCCAGAAGGAAGCATCCCAACTCTCCTAATACTTGGGAAGTGAGAATGACAGGCAGGCGACGGGCCTTTATCTCTAGAGGGAGACAGCTGGAGCGAGCTCTCATTGAGGGGCTATGAGCGTCTTCCTCTTTATTCAGTTCCTCTGATGAGGCCTTTCGTCGGGCATCAGTTTACCCATTGGTAAATGGAGTTGAATAATATATACTTACCACTCCATAGTAAATGAATATTGAAGATCTTTGGCTAAAGGGGGCTATGAATATGTAAGAGCACTGGGAATACAAATCAAGAATTCATGACTTAGGAAAAGCTCAATATGTTGATAAATCTTGAATTTTTGCAAATGCTGAGATGTTTCGCTTTTATTCAGAATATATAATAGTTAGGGATTGAGGTTCAGCCAGAGCGCCTTTATGCAAAGGACACATATGTAACTATGTACAGTAAAAAGCTGTACATCTGGCATGTTGGGGGAAATTGGAGGCACCAATCAGTCAAAAGTTCTGACTAACAATTTCACTGCTTTTCAGCTTTCTTGTTTTCTGTCTTGGCCTCTCTGCTAAAGCCTAGACAGGCAAATAAGCTGATGATTTGGTTCCATGTTGCTCAAAGTCTAGTGCAGCAGAGGTAGAGGCGGACACCCTCCCCAGGCAAAACTAAGAACAGCTTAAGAGAGCTCCCGACTCACAGAGACTGTGGGACTCAGGTGACACTGTGACAAAAGAGGGGCAAGCAGAGACATGAGATACATTCAAAGAGGTTTGTGCCAGAAGTGGGCAGAGCAGTTGCTGGCCTGTTCTCACCTGGGAACAGTACATAGGGACTAATGTTTTAATTATGATGGTACATACTAAGACACACTCAATAGAATCAGCATTTTGAATTTTGACTGTGATCTCCTCATGACGCTGGTCAGAAGCAGTGAGGTCCAGCTCCCAGTGGCCCTGGGATTGATTAGGAAGGAACATAGCCAATATTCTGCAGTGGGCAACATTACTAAGTGACAGTGCCCAATAAGCCAGGTGTGTTAAATGCGTCCCCAACTCTGGATGTTTAGCCTTATTCTAAGCTAAGGAGCATCTGCAGCCAACACCGTCTCCTTTGAACAGAAGCACCGGAGCACACAGCACAACTGAGTCTTTCCTTGCTGCTTTGTGTGGACACCTATAACATAACCTACATAGCCATGTGATATGGCCTGGATAGGAACCTCAGAGAGCCCATGATATCTCCAGAAAGCTGGCTCTGTCTATGCGGAAAACTTATTAGACTTAATTTTTACAAGTGTATGCTAGTAAACATCCAATTTTAGCTTCCTGGGTGACTTGAGTTTGTTACCTTTTTTCCCATTTAGAAATACAGAATTGATTCAGTAATGGCTGTTGAGCATAAATCGTGAACTTCCTAATAATAAAATGTGCCAACTCTAGATGTAGCATGTCCATTCCAAGGAGAAACAGTGACTTTTAATTGCTTTTAGGCCAGGGGAGATAACTCAGTTTAAAAACCTTTGTTCAGAACCCCAGCACTTATATAAGAAGCCAGTAACATGTGTAATGCTACCGCTGGGGGTTAGATATCGGAGGATCCTTGAGCTTGCTAGCCCCCTAGTCTTGCCATATCCGTGAGCATCAAGTTCAGTGAGAGACTCTGTCTCAAAAAATAAAGTGGAAAGAAATAGACTATGACACCCAGCAATGACCTCTGCCCTCACCGTTTATGTGTGAGAGTGGATGTGAGTGTGTATGTCTGTGTATGTGTCAGTGTGAGTGTGTGTGTATGTAAGTGTGTATGAGTGTGTGAATGTGTAGGGTATGGGTGAGTGTATGTGAGTGTGTATAGGGTGTAAGTATGTGTGTGTGAGTGTGTGTGTATGAGCATGTGTATGTGTGTATTTGTATGAGTGTCAGTGTGAGTCAATGTGTGTGTATGTGAGTATGCATGAGGGTGTGAGTGTGTAGGGTGTGTGTGGGTGTGAGTGTAGGTGAGTGTGTGTAGGGTATGAGTATGTATAAGTGTGTGAGTGTGTTTGAGTGTGTGTGAGTGCATGTGTGTGTATGTGTGTAGGAACTGTGTGGGCATGTGTCTGTGAGTGTGTATGATATGAGTGTATTAGTATGTGTATGTGAGTATGTGTGTATTGAGTGTGTGTGTGTGTCTGTGAGTGTATTTGTGACTATGTGTGTGTGATTGTGTGAGTGAGTCATGTGTGAGTGTGTGCATGTGTGTGTGTGTGTGTGTGTGTGTGTGTATGTATGAATGTGCACCTGCATACCCCCTCACACACTTACTTCTTCTTTTATAACTAACAGAAATGTATTGGGTGGAATCTGGCTCGGAGTCACTGAAAGCTTCTGTAGGTAACAGCTGCACCCACAATTCAACAGCAAATTCGCTGGCAAGAAACGTGTGACAGTGCTTTCTTGCTGACAAGCTTTAATTTGGGGTTAACTGTGGAGCCTCTGGTGGCTGCCTCAAAGGACAGAGTTTATGGGACAGTAAATATTCCACCAAATCCTCAGAATAGAAGTTCCCATGTGTCATCTGTAGTTACCTCCGGGTGTTGACCCTTTCCCCTGCTCCCTAGCAGGAAGAAAAAGATAAGATGGAGACATATACATTTACAGCAAATCGATTAAAATTTTCTACTTACACAGGTGGGGCTTAGTTATAAAGACTATGTTCCCCTGACATGGAGAGGGTTAACCCTGTTGCAATAGTTTTGGATCAAATAGTAGCTTCCCGTTTTGCATTGTTATTTGAATGTTTATTTGCCAATATGAAGTTGAGCATTTGCTCTTCTTGGCTTCCAAGTCAGGCTCTGACTGGTATGTGAAGTCCCAGGGTCTGGCAATGACTGCTGTGGACGTCTTTACTGAGTAGATTTCCCCAGAAAGCAGGTAGTTGAGAGACATTGCTGTGGCTGTAGCTTGGCACGCATGCCCTTGTTCTTGAATGGCTGGAGACTGCATGTTTCCTCATTGCCCATAAAGTAGACCTTTTTGTTGCCACTGACCTGAGGCTCAAGGCTCCTCACAGGGAGCTTCAGAACTGTGTGATCGTGCACATGTAACCCTTTAACACCCGACTGGTTGACGCTCATTGTGGAAGTTTCCAAAGCAGGGCAACCTTTAACTTATCTCTAATGTACAGAAGGTTCTTGTATGCTTTGGTGGTCCTTCACAGCCCAAACCGATGCTTACCCACAGTGGAATTGATTATAACATGGTTTCTCCTAGATCAGTGTCTCAGAACCTGTGAGTCACTACAACCCTTTCACAGGGCCTATCAAAGACCATTGGAAAATACAGATATTTACAGTGTGCTTTATTACAGAAATAAAATTACAGTTATGAAGTAACAACATAATTTTATGGGGGAATAATTTGGGGGGGCGTCACCAGAACATGAGGTAATATGATAATATGATATGATCGGCCATGGACACAGAGAAAGCACTCAGAGGCAGCCTGGACCTCAGTCATCAACCCAGGCAGCAGCCCAGACCATGGACATGAACATGGCTTTGGTGGTAACATGGACAATAGACATCTGAGACACTGATCCTGGCTACAGCAGGACCTTGGACCGAGACATGGCCCTCTATTGCACTTGCTGGAATTCTTGACTCTTAGCTGGTGACAGACTTCAACCGAACTCAGAAGTGTGTGTGTGTGTGTGTGTGTGTGTGTGTGTTGTGGGGGTCACCTTCTCATTCCCATGTTTCCCTAATCTCTGCTATTCTGCCTCAGTCAGAGGAATTATCATGGGGAAGCTGCCTTTGTTCAGACTAGAAAGAAGCAATGAGCGGCTATCAGGGAAAGGAGAATTCTTTAGAGAGGAGAGAATGGAGGCAAGTGAAGGCCAGAGCACGCTCCAGATGGCAAAGAGGCCGGAGCACTGGAGCCAAGGAGCAGGAGGGAAAGAACCAGAGAAGAGGTCAGCTAGGATGTGAACACCCTGTTCAGCCCTAAAAGTTTGTTAGGGCAGAAGTGGGAGGTGCATTAGGCACCCCTACAACTCAAAGGAGAGAGGAAGGCAGGAACTAAACTTAGCAACCAAGTAGGGGATGCCGGGAAGGCAAACAGACCTCACTGTTCCTGGCTTAAAAGGTCTGAATCTGCCAGCTAGGGCAGCATGCGGGTTCCTGTACTGTCACGCGGTAGTGCAGAAATGGAGTACGGTCTGGGGCAAAGAAGGAGGGGCCATCCAGAGGATTTCAGGCTAGGGAGAAGAGGGAATGTGCCTAAGACAGCAAGAGCAGAGCAGGCAGCTGCAGGGCTGTGTCTAAACGCCCATTTGGAAGATTTCAAAAGACTGCCAAGATGCTGCATTCATTTTGTTTTTAATTAAGAAGGAAAATCATATGCCTCTTGACAGCTAGACGTGCAAAGAGGGTAGAGAAGAAAGCGATGGAAGGGAGAGGGAGGAGAAGGACAGAGGAGAAAATACAGGTGGGGCATATAACTGTGGCTAGGTTTCAGTTCTTTACCTGGGCAGAAGCTGGGCACAAATGTTTTTAATCACATTAAGAAAAACTAACCATCGGATCTTACTGTAACTCTAAAAACTCACCTGAATTACTAAGGCAGCTAGAACATTTGAATACTTCCTGCTCTCTTTCTCCTTGAAAGAGAAGGAAGAAAGGAAGGGAGGGAATATTCTAGATATTTCAACAGTTAATTTATTTGATTCTGAGAACTTCAGATATACAAATAGCTAGTTTGGTTTTATGGATGGAAAAGTAGAAAACTGAGATATTAGTATATCAAGCTGCAAACTTGATAAGACACCAGAGGACAGCCCACTGCGTTTTCCCACAATCAACTTGAGAGATGAATGACTTCAAAATGTTTCCTTACTTCCTGTTTCAGTGTGGGTTCTTAGAACTGTTCGGCTAAAGTTGCTACCAAATCTCAGGATGCCCCTAGACTGTGCTGTTCTGTGTGGCCATAGGATTAGATATGTTAATGGATAGTTATGAAATCACAGCTACCTCTTCAGCTCATTATTGCTTTGTACTATTTCCTGTAATATTAATAGAATAATTTTGTAATTATTTCTCCATATGAAAGTTTTCATACTTTTAAAATAATTCTTTTTTAAAAAGCCATCAAAGCAGCTGCCTCCATGGTCTTCTGGGAGAGTCACACCAGCAGAGCAGGGTTTGATTTTGTTTATGTTGTTGTTTAATATAGTGACTTTTTTCCTCTTTAAAATAAAGTCCATCAGAAATGCCAGCCAGATAAAATTACAAAAGTATGTTAAGAGATGTACAATGATTAGCTCATATAAGTTCAATCACAACTCACAGTGCCTAGTACTCTGATGCTTTATTGTACAATCTAGGGCATTCTAGGACACAAAATCAGAAGTAATGTGATACTGGAGAGAAAATGGAAGCTTTGGTTGGGGTCGGGTAGTCGTGACTTTACTTCCTAATTCTGTTCTTTACTTCTTGGGAAGACTGATTTTTCACCTCCTCAAACTACTCTCTCATTACATCTGAGTCAGCCTTGAATGCCACCCTGAGGACACATTACAAGCTACAGTTCATCACTAAGGAAAGGCAAGACAGGAATGCATGCCAGGAATTTAGAGGCAGGAACTCAAGCACAAACCACAGAGAAATGCTGCTACGTTCAGCTACTCTTCTTAGACACCCCTGGCCCACTGGCCTAGGGATGGGACCACCAACAGCGGGCTAGACTCTTGTACATCAACCAGTAATCAAGAAAATGCTCCATAAACAAGCCCACAAGCCACTCTAGTGGAGACAATTCCTCAGTTTAGGGTCCCTCTTACCAGATGTGTCAACTTGATGACTAAGGATAGGTAACATACATCTTATGTATATACATAGATGGGGATGCATGTAAATTCAGATGCATTATGGGAAAGGGTATGTGCAATGAACAAACAATTACATAATCCAAGCTGGCTGACCAAGCAAGAAAACTACCTATTGTATAGGTAGTCAGACTTTAGTACCAATAAAAAGAAAGCCTCAAACAACAACGGGGGCCTTGAGTAGTTACTCTCAGACTCTTAATACTATATTTCTTGCATTGTTTTGAATACAGTTTCCTTGTTGCCTTACTATCTGTGTATAACTTTATTTCATTCTTGAATAAGACACTAAGAAGCACCTGGTGCACACCCTCACCATCATATTTTTTCACATATACCCTTTTCTAAATAAGCTCCATAGACACAGACCACTGCATTTAGTCATTCACAGAACTCCTTGAACTATAACCTCTAATATTACAGAAAAGAAAAATCTTTTACACTAATTTTGAGACAGGTTGTCTATAGATTAGGTTGGCCTGAAAGTTACTATGTAGCCCAAACTGACTTCAAGCTTAAAGTAATCCTTCTGGCTTTCTTCTGAGCTCACAGAAGCTGGGATCACAGGTGCAAGCCACCATGCCTGGCTTTCAATAATTTAATTTTGGATGGACTCAGAAATGTTTTTTTTTTTTCTGCAGTAAGAACTGAGGGCACTACCTGTGCTCAGTAGATTCTTCCAGATTTTCTGAGTTGATCCCAGCATCCCCATCACCAAGTCTTAATTAAATGTCTGTCGTGACTACACAAAAGCGTATTTGTCACTTTGTTTTCATTGGAGTTCCTGTGAGCTCATAAAGAAAATAGTTTATAATGCACAATGGAGTAGTATTTGACAAGTTATGATTTGTAGCATGTGGCATTTCTGTAAGTCCCTGAAGTTTCAAAATATCCTCACAAATCCTGGACTGTCCACAACACTACTAGTTTGGTTCGTTACCCCTGACTTTGGCTCTGGCCTTGCTAATCGTGTTCAGTGACTGAATTCCAGTCTCAGCCTTTCCTTTGGGTTTCAATGAGGATGGTAGGTTAGAGACATAACTTAGTGTTATGTGATCTGGGAAGATGGTGCCACCCTTGGTTCCAAATTCCCTTTAGTCTTCAGGGCTTTGCTTTCAGACGTGAACAAGCCATGCAGGGCTGGCTCTGACTGTCCAGTGGACAGCCCAGGTAAAGGCTATGAGGAAGGGGAGGAGTAGCTTTCTCACATGCTAGATTGTTAGGAGGTGCATCATTTTAGGAAGAGCTTTGCTTCTTCTTCTTTGCTTTTTGACAAGATCTCACTGTACAGGCAAGAACTGGCCTTGAACTTGCAACATCTCTCATTGCTCATCTTGAGAGCTGATTTTACAGGCATGTGCTGCCATGCCTGGCCCGCTCTTGAGCTTTATTGTAGAATATATTAGAAATGCCATGAAAAGTAAGGGGTGTGGATGAATAGTTTTAACTCACAACAAAATGTATCAACCTCATCCCACAGTTTTCATCAGTTTTTTTTTTTTAATTTCACCTTTTGGAAAGACTTAGAATTAAAAAAAAATTAGGGGGTCCCAACATGTATGTTTTGAATAATTCTCTAAATGCTAGAGAAAACAAAAACCCACATTGGAATCAGTTTAGTCATCTCCCTAAAAATAACTGTGTGACACAAAAGTAGAAAGACCTGGGAACAACCCTATTAAGCTAGACTCTTCTTAATTATCTGTGGTTGTTTTCTTCTTCTCCTCCTCCTCCTCCTCTTCCTCTTCTTCTTCTTCTCTTCTTTTTCTCCTCTTCCTCCTCCTCCTGCTCCTCCTCCACCTCCTCCTTTCTTTTTCTAATTATCTTTACTTTTTGAGATATCATTTTAATCTTCTCTTCCCCCCTCTTCCCCTCCCCCACCAAAGAATTCCATACACCTCTCCTTGCTTTGCTTTTTCAAAATCACAACCACTTTTTTGTTTTTGTTACATGTGTGTATATGTGTGTGAGTGTGTGTGTGTGTATGTGTGTGTGTGTATTCCATGTATTCCTCTTCACTATCGGGCAGTACACTTTCTGTATCTTATTTTAAATACCCTCTTTAAAAAAAAAATGTAGCTTAGACTAGCCTCAAACTCAAACTCATGATGTAGCTAGCGATCTCTTAATATTCTAGTATTTACCACCTAAGTGCTGGGATCATAGATCTGGCCCATCATACCCAGTTTATGTGATGTTGAGATAAAAACCAGGGCTTCATGCAGACTTTATGTCCCCAACCTTTATCAAGTACATAAGCCTTCTTCCCTACACCCCCTTCCCCCAAGCATCTTCTTTTGTTGACCACATAGGAGGAGGCACTGTCCTAGAGCTAGGTAACCCACTGACTAGAATGCAGCTGCAAAGTTTGGGATTGATCTAGCATTGGAGGGGAATATAAAGACAGAGAAAAAAAGGAGGGAGGTAATTGGAGAATGGATGGAGGGAAGAAGGTTTATGGGACATATGGGGAGGGGCGATCTGGGAAAGGGGAAATCATTTGGAATGTAAACAAAGAATATAGAAAATAAAAATATTAAGAAAAAAAAAGAACACACTTAAGATAAGAACCACAGCATGCCATGCCATCCGGGATGGCGGGAAGCCCTGGGACCAGTGTGACCACAGGGTTTGCAGCACATCAGCAAAACCATTCTGGACAGACTTCATGATGCTGAGACCGGATGGATTCAAGACTGAGGAAAATGAATGTAGGTTGAGTAGTGTAGGAAGATAAATGATCCCGGGAGGATTGCTGGGGAAAATATGCCTCTTCCTTTTTTCCATACCTATTATTTCCAGCATCCTTTTTGGATATCTTCTGAGGCAGAAGCTATTAGCTGACTCCCAAAACCCACTCTCCTTTTCCTGGGACTAGTGGTGCAGCTAGAAACACTTCCATCCCATGTATTCAGACACAGGGCTTAGATGTAAGTATGAAATTGTTTATTAATCTCTGTTCATGTCTATGGGAGGTAGATGTGACAGCCAGAGCTCTAATAGTTACCGTGGGCCATGAAGATGGTTCACAGAGCAATGGATGCAGGGCGAAAGGAACTTTGGATGGAGAAGTCAGGAACAGCTTGGTGAAGCTAGCTTACCTTAGCCATGTCATTTATCTGAGGAGGCAATGCCTTAGTCTTAGTCAGTATATTCCTGTCCCTTTCCCTTGTATATGCAGCTAAGCCTTTCAAAATCACTCTAGATCATGACTTGTATTTTATAATTGTAGCCCACCCCACAAAGTAGTGGCTCTTCCAGTAGTCCAGAAATTTCTTTGAACTTTCTTAAGATGAGAAGCAGCTAGCACAAGGTCGCCCCTCCCCAAGGCAGCACCGCTCCTCTGTGTGGTGGCACTTTTCACTTCACAGTTCATCTCTGGTGAACTCCAGCCTCTAAACACGAGAAGACATGTGGGAATGTGGAAGCTACTTGTGTTAAAAGTCAAATTACCCCGCCAATGCTTTTCTTCCTCCCAGACCAGAGCTCATTTGCATTTGTGCTGAGAATATGGGTCACCCCCAAGTTGAGCTCTTGTTAGCCCTCAGGAAACTTAAGTTGTCTGCACCTCTCTGCAGTTTCAACTGTCTGTCCTTAAGACAGAGTTACCTGGCGTGTGGGTTGCATCATGGAAAACGGAAAGAAAAATTAATCTGCACACCCACCAAAGCAAAGAGATAAGCAAAGGAAAAAGGCAGGAAAAATTGACAATATCTAAAAACCAAGATCATTTTTTAATTTACATTCTCTGCAGCTAAACACTTGTTCTTTCTTTATTAACTTTAGTCTTTGGAGTAATCTTTTCCATCGTAAGCACTTTCTAAAAAATGATTTTCGCACATTTCTCAGATACATCAATCCTCCCGGCATTCCTCTAAGCACACATTATGGTACCCCAGCTCTAAATATAAAAGACTTTTATTATGTCCATTAACCATGGACATATGTGCTCCAAAAGTTTCCTGACACGCAGTCATTTGTGGTTTTTTAATTATAAACAGAAAATATTCACTAGAAAAATAAAGTGAGCCCATAAATATATCTTTATACATTTGAATTTTGTTCATATACGACAAGACAGAGACTAAATGACTCTCCAGGTGGATCACGGCAGCATGTGAGAATGCGTGTGTTCAGATATGCTGAGACACACACACACACACACACACACAGTTCACATGTGTTTGTGTTCAGATATGCTGAGAAAAACATACACACAGTTCACATGCATGTGTTCAGATATGCTGAGAGACACACACACAGTTCCCATGTGCAACTGAATCCACACACTGAGCAGAACTGAAACATCTGTAACTGCAGGTACCACGGCCTTACTTCTAAAATATTTGTCTTAGACTCTCCAGGTCTTGCTCCACTTCAAGACTTAATGTGGGGAAAGGGGTCAATGCCCAGTAAATTATTTGACAAACAAAGTCAGATTTATTGAATGCGTTTTATTTAACAACCAAAAAATTCTAACAGCCTAACAATGCACATAAGTTAAAAATTATCACTTAGTGATAACAAAGATAGTTGATTTACATGGAAAAAAGAACATTTACAATATGTTAATCCTTATTCACATTATTGATACTGCAATAAAACACAATTTGTTTTCTTCATTTCACAAAAAGAAAAAAAAGGCGGGAAATTGTGCTTTGTCAAGAGGCACTACAAGAGAAAGTTTCTTCTTCCAAATAGATATTATATGACAGATATTGAATAAATAGACATATATGCATTGTAATTCGCAAAGATCTGGCAAGACCACAGGCTAAAATGCCCACAGATTCACTTAGAACCACTGCAAACTTGGCAGTGAAATTAAAAAATAAAAGGCAAGACTTAGCATTAAAAAATACCTAATAAATTTTTGGTTGAAGTGTCAGAGATACCAAATGCGGACGCCATCGATCGATGGACCACCTGTAAGAGCTTGGCGACAAATCGGTGTCTAGGATGTGTACAGAGTGACTTCAGCAACAGCGTCAGAAGACAATTTGGAAAGAGTAACTCGGAGATCAGGAAGCAGCAACTGTGAACTCTCGGATTAAAGCTGCGGCATCTACAGAAAGGGGAAGGGCGGGCCCGGGCCTCAATTGCAAACAGCCATCTTTTTGCAAAGATGCATGACGCTCATGTCAAGGATAACTGTTTTAAACATCATTATTTGAAAAAGTACAGGAAAATGTCCCTTTGAAAACTCCAGAGGTTACTAAGCAGCTAGAATTAGCTTGTATTGCAACGTGTCTTCTCCCTGTATAGTGTAAGTTCTGAGTTAATATCTACACATAGAGGTTTTTTTTAAACTCCTACCTCTTATACCTTTCAAATATATAAATAGTATTAACAGTTATATTACAATGTTTGTGTAGTAAACAGAAAATAAATTTCAAAGTGATATTGCATGAGGTCTTTGACAAGGTTGCATGAGGATACAACTCAAAAACAAAACAAAACAAAATAAAATCCAACCGTGCCGGACTGCTGAGTGGCCATCGCGAGCCTGGAGTGGGTTCCGGAGACCTGTCCCGAAGGGGAGGTCTCCTCCTGCGATCCATCACCGATCAATCGCTGTCACTGGAACTGGAAGGTAATGCTACTGTTTCTAATGGGAAGCTAGAGGGGATTTGGCAAACTGTGGTAGATTGCAGCTTTAACGCTTGTTCCACAGAACAGCCCGTCCGCATTAGTTCTGCCTTACGTAAGGTTCGCGCTATGTGGGGCACTGGGACAATTATTTCCTTTTCCGAGGAGTAGGTGCGTAATGACTCCAAACCAGGTTCCTGTCGGGGCTGCCCTGCCACCATGGCAGGGGAAGGGTGGAGACTTGTGAGCTCAGGGTCTGCAGAGGTCTGGCTAAAGTGAAGGGGATTTGTGAAGAAGAGGAAATCTAAACAGAAGAGGAGTAGGAACACTCGGGGAGAGGGCCGGGTGGAGTTATTTGAGCGGGAGCCCCTCTTACCGGGCAGAAACTTCTTTCTCTAACCTAACATTACATTAAACTATGTTCTATTTAAAAACAAACCAAACAAAACAAAATGAAAACAAAAACAAAAGTAATCCAGAAAAAAAAAAAAAAAAACGAAAGGAAAGGAAACGGTAACATCCCAACAATACTAAATGAGCAGGCTTACTAAGTTTAAGATTTGAAGCCACAAGCAGGTAAATAAACTTCACAACAAAATGTGGCTCATAGCATGGATTCCATAAGTCCAACGTCAAAATGTCATTCATGGAGACTGCGCTAAAGGTCAAGTTTCCTCTGCACTGAACTTGGCTCGGAATTCCACAGAATGCATGTGCTTGGTACAGCGCTGACATGCTCAGTGATGGAGTGTGGAGGGTCACGGCGCTGAGTCACTGTCTTACGTGTGCGTGACGTCCTCAGGAGTAATTGCCTTATGTCGCTTTATAACATGCCCTGATTTTCTCTCACTTTACTCTCTTCTTTCCTCCTTTCTCTCATTTTTATTTTTTTGGCAGTGTTATTTTGTTAAATACATACCTCAAAAATTACCTATTAAGCTGCCAGATAGGAAGCCATAGAATTAAAAAAAAATCAGGGACAAACACACAAAATAAATAGGAATTCAAAAATAGTTATCCTGCCCTGAGAGCAGGCCGCAAGTTTCTCAAAAAGTCAAAGCAACTCACTGTGAAGTGGTATTAGTTTTTATACAGAAGTCTTTTGTTTAAGAACTTCATTTCACAGTCCAGTCCTTCAGATTGTAAAGTTCTCTGTCCCATGCAATTTTAATATATATATGTAAATATAGAGATATGTACATATACATATACACACACTCGTAGCTTCCTTCCTTCATTTCATGGGTCTTCCCATCCTGGAACTTGCCTGGTATCTCTTCCGTGAGTCCAAGAATGACAGCAGGGTCTCCCGTGACTAGAATTACTATGGTCCAGTCAATTGCAAACGTTTAACACGTATTGTCTCTGCCAAGGTGACGTCTGACTCAGAAACTCTGAGCGTGCTCAGTCTGTAGGCTATCTTGTGCAACAGAGGAACGCCATTAAGGGGAAGAAAAATAAAACAGACAAAAACAAAACAAAATAAAACAAAGCCAAGAGGAACTTGAAAGAAACTAAAACAGAAAGTCCTTGGACCCATCTATTGTTCTGCCTGTGGAGTTCACATTATCTCTGGTCGCTTTCGGCTGCAGCCGTCTTGTTCTTCTCCGGGCTCTCCTCCTCGGCCTCCACCTTGTACATCTCCTCCGATCCCTCCTCGCTGTCGTTCTCCTCAGACTCGGTCAGCAGCTCCTCGTCCTTATACTCGGCCACGTCCACCGCGGAGCCCAGGTGCTCCTTCAGCTTCCCATGATGCTTCACATGGTACCTCTGGTTCTGGAAGAACTTGATGATGGTGTGTTTGGGGAGATCCAGCTGGGCTGAGAGTGTGTGGATGGCTTCCTGGTCAGGATAGAGGCCTACATCATGGATGAAACTTTGAAGGATGCCCAGGGCTTCCAGGGAGATCTTGGTGCGAGACCGAGGCTTTTTGGCACAACTGTCTTCTGTTGGAGGAGGTGCTGGGGGCGCTTCTTCTCTGGGAGGGGAGCTCTCCTTAGTGGGCTGGGACTGCTGTCGATGAAGGACCTGGAGATCAGAAGGGGGAGGAAATTAGTGGGACTGGGATCTTAGTTTGCAAGGCTACCAGACCTTTGCAACATGACAGCATGTACTATCTCCCCGAGACTGCACTTAGATAAAGTCAAACCTGGAGAAAGCGGAAATCATTTCTGAACATGTAGATTCTCATCTGTGAAACACGTGATTCATGAGAGGCGCCTGAGCTGGGCAAGGTGGTAGGAGGCAGAGGCAGGAAGATTTCCACGAATTTGAGTTCATTGGGCTACACTGCAATTTGATGCCAGCCTAGACTGTATACCAAGACTTTGTTTCAAAAACAACCAAAAAGAAAAGAAAGAAAGAGAGAGAGAAAGAGAAAGAGAGAGAGAGAGAAAAAGAAGGGAAGGAAAGAAGGAAGAAATGAGAGAGAGAGAGAGAGAGAGAGAGAGAGAGAGAGAGAGAGAGAGCAGGAAAGAACTGTATAAACTAAGCCAGCATTGAGACTGCGGGCCACTGAATAGTCAGGCCTGCGGTCATATGGAGAGGGCTTCATGGAAGGCCTTGGCTTTGATCTCCTCTACTTGTGAAGACACCCATTGCACTAATGGCAGACACACAGTTCAACGTTAGACACTTCTGCATCGCTGGGGGAGCTGGGCAGTCTTTGAGCCTCCACCTCATCCTATATCGGACAAGGATTAAGGAAGTGGCATTCTGCCAGGGAAGTGGAAGCAAGAGGACCCGATGGGATGACTTTAGCTGAAAAAAGCAACAAAGAGGAGATAGAACCTATAGAGACCACCTCCAGTAGAGAGGCACAGCCCCTAGTTGAGGGATGGGGCCTCCTCAAAATTTTTAACCCAGAATTATTCCTGTCCAAAGGAAAGACAGGGACAAAAAGGTGAACAGAGACCGAAACAGAGGCCACCCAGAGACCACCCACCCAGAGATCCATCTCATCTGCAGATACCAAACCCCCACACTATTGCTGGTGCCAAGAAGCGCTTGCCTACAGGAGCCTGATATGTCTGTTCTCTGAGAGATTCTACCAGATACTGACAATCAACCATTGGACTGAGTCTGGGAACCTCAATGGAAGAGCTAGGGGCAGGACTGAGGAGCTGAAGGGGATTGCAACCCCATGAGAAGAACAACAGTATCCACCATCCAGATTCCCAGAGCTCCCAGGGACTAAACCACCAACCAAAGAGGACACATGGAGGGACCCATGGCTCCAGCCTCATATGTAGCAAAGGATAAGGCATCAATAGGAGGGGAGGCCCTTGGACCCGTGGAGGTTTGATGCCCTAGCATAGGGGGATGCTAGAGGGGTGAGGCGGGAGTGGGTGGGTGGGTGGGTGGGGGAGCACCCTCATAGAGGCAAAGGAGACAGGAGGTGGGGGAGACGGAGAGGGGTGGGGGAGGGGAAACTGGGAAGGGGATATCATTTCAAAGTAAACAAATAAAATGATTAATAAATTTTTCAAAAAAAATTTCAAAGAAAAAAAAAAGGAAAAAGAAAGAAAGTGGCATTCCAAGCATGGTTCAGATATTAAATGCATAATGTATATACAGTACAGTGTTCTGAAGGGAGGAGGGGACAGGGGAACCTTTCCAATAAGGAGCCATAGTCACTGCTCAGTGCTTCTCAGTGTAAGCAAATGAATTCAACTCCCTGCTGAGAATGGGTGTGGCCCAGGATTTCTCCGCTAGAATATCCTGGCTTGGTGAAATTTCTAGTCAATGCTGATCACTGGTCTTCTCAGGTTCATTGTTCCTCAGGTGGTATAGAGAAATGGATGATACTTTGAACTGGATAACACGCCCTTTGTCAAATTAAAAAAATCTTTATCTTCTTCTAGTTTTGATTTTGCTCTTTAAAAATATGATTATTTTAAATAATATATGCAAATTTTTCAAGCAATTTAAAGATAACTTCTGTATGTTTTAAATTTTAATTGACTGCTTTAACCACATTTAGATAGGCATTTTTAATATCCCTATAAACCAATTAACCCTCTGTTTTGAACATACTTCCACATTTCTATTTTTTAATTTTTAATTGCAAGGTTTACTAGCTAGCTGTTAACATTTAAATATTTAAATATTTCTCCTTTCCTTTTTGTTGTAAGTACCCCCCTTTCCATCTCTATAGATTCATAAAAGAAAACCCCAAGTGGGCGACGTCCCCCTGAGTCTCACCCACCGGTGTTACCACCGCATGAAATAACTTCCATTCTAATATGAACTTATTAACTCCTTGAAGGCTGAAAGGGAGAATGTCACCCAGTGGAGAGACTTGGCCAGCACTGGCAGCTGACCTGCAGCTGTGTGTTGGAGAATTAAAAGGCAGCAATGCCTGCTGAGACCTGTGAGGACCGCAATGCCTGTGCTCAGACAGCGCCCAACTTCCTGTATCCTCTCGAGGTCATTTAAAAACCACACACATTTCTTTAGAATTTTCTAAAGTTTTATGAAAGGTTCTCCTAAATCAGGACCCCAAATTTCCAGAGTCCAGCGAGAATCAGGCCCAAGCAACACAGAAAAAGAAACGTATGTAGCCACCCTTAAAAAAAAAAAATCACCCCTGGTATCATCCCTGTCACCATTCCTCCCACCAGGGGACTAGCCACGTGGCCCACTGCTTAGCTGAGAACCAGCACTGGCCTCAACCTGAGCAGCTAAAGGTAAGGCAGTCTGCCATCCGCACCAGTCTCGAGGCCCATGATGGAGAGCATACTTCCTCACCCATGTGAAAATGCCAGCTTTTTATAGAGTTTATAGAGGAGATAAAATATGGCAGCCACAGAAAAAGTTAGTCTTTTCACATTACTACCACTGACTAGGAAATGCTGATGAGAGGCTCGGCATGGTGGCCACAGCTGTCTAAGCACTGGGAGGCTTGGAGAATGAAGACCCACAAACACAAGGCCAGCCTGGGCTACATAATGAGACTACCTACTGTAATAAGCTGGTGGCTGGTAGCAGAAAGAAATCAAAAACAACGGACTATAAAACAGTGGACTAGCGTCCAAATAATGCCGACCAATTAGAGGCAATGTTCTTAAGCATTTTCCTTACCACTTCCAACTAAGAACAAACTCCTGTGGTCTGATGTGGTAAGCTGGCATCAGCAAAAAAAGTGAGAGCTCCCTTATTCCAGCGTCCTAATTATCCCCGCCAGGGAAAGCGGGGCTGCGTGGCAGGCTCCCACGGCTCTTGGTGGCTTTGACAACACAAAGATGTGTGCTCAGGGCCTATGATGTGGGCAGGGTGAGCATGCTAATAAATAAACCACAGGTGAGGGCCCGGCTTTGGGCGAGAAAGAGGACCGGAATCAGGGACGAAGCGCGCTCTGGCCGGACGGACATGTGCTCAAGCACGAGTGGTCCCTATTAGAGCAACTGCGTTAATTGGAAAACAAAAGAGAATTAAAATGCTCCATTTTCTAAATTACGCTTGCCTTCTGTAGTAAAAGCCAGCAGAACGGTTCCATTTAATTGAATAATTAGATTGGTTCTTAAGGGGCTTTCCATTGTGCACTGAGTAGATTTAAAGAGATTTTCCAAAACTATACTTTGAAGTTACTATAATCTTTCTGCATGATAGCATCTGTTCTCCTTTGGCCCTACCAGTTGGACCCCTCCACTTCCCCTCGTTTCTTAGAACAGAGCACTGTAATACATGCTCTGTTAAAATGTACAAAGAAGACAAGTCTGAAACACCCAATAGCAAGCGTGGCTCACACACTGCTTATATCGTTCCAGGCAATCTAAAATAGATAAATGCAAATGCAATCCTACAATTCTTCATGAAGGTGTAATCTGGACCAAGAACTAACTGGAAACACACTGCATTGGAGGATACTTATGTACACTGTCAGGAGTATTGGGAGAAGACAGGCTTAAAAAGGGGGGCGGCTCTCAGGGGACTTTGCAGATCATAGACTAGAAACACATTTCTAAAAAGAAATACTGTCAAAAAAAATTCCCCATAAGATGAAATGTACTTTCTGACCAAGCAATACAGAAGAGTGGACTGGTGGGCATGACAATACAGGCATGAAGTAAGTTCTGTTTTCTAACAGACAGGAAAAGATCAGTCAAAATACAGAAGACAAAATGAACATCTCTAAAAGTGACCTGCCTTCTAACTTACATAAAGGGCTGAGTCTTTTGCTTGTATGCTGCTGAGTCTTATGCTGCTACTTGCCAATGGCTGTCTTTCTCCCAACCACAGCAAGTAAAATGTTTAAAAGTAATGATCTCCAAAGATGTCTACCACAACCATCTTCACTTTTCCAAAATGTTCTACCTCCTCTAGACAAAATATCATCTCTAGATAGTTTCTAGCAAGAGATCTGAATAAAGTGTCATCTCTGCAGGGTCTATGCATTCTTCCTGGGTAGTGTTTTCCACGATAGAAAGAGTACTTGCAGGAAATAGAGTGCAGCTCCAGACGTCCAAGACTGTCTCACTTACACAATGGTCTTTGTCAAGAGGAAACTAATCCAAGCACTCTCTAGTTCCTCTCATCTAAAGGTTAGCAGCAATTCATTCCCTATTATCTATCTATCTATCTATCTATCTATCTATCTATCTATCTATCTATCTATCTATCTACCTACCTACCTATCCCTTCCTTCTTTCCTCCCTCCCTTTCCCCCTATTTCTCACACTAATTTTAGCTTCTTCCTTCCTTCCTTCCTTCCTTCCTTCCTTCCTTCCTTCCTTCCTTCTCTCCCTCCCTCCCTTCCTCCCTTCCTTCCTTCCTTCCTTCCTTCCTTTCCTTCCTCCCTTCCCCTTACAGGACAGGTTTATAAACTCATTTCAGGTAAGTCTTGGTTTTCCTGTCTGAATTTGTCATGGCATGTTCTCAGTCCTCTTTCAGTAAGTAGAATGGGTCAGGGTTAGTCTGTGTCCCCAGCAAACACCATGAGAGTCACTCCACTGATTCTTGGTACACACTTGCAAGCAATCCCATTCCTGAGGTCACTGGACAGGTCTTGCATTTATTTATAACTAGTGTGGTTATTTAAATTTTTGTGATTATATCACTTTTTTTCTTCTATTCCCTCCAAAGCCTTCCATCTACTCTCTGTTCTCTTTCAAATTCATGGACTTTTTTTCTTTACTTGTTGGTGTGTGTGTGAGAGAAAGAGAGAGAAAGAGACAGAGACAGAGAACATGCATATTCCCAAATCCATACACTCTACTCAAGTTGTCTGCTACTATGTGTGTATGTTTCCAGGACTGGCCGTTCACTGGTGTGCTCCTCCTGAGGGAAGATTCCTCTTGCTCTCATCATCCCTTCACTGCCTTTGGTTCTCATGTTGGAGCAAGGCCCTGGAGCTTCCCCCTTTCTGCGTTGGCATGGCAGACAATGCCATCCTTGTTCTGGCTGCTTCTTATCATCTACAGTCACATAAAACCTACAGTAACAAACACCAAGTTCCACTGTCTAGAGCCAGAAAGAATACTGCAAGCTCTGAAAGTATGTCCTAGGAGTTTCAGTCATAAAAGCCCCAAAGTTGAAAGGTTACAAGTGTTCCTCAGTCTAGAATGGGTAAAGCAGGGTATTATATTAACAGAGATGCTAGGCCAACTAGCCCACCATGGGTAACTGCCACAAACTTACTGTTGGCTGAAAGGAGTCAGATGTGAAAGACTAAAGATTCTACTTATGGGAAAGTCAAGAAAGAGATGAAAAACTGCAATAAGAAAGCCTGAAGCAGTTGGGCACAGTGGTGCATGCCTTTAATACAGTCACTCAGATCACTCTGAGTTTGAGGCCAGCCTGGTCTACAGAGTAAGTTCTAGGACCAGCAGCAATTCCATGCATATTGTCTTTGAGAGTTACTGACTGAAAGATTAGCAAATTGTCTTTGGGAGATGCTGAAAATATTCTCTGCATTGATGTGGGCACTGATTAAAGGAGTGAAAATATGTCTGAAAGATTATTCAGCTGTATGTTTAAGAGCTAGATTTTTACTAAGTGCAAATTGTACCACATCTCAGAAAAAAAAGTTTATGGGTCCAGAACCAGTGTGATGTTGTACAGCTGTGAAATATATCAAGCAAGAGGTTTGAGAATTCAAGAATAGCTTGGGCTACATATTGAGACTTGTTCTTACAACTACGTAAAACTTTTAGGGTCCAATAGTTAATTTTTAATCTTTAAGGTGCAGCACCATCTTCCAGTGATTTTCCAACATAGTAAAATGCTTCACATTGTACAGACAGCTATGCCTTTACTCTCAACCTTTATGTACCCATTAATTCATCTCGGTTCTATTGGGTTTTGGATCTTTCTGTCACAAATGCATTTATAGTATTTCTATAATGAGATTCCCGGAAGGCATATTTTAAAACCTCTCTCTTTTTCATAGCATCATTTGTTTTCAACATGACTACGGTGGGAGAAGGCCACAGTAGTGAAATATACACATTCCAGTGGTAGAACAGCAGCAGTCGGAATAGATATTAGCATCCATGAAATCTAAGCCAAATGCTCCAAATATATATGTTTTATATATGTTGTATATGCTACAGATCACATATATACTCTACTTCATGGTGAGCCCATGTTTTGACCCATTTTATAAGGAAACCAATCCAAGGTGCAGAAGGACTGCACCTTGTAAGTAACAGAACTTGCATTCTTCATCTCTCTAACTGAACGTGAAGCCATGAGCAGAGTGTACAGAGGTAAGCTGAGTCGGTCCTTAGAACAGACCGGAAGCAAAATTCTAAGTCAAACATCCCAGAGGAGGAGAATGAGTGGCAGGGACGCAGTACAAGGTGGAGGAGGAGCTTCAGAGAGGTGAATGGAGAGAGCTCACTGAGGAAGCAGCATGGGTGTGAGGTCTGAAGGGTGAGGGGCAGCAGGGGTGAGGGGAGGGCAGGGAGGGGGTGGTGGCACATGTATGAAAAGTGCTCCAGACAAAGGAAGCAAGCAAAAAAGGCTGGAGGAAAGGACGAGCACACAGCATCTGAAACACACGGCCAGCCCACTGGCGTCTGCTCTCCAGTGCACCGGCCACGGCTGCAGGCAGCTTTTCATTTCCTGATCTCATGTGTGTGCCAATGTGTGAGCATGTCTGCGGAGGGAGGTCAGAGGTCAGCTTTGGCTGTCTACTCCCAGGCATCATTTACTCCCTGAACCCCCTTTTTGGATACAGGACTTCTCATAGATCTGGAATGCACTGAGGAAACTAGACTGGCTGGCCACTCAGCTGCCAGAATCCACCTGTCTCAACCTCTCAGGTCCGGGGATTAGAAGCACACCACCGTGGGTTCTGGATATAAACTCATGTCCTAGTTTGTGTAGCAGGTACTTGAGTAAATGAGCTATTTTTCAGATACTCCCCCTTACATTTAAATTAATGAAATATATTTTTAAAAAGCCTTCAGTTCTACGGTCTCATTAGCCACATCACAGGTGCTTGGGCGCCTCCTGCGTGCAATGCTAAGGCACTTTCACACTCACATGAAGTGGTGGTTCTGTATTGTCACACAGTGACAACAGAGTAGGGGGGAGGGGAGGAGAGAGAGTGATCCAGGCCTGGAGCCTGGGGAGCTTAGCATTCTAACATCAGGTGATACAATACCCCTGAGAGACCTGTGATCATATAATTTATTCTAGCCAAAACCAGAGCTTGAGCTGTAAAATAGTATTCTAAGACAGATAGGCAAATACCTGTATGCCTATGTACCAAATCCGAGATATTCAGCATATAGTTACTAGATCATTGTTAAATTATCCCAAATAGGAACATTAGTAAAAAGTAGCCAGAACTGTGCCCAGACATTCCTACCCTCAAAGAAAGAATTACTCTACATTGAATGATGGCTGCCTTCTTCAGCTGTGGCACTTACAACACTCAGCCTTGAATTCACAGGGCAAAATGTAGATCCCTGCATCACATATCTGGGTACTTCCGGGGTACCTGCAAGACTTGGGCCCACTCATTTAGTAGGCTCTGAAATAAGGCGTTCTAGTCCAACAATTGAGGGTTGGTGAGTAAGGAAGCTCTGGGCAGGGCATAAACAAGTTAAAAGTTCAAAGCCTGATAAGGTTCCTCTTTTTTTATATTCTAAAATCTCTCTGAGCTGAGGCATAACATGTATGTGTGTACATGAATGGACACAAAACTAACAATTCAGGGAGAAAAGTTGTAAATATATTTGAAAGGGATGCCATCTTTCAAATAGAGCCTTAAAGTATTCTTGACCAGTTATAATATGGACACACGTTGCTTCTCTGTCTTAAAACTAAAAACTTGGAAAACAGAAGGAGCTCATGGTACCATGACAAAAGCCGACGGAGAGAGAGATAAAGGCCTCTTCTTAAAGCTCTCAGCGTTCAAATAGATTTTGAAGGCCTCAATGAAAACCAGCTGGGAGCCATGTGTAAAGTATAATGGTTCTGGCCTGCAGGGAAGGAAGTAAGATCTTGAATGATTAAGTTTAGGAAAGTATATAATTCACTGTATCATTACGGGGTGAACTGGATTACTTATAATAAGCCAAGACTTTGTGGTTGTTTTTATAAAGAGAAAATGAGAAATTATTATGGAGGGGCCTGTAGAGGGTGGTGGGACATGGGAACAGGTTAAAGCAGCTTTCCAGGTGGCTCCATGTAGCTTTCTAAGACAAGATTCACCCCCGGAAGTAAGCCTTGCTTGGGGCATAAGGCAGGGCAGCAGGAGGTGACAACAAGGACAAAATACCTTCTGTCCACATGTACTGGGTTTTAAAGTCAAAATATCTCTTTCTCACTTTGTTTTACTTCATCTAGGCCAATAAACATGAAATACTCAATCAAAAAAAAAAAAAAAAAAAAAGAAAGTAAAGTATTTCTCCATCAAAAATTCCAAGAAAAAAAATACATGAACCAACAACAAATGGTTGAAAGTCCTTTGGCATAAGTCCACTGTAGCACACCAAACACAAGAATGATTGCATGCTATTATTTTTACCCATTACTATATATAAAATGTCCTGTACTTGAGGTTTCAACAACTTAATGGCAAGTTTCCCTTCACCCCATCAAAACCAGTAGTAGAGACTATTAATTTGAGTCTAAAAATTCAGCAGGGGAAACACCTAAGATTGGTGATTATAAACAGCAGGAATTAAGTATACAGCCCACGCAGCTCACCCACTGGGCTGTAACCTGTGGACTGCACATCTCACGCCTAGCTGAGGGCTCAGGACTTCTTGGCTACTCTGTACTGAGCCAATCCCACATCCTCCCCTCTTTATTTCCAGCTTTACTCTTACCCCAGCTGAGCACTGGCTCTTCTGCTTCTTCTTGCTTAATCTACATGTAGTAAGTAAAGACACTGTCACCAAGTGTAGTAATAATTTACTTCTATCTGAGAACAGAGATGGAGATTATATATCTCTATCTATCTATCTATCTATCTATCTATCTATCTATCTATCTATCTATGTATACATACATACATACATATACACATACATATATCCATATACATACATATACATGTATATACTAATGTTGTTATTTCCTCTCTTCTTAAAAACCTCTAGGGTACTAGATAAGTCATAACACACAACTGTGTATAAAAGTTTCAAGCAAGTTTGGGGTTATAAAGGTCTGGTTTCAAGGCAGTTCCTACTCCAAGTTCCACTGTTGGTCAGCCTTGAGATTCCTGAGCAAGCTATGACCCAAGCCCCAGTGTTTGGCACCTTGGAACATCTTTTTTACAGTATTAAGAAGAAAGATTAAGTGAGATCATCTGTCTGAAGCACTTGGCAGAGGTCTGACCATAACTAAAGCCTTTTAACAGAGCAATTTTCATTTGAAAAAGATTTGTTCTTACTAACTATGTACATGCGAATATGTGAATATGTGCATGTTGAATGTAGGTGACTGATGAGGGTAGAGGTGACCCCTGGAGCTGGAACAGTTATGAGCTGCCCAATGTGGGTGCTGGGAATCAAATCTAAGTGTCTGGAAGAGAACAGTATGTGTTCTTAACCACTAAGCCTTCTTTCCAGCTGCAAGAAAGTTTCATTTTTAAAATGTGAGGAATACTTAAAGATCAATACTAAATAAATTCCTCGTGCATTTTTTTGTCAATATGCCTATTATTAGAACCAGCAACAACTTCAGTAATTGGCCCTTTCACTTTAAGGGTCCAGATGGGTAAGAGGATAGCTTCTGCCAGTAAATTTTCTTCCTTCCTTCACCAATACTTCATAAATATGTGTTGTTACTGTGGTACCTGGCACACGGAAGCAGCCTCGGGAGCATTGTTACACAGAACTGAACGTCAAAGGCAGAGTCCCTTTTGAAATGGTATCTCCAGTCATAAGCTGCGTGGCCTCTTAGGGAGCTAGTCCTGACTAGTGGTTCTTAAAGCGAGAACCATGGACCTTGTTGAAACTATACGCTGTATTAAGACACCCATAACATCAAGCCTACTTCCAAGAAAAACTAAGGTGTTACAGCTTATTGTTTTGATTGTGCTAAAATTTGCACCAAAGACACAAAACTACAGATGAAAATTAGTGGTGGTTTAAAATATGCTTTTTTAGAAAGGCTGTATTAAGAAGCCCCAACATTTATAAATCTACATAAATGAACAAACTAATATTTCCCAAGTGGCTAATATATAATACTGTAAAGTTATAAAACTGGTAAAAGATCCATTCAAAGTTAAATGGAGACCAATGAATAAAGTACAAAAATATGAAATATTCACCAATATGTTGGCTCAATTCCATTTGGCAAATTCCACTTTGCAAACAAAATCACTGCCACTTTCAATGTCTTACTAAAATATCAAAAAAGAATTTCTCAATTATCTGGAATGCCTGTTAAACTATCTCTTGCTATCCTAATTACTTTATCAGCTTCAAGCACATACTATATCAAGCACACAAGCAATTCTGATAATCTAGTTGTTGTGCATTAAAGCATTAATTATACAACATTAAATATCTGACATTAAAATATCTTCAAATGTATATATAAAGCTGGTATATATTGTTTTAGCAATATATTTTTCATAAAATATATCCTTCACAGACACACACACACACACACACACACACACACACACACACACACGCGCGCGCGCGCGCGCACACACACACACGCGCGCACACACACACAAGCACAATCTACAATTATTTAAAACTTAGCAGACTCTTCATTTATAAGACTGATATACATGACATATTACTGAAGTCATCAATTGCAAAATGAAAGTGGGTCACAAGACCAAAAGGATTGGAAACTTCCATACTATTTGAATCATGCTTGAGACGTGAGCCTGACTCCCTAATGATTATCAAGCTATTTACTAGAACATTCAAAATAGATTCTGCAGTTGAAAGCATCCTTGCTTGAGTCAAATCATGTAGGGCCGCAGTGCAGGGCTGTAGGGAAATCACACACACGTTATGATTTGCCTCTTGACTTTATCACTCAGAGACATTTTCACAGGCAAAACATATTCTCTTAGACACAACTCAGCACTATTTTTAGCTTCAAATGATGTTACTTTTGTTGGCTCTTATGACTGTAATTTCACATCCAAACATTATAAGGCTTATTAAAAACTATGGTTTAGTGCTGTTGCTTTTTGGGTGATTATACAGTATCCTAAGGTCAAAACTCAGGAAATACGTTATTAAAAAAGAGTACCCATGAAGTGATGACAAACTGCAGACTATAGGTGTTAGATTACATTTTGACTCCAGGCAGGTTTAATATAAGTTGGTTTTCTTTGTACAATTGCTCTTAGCACATACAGCTGTAGGAAGGGGATTAAAAAAAGGAGAGAGAGTGCATGAAGCTCAATAAAGGAAGACCAGGTCAAAAGAAATCAATACAAGCAAGCAAACTGATAGGACGCCCAACATGGAAATCCATGTTCAATATCCTCGAGCCTTAGTCTGGCTTTCCTGTAATATTGTAACCATGATACTATGGGAGGACTGTGTATGCTTTTAATGCAGCTTAATAACTGCTTCTCAAAATAAACACTTTGGTCAAAGATAAAAGCATAACAACGCTGTGACACAATAATCTGTTAAAATAAACTTGGGGTTGGAGGAAACATGGGACTTAAAACAGCCTTTGGCTTATAGCATTTCCTCCTCAGTAATAAATTGAGAACAACTATACCAACAACTTTGGAATAGTTTGGGGTAAAATAAATATGTTGCAGTTATTAATGATGGTCTTAGGAATGGCCAGAATCTGTGACCATCCAAGAGGCAGCCCAGTGAAGTACTTCCTTCATACAACTGAATGAGCTGATAAGGTAGGGACAGCAAAGTTGAGATGAAGAACTATGTCTCAATTAAATGGTGACTAAATGTTAAGACTAGGCCACACCTTCCTCTAAGAGGTGGTTCTCAGCCTTCCTAATGGTGCAACCCTTTAGTATAGTTCCTCATGTTGTGCTGACCACAACCAAAAAATTATTTTTGCTGCTACTTCATAACTGTTATGTTGCTACTGTTATAGATTATAATGTAAATATCTATGTTTTCCAATTTTCTAAGGTGAGCCTTCTGAAAGAATTGTTCAATCCTCACCCAAAAGGGGTCCCAAGCCACAGGCTGAGAGCCACCGCTCTAAGATAGTTCATATTGCATAAACACAAGTTTGTTTGTTTGTTTGGTCAGGTTTTTCCTTGCCCCAGATACTCCTTTTAAAAAAACAGCTTTTGACTCCATTTTGAGAGAATTGACTGAAGCCTCTTTAGTTTGTACTCATTCTATAAGTGCAAAAAGGTCTACAGATATAATTTCAGTGTGCTGTGTGCTATGTAATAAGTTAATATGGGCAATTATGAGTAGAATAATAACAATAATAATAACAGCAATAATCCTGCCTAAACAGGATTATATGACGAATTATTACTGTTGAAATGGATAAACTTAATGTATTTACACTTATTCAATAAATTATGACATTGTAGAAAGACAGAAATGTTTGTTTCTGGCACAGAGTGGTCATGATACCAAGAAACACATCAGGATCAAAACCAAATAAGCAGAGGGAACTAGAGAGATGGTTCCAGTACTTAAGAGTACTTGTTCTTATAGGAGGATGGGTCAGTTCCCAGGACCAACATAAAGGCTCACAACCATCAGTAAATCAGTTCCAGGGGACTCGGTGCCCTTTTCTGATCTCTGTAAGTACCAGGCATTCACATGGCGCAAATATATACATATATGGAAATACTGATATACATTAAATAAAAATGTTAAAATCTAAAAATTAAAAACAAGCAGACCAAGCAAAAAAGATCCTTTTCCCAGTTAGACATTAAGAAAGGCAAAAACTGGCCACACTATGAACCTAGTGGAAACTCCATCCTTCCCTTCATCAGCCTCATTTGAGAGCCAAGTTTACTGATCATTTAGCAGTAATATAAGTGAAAAATAATTCCATAAACATGACAACACAATCTAGACAAGGAGTAAGGAAAATGAGGTGCTTTAGCATGTCTAACCCGGGACTGTATACCCTGATGCCTGAGAGGAACCTAGCCCACCGAGCAGTCTCACATGCCTACCAAGCACACCCTTCCATTTTCCCCTGTTTGCACACCACCATCACCTTTATCATGTCTTCTTACAGGATAAAAGTTGGCCGGCACTTTCACAGTTAAAAAAAAAAAAAAAAAAAAAAAAAGGCCTATCTTCGGAAGACAGATTCAAGGCCCAGGCAATGATAATGTGCTGCAAAGATTTCATATTGATGATAAAACAGTAAAGAGGAACATGGAAATGACTGGTAGTTACTCTGAGAACCTGATTTTAAAGTCAACATGTCTTGCTTCACTGGTGTAACTGGGAAAGGGTGGTTCTTGTCCCAGCCGGCTGGAAAGATGTTGTCGAGTTAAAGATAAGCAGAGTTACTGACTAGCAGGGTGAAAGGTTAGGACTACTTGAGTAACAGGAATTCAAACAGCATCCAAAGAAACAGCCTGAAAATTCGTAATGGCTCCAGGACGGATGAAGTGTTCAGGTTAAAATGACTACCAGAATTCTGAAGCAGTTAATCTAGGTGGCTAAATAATTCTCAAGAGAAGTAAAAATGTGACCGAAATGCAAACAACCTTGTCAACGCCAGGGAGATGCGATTTGTGAACTCTCAGGTTGGGTTTTACTAAAATAACAATGGGGGTGGTACAAGTCAATGCCTGTCACATTGTTACAGCAGAGGGTGTAAATTATTTCAAGAGAATGCTGAACACATTTGGTTCCTTATTTGGGGCCAAGGGGCAAAGGCGGGTTATTGTGTGTCTGAGGCCAGTGTGGGACATGGAATGGGCTACATTTTCTGTATAATTTTTACAGTTGGGACACTCTAAAGGCAGAACAATCTGACAGTTATGGTTAGTGAAAATATTAGATGTTCACCAATAATATATGACCTCAGCATATTTCTGCTTTCTGGATATAACCACTTAATAACAGGACTTGGGAAAACTGCACTGCGTGAATCAAACACATAAAAGTACGGACATGCCTTTTATAGAAAGCAGATCTTAGGCAGGGCATTATAATCAGTGACTCTGGTAAAGGACAAACTCTACTGCATTACCGCACCACTGAGATATTATAGTTTATTATACCCTAAAGACCAGACTGGGAAACCAAGTCAGATGACCTAAGCAGGGCTGTTCCTCAGACCATGCAGCAGAGGTCTCTGAGCCAATATTCCTGGTGACTTAGTGCCTAAAAAGTGTCAGATGGGGCACATCAAACACAAGGCTACTTTTCAGCCTTCATTTCCTCCATCGATGGCAAGCCTCCTTGCTCATTTCCAGAGCAGAACCTAGGGAGATTAAATGGCGTGAGGTAAAGCTTCCCAAAGGTTAATGAACTGTCAATCCAAGAGTATTCTTCTGCAGTGCTAACCTCCTTTGCTATGGGGATATTAGCTTTGCATCCTCCATATTAATGATTACTTTAACTGAAACCAGGTAAGGGGAAAGAGACTCTTGCATCTCAACTTTGTGCCAGGACACATAAGAGGTGAGGGCCTGAAGGACCAGGCCCTCTTATTTAACCATGAAAAATGAGACAAGAAAACCAGTGTCCTCCTCCCAGGATGGTGACTGGGAACAAACTCCTCAGTTCCTAATTCCCTAGGGCAAAGTGACTAGACTGGAGGTTCCTTTCCCCACAAGAAAGATTCTAGTCTCTAAGCTCTAGAGGACTATGGGGCTCCCATGAGGCCAGTTATTCGGCATCCTTATCTACTTGAAGTCACACAGCAGGTCCACTTTGTGTCCATGCCACTGTGTCGCGCCTCCTCTGAGCATATTTGCTCACCCCATACTCGTCCCTCTCATAAGTTGGAGCTGTCGAGCGATTATACTTTCAAATGTGCATTTGCTTAAGGGTGGATTCAATTTAATAGCTGAGAACTCAGTACAAAACAAATATACTTACAAATGACATTAGCAGGGAATTAATCATTAACACTCTTGATTGGTGTTCCAAGACCAACCCCCTATGTTGGCTACAACTAAGATAATGGAGTTCCCACTGACTCATTCCCTCATCTTAAAGTCAACATCCAGCCCACCCCAGGTGCTGAAGAGGACTCCCTTCTAAAGAGTTCTTATGGGAAGGTTCTACTCTCCAGATATATCCGTGTGTGTGTGTGTGTGTGTGTGTGTGTCTGTGTGTGTGTGTGTGTGTGTGTGATGTCACTCACTGCCACAGTCCACGGGACACCTTGCCAAAGGCCTTTAGTGGCCTTAAGTGAGGCCAAAGTCTCTTTGAGTGTCCAAGAAGATTGTCAGCTGACTGTAGCTTATTCCTCTGCCCAATTCTTGCTCTTCAGCCCCTGCCTTGCAGGCTATAAACCAACCTGTGGTCAGAATCCGCCTACTCCTGGGTCTACCTTCTGCTGTTTTTCTTCTAGGAAACTCCTGTAAGTGAGTGACCCTGGACAGTCCCCTTCTAGGACCCTTCTGAGTCTTCTCACCAGTCAAGTTTAGCATCTTGACCTGTTTTTTGTGGTACACTCTGTCCTGGGTGATAGTCATCTATTCTTGAATACCAACCACTTCACAGGACAAGGTACAAAGCCTTCAAAAGAGAGTTGAAACTTAAAATTTATCATAAAATGTCCAGAATACTTTTGTAGTAAATATCATATTAATTAAACTGAAATCTTGGTGTAAGAGTATATGCTTTCTGAAAAGACTTGAATTAGAGTTGTTTGTAGTAACTTGTTGCATGTATACAACACTATACAGCTTTCCAAGTCTCCCACATCACTGGGCTGGACGTGACTGACACACAGGTGTTACTGTTGTTGGTCACTGAAACTGACATATTTACTCTTTTGCTTCTCTCTATGTCCCTCCTTACACTGTAAAAATATTTGTGTTCTCAGTAGATCTCAAAAATCCTATAGTAGGCAGCTGCTATGACCAGAGAAGTTGCTGCAGGCAAAACAGCAAACAAAACTTGGAGAATTCATGTAAGAAAAAGGGAATCTTGAACCAAGAAAGAATCTAAGAAAGCATCCCATGTTTTCTAATGAAGCCTAGTGACTTCTGGAGAGGGCCCTGGCCCCTTGCTAAGATATATGCGAGGGTTCTCTAGCTATAAAATGCTGTGGGAGAACACTGAATGCCTTTTCCAAAGCAGACATCAAATGTCGGTGTGGCTTTCCTCAGGGTGGGATGAATGGAGTGTATCTGGGTGAAGAATAAAGAAAGGAGCGAAATCGACTCAAAGATGCCTCCTTGCCTCGCGTTCACGCAGCCTCCCCAGCCTCTGCGCCACACAATGTCAAAGTGAACAAATGGCTCAAAATAAATTCTTTGCTGCGTATTTATATTTTATCAAAATCTGTTTTTTAAAATATTCAACTAAAACTAAATAAGTCATAGAAATAAGCATAGAAACTAAGTATAGAAAGCCAAACATAAGGCACCTCCCCTATCTACAGAGATCAAAAGGCATTGGGACGGCATCAAAGAACACTTTTGTTTTAAGGTGCTCCTTTTAAGGTATCGTGCAGTTTTTAGCCTTGACAGGGTCTCTGTCAGAAGTATAATTCCAAACTGATGAACAAAATGCTATTATCATATTAAAACACTTGATTGTGTATGACTTCAAAAATCCTGACTTTCTATTTCTGAGAATGGATTTAATGAAATATTTTTAAAGTGGAGCTGGCAGAGAGAATATCGGCCAAGAGGCAATTCAGATGGCAGATGCAGAGAAAGCACAATTTACCATGTAGACTGTAGCAATGGGCATTAAATAATCATCTCTGAATAAACTCCACAAATCAATATGGCCCCGTCGCTCTAAACGAAGAACGGTATTGCCTAAAGGAAATCTCTAAGGTCAACCAGCAATTAACTGAAAGGTTTTGATTGAAAATGCTATTGACTGCTTTCATATCGCACAGCTTCCTGGTTATTATACTTCATGGGCTAAGTAGGTGCCAAGACATTAAACTGTCAATAATCTATTAATACTGGACAGCTACATTCACTCTCCCTGAATCTGCAGGCAAATAGATTCAAGCCAAATACCTTGCTTAGAACCAATGCAAATTCCTCAGCCCTGATATGGAAATCGTATCTTCATTATGCCATTCTGAATGCCCTGAAGTGTCACTCAGTGTAAGAGAAATGTGTAGGTAGAGATGCTTGTTCACATGAGTTAAACTAACATTTGTTTTCTAAGAGATTGCTGAAGGGAAAGAGAGTGTGTCCTGGACCCTGCCTTCCTTTCTAAGTCATATTTAACAGTTCCTAAATGGAGCATAATAAACACTTTACAAAGAGGAATGAGAAGTTCTTCAAAGGGAGCCTGACAACCCCGTGCCTCTCGGCATCTGGAAAGCAGTTATATACGGGGAGGGGGGCTTTTAATGAATTTAATAGAGAAAAGCACTTTAATTAAATGCTGTCAAAGTGGATTGTATTAATGACTGTACACAGAGGAATTTAAAGCCAGCCAAGTTTATTTAGCAAATAGAAACTGGGCTTTCGAAGCCTGCAAGTATTTATGTTTCTACAGTTGGTGCACACTGAGAGGGTGGTGATGTCAAATGAAAGCACTGAGTTATTAGATATGATTTTATTTATTGTGTATTATTAAAGTTTCAAAGGCCTCGAGGGAGTCAGTTTCATTTTCAAAATGAAGCATAGTATCTGATCAGAAGGGGTTAAGGAAAGAGTCCTGTCCCCACAGTGGTTTTCCCTGCTCCTTAGAACCTGACTGCAGGTAATGGGATAGCAGAGCAGGCAGGCGGGAGGCCAGCCAGTCAAAATTCACACCACTGGACAGCAGTGGCAAAGGCATCAATGGCAGTATTTCTCCTCTGGCCAGTTCCCCAATTTTTATTTTTATTTTTTAACTTTTCAATGACTTGCCCCTAAACACAGTTCACTCTATTATACACAGCAATAAGCTGAAAAATGACCAAAGCTTTTAGAAATCTGCATGAAAATTTGGTTGCCATAGCCCATTTAATGAAAACCACGAGGAGTACCATGTTTTACAAAAGTATCAGATGTTTGACTGGGGGCAGGAGGCAAGGATATCTTCCTGGGTGTCTTCTACTTGGAGACTGATCATAGAACAGACCTATTATTAGTGATAGTATTTTTAAAATAAACAAAGCAAGCATGAGCCTTAATGCATGAAAGCTGTAAAAGATTGAGAGGCTGGCCCGGCTGGAAAATACTATGTGTGTAGCAAAATGATTTTCTCTACCGTTTGTAGAAATGTAATTATCCATGATAAGCTATTATCCATGATACTACAGCAGTGAGGGGTTTCAGGGAAGCCCACGGGAAGTGAGGGATTTGCCATTTGGTCTTCCGTCTCTGACACCACCATGTCTGAGATCACAAACCACTCTGTGATTACCACATCCTTCTTGCAGTTATGTACACAGCTTTGCAGGCTGTCTTAGGATTTTTAATTCAAAACACAAGAGAGGGGGAGAAGGGGGAAATGTGAGGCTGAGAAAGAAAAACAGCAAACCCCTAAATGCAGCACCTACCTCCTCTTGAGAACAGAATAATAATCACAAATGCGGACTTTCAACTTTCTAAATAAATAACCTGATTTTTAATTCTCTCTGCACCCAAGCTATTTATTAATATCAGATGTCTGGTCTGTGTCTTTGTAGCTCTGGAACTTAGAAGCGCCTGTGCTTTTCCATCTGTGCCAAGATGTTTCAGACTAGGCTTTGAAAAGCTAAGTGTAGATGAATAGGACATGGGATGAGAACTGAGTACAGACGTATTCTGTGTTCAGGACTGGCAACACGGAGCACTGGGGACAGGCCATGTCCATGTGGTGTAATGCACTCCTTTGGTCCTTGTGGGCAAGTATGCAGAGATGGCTGGGGTGCAGACCACCACAGGCCCAGTTCTAACTCTGTTCTGGGAGGGCAGAACACATCGGCTCTCTTCTTACAGATAGAATGACAGTGACTCTGGTTCTGGTTACTCAGTACATCTAATGTGAAGATGTATCAAAGAATTATCTACCCATAGGACAGGATGAGGCAACTGATTCAGACTGTATTTCACACACAGAGAAGACTCAGTCATTTTGCTGAGTCTTCATAACAGGAAAGAGTTGTGCCCACAGTGCTGCCACTGTTCCAGAGTGTAACCTCTCTCTCTCATCAGAAAGCTTTCAGTTCATATCAAGTACTCAAATGTAGATTTCTTTCAAACAGGAACCTTTAAATTATATCTATATGGAAATGTGCAATATGGACACACCACAATTCCTCCCACTTTTGATAGCTGTACTTTAAGTGTATTGTTAATAAGAACTGTTCCATCCCCTCTCCCCACCAAAAATTGTGCTCAGGAAAGTTTTATATGAAAAAAGAAAGGTGATGCACACCTATAATCCCAGCACAGAGAAAGAGTCAGGAAGATACAAAATACAAGGCCAGCCTAAGCTCCATGCAGCCCTACCTACCTCAGAACCGGCATGTGGGGCTCCTTTTGCAGATGCTGGGCCTGCACAGCCCAGATTCACTTTCCCATTTTATTTACTCAGTCCATAGCAGAATTGGAAAGAATTTTACACAGGCATAAGAATTTGTCTTCATGAGTTTATATCACTGATGTCAGCTTCCAGAGTTTGGAGGACTTTGAAAACAAATAACCTTGTCATCATTTTGAGATATACAGTCTGAGCTCAGCTTGTCTTGTCGAAAATAGCAATTCTGCTGGGATAGTTCATTCCAGTTTTCTACTTTCTGAAAGTTTGGAAGTGGCAAGCTATAGCTCCTCATGCGACATGATTTTACACAGTGAACACAAGTAGATAGCTAGGCAAGCCATCGGCATGGATACAGACAAACCCTAAAAATGAGAAATAAGTAGAAACCACTACTATTTACATGATAAACACGTTCTGACGGTTCTGACATCCTGGTTTCTGATGTTATCCAGCTTTAGAAATAGCTGGCTTTTAAAAAAAAAATTATACATACATACATACACACACACATACCATGATGTTTGACAAAATTTATAAAAATCAAAGATGTGAATGGCAAAAAGGTTTTATTTCATAAAAAAATTTTTTCTAAAAAAGTTTATATAAAAAAACTTTTCTAAAATTTACTGATATTGACTCAGTTTTGTGTTGGTGAGTGTTTAAAGATTGGCTCTCTGAAATTAACAGTCTCCATTGTCTCTTTAGCAAATTCTCAAAGTAAGGCCACCATGATGGGTTTTATGCTCTCAAAGGTGTACTAACAAGCCTCCCAAATTTCTGAAAATGTAATAAGCTGCTATAGACTCACTACAGGATGCTGTGGAAAGTGATACTGCATCCCTCCTTTGATGAGCCACACACTGCTTCCTGACCTTTCTCTCTGTAATCCCTTTGCTTGGCCTGGCTTAGCTGTCATTGTCCCAGTGCAATGTGATTATGATGACTCTCATGCAATAGACATTTCCACGGAAGACTGTATATCAAAAGGTGAAGGGTTATATGATTTACAGTGAATTTGATCACAAAACAGCTTGTGAGGAAATTGAACTTGTGGCCTTGGGACTGTCAGCCTAGCCAGTTTGCTTGATCCCCCCATTTCTAGGGTCAAGCCAAGTAATAATAAAACAAATGAATGTCAGAACTTTGGCAGTTTCTCTTTAATTGGAAGTGTGCTTTTCTATCATTACAAGAGGAACTTCCAGACTTCCACTTAATAAAAATCAGCAGTAGTTTTCAGCTACATTAGATTTCCTCACTAAGCAGAAACAGCTGAAGAGAGACCTCCAAAAGAGATCTACTACATGTAGGTAGGCTTGGCTTGGAGTTTAAACTCAGTGCTGGCTTTCTCCTGCCGTAGTCCGAATTCTCAGTCACAAGCAAAGTGATTAGGTCAGAGTCTAAGTAATGTAAGCTGTTCAGAGGCTTTACATTCTTGCTAGAGTTCCATTCCTGGGTACTTGACTGCCCCAGGAGCAATGGGTTTTTGTTTATTTTGTTTTGCGTTTGACACTGAGATAAAATAGATGAAGCAAACCAAGGAGTGTATGAAATGAAGAGCCCGAGATCACCCACCTTGCGCCATTACCAGTTTCCAAAACTGGTACGGACAAAATTGTGGGTCCTGAAATAATGCGCCAAAGCCCTAGAAGACAACAAGCATTCCGAAAACAGTGGATGAGCAAACTCTAAAGGCCCAGGTGTTAGAGGCTAGGTCACCAAGGTGGTGCTAACAGGAGGCAGTGAAAACTGAAGGGGCAGAGCCTCCTTAGGGCCCTGGAGTTGTCTACTCCAAAGGTACTGTGGGAAACCCTGTCCTCTCTCTCTTCTGCCTCCTGGCTTATGTAGTAAGCCAGGAATCTGCCCCCTACTCTGCTGCTCTAGCCAGACAAACTAAGTGATGGGCCACTTCTTAGCTGGAACCCTTTAGAACCAAGAGCCCAAATGGCTCTTTTTAAATACATTTCTTTCCTCAAGACTAGTTAATATTTTCCTTTAAGTCCACAAAGACCAACACAGAACTGCTTCAGATGCCTGTTTAATATTGGACCAAAGATATTCTAGCTTAGCCTTACTACGCCAGTCTCAAAACCAGCCAAGTTCCTAGTGTTTATCAAGAAGTAGATGAATCCTTTTTAAGAGTGAAAGCATTGAAGAAGATGAAAAAGAAAGAAGAGGAGGAGGAGGAGGAGGAGGAGGAGGAGGAGGAGGAGGAGGAGGAGGAGGAGGAGGAGGAGGAGGAAACAGCTCCTAACCAATTTTATCTTCTACAAATGACAAATTAAATGTCATTTAATTCTTCCCCACAGAGGGAATTTACTCCGAGAAAAGAAGTCTAACTTTGACTTTTGAAGGACTTTAAAATGTAGACAGTCAGGAGAAACCAGAGTGCTGGGAGTCTTTCGATCTGTCTCAAAACAACTGTCTAACAAGCAGACCATTCTCAGATATTCCTGTTAGGAAACCAGGCACTGGCACCACCGTCAATTCAATTCTGGACTCACAGGGCTAAAAAGTACTTTCCTTATCCTTAATGAAGACTACTACTGAGGGACTGGAGAGACGGCTTAGTGGCTAGAAGCACTTGTTGCTTTTGCAGAGGACCTAGGATCAGTTCCCAGCATCTACATGATATCCTGCAACTGTCTATAACTCCAGTTCTATGGAACCACAACCTTCTGGGCCTGACTGATACACATGTAAGCAGAACACTTGTACATATAACATAAAACTTTTTCCTAAAATTATTACTCAGAATTTATCAACATTTCTCAGATACCCTAAAGCAAACACCAGTTTGTTTCAGCTGTGCTGAATCTCAGGATAAGGGTGATTATCACTTCCCAAAAATATGTCAGGAGCCACTGTAATCTCCAAAACTATGGTGGTGGCCTTAGCCGTCAGGCCAGAGTCCCAGGGGTGGAGGGATATTTTTCCTCTTTATTTGTGCACTCACTGTGATATGCAGAGCAGAGATTCACAGCCTAGTTAAATAAAGACTCTTGACAATTTTTATATCTCTTTTAAAACAGGAGGGGGGAAGCACTATAGCCCTTTCATTTGGATATATTTGGAAATATTTTAATATTTAAATTTATGGAACAGGTTTGTAGATATCATCAGGTATCTAGGATACACTTCCAAACCTCAGAAAGGCTTGACTTTCCAGACAATTTCTAGGTCACTTTGGTTGGGATTATCTCTGGAGTTTGTGATCTTATTTGAATAATGAAGCTTAAAGCTAAATATGTGAAATCATCACCACCACACTCCCATGCTAATCAACAGAGGCAACTGGTAGGAACTTCCCACATGGGAAAACCCTTCTCTGCAGACTGTCCTGTGTTTCTTCTGTGAAGAGGATTTAGCAGTGGTCTATGAGTGAACAGCACTCTGGTAGAAATGCTAAGGAGAAAATGTGGAACGGGGCTCCTAAAGTATTTTCTGATGTTCAGTACAGAGGTACTAGTTCCCACCACCAACACCCAAAGGGCCACAGCCTTGGTCAAGGCATGCCCATTGAGCCAGGTGGTTTGGCTTGTGCCCTGACAATGAATTAGCCCTTCCCCCATGCCACATAAAAAGGTTGGAGAAGTCACTCTGGGTGGTAAGAGTGAATACAGCCAGGACACAGACACGAACAAAGTGTCTGTGTGGTCAGGGATAAATTAAGGGTGGAGCAGACAATTTATGCATCTGCTTTCCATCAAAACCATTTTTAAAAACACCACTTGATTACTAATCAGCAGATGTGATTTTGTAGAGCTATGTAAATCACTCTGGACTCCAGAAGTGACTCAGAATGTCTGCTGGCTTCACACCTACAAACAGCCTGTGAATGCATGTGTGCATGCATGCGTACAAGCATATGTGTGCATGTGCATCTTAAGGTATTGGAATTCCTGAGAGGCTCCTTATATTTAGAGTTGCTACTAGATTCATTCTGAAAACAACAAGAAAACAAAAAGAAAAACAAAAGGAAAAAGAAAAAAGAAATAGAAGAGACCTGAAGCAAAGAGATACTGCCCTATTGGAACAAACCAGAAAGCAGGACCCGTGTGCCATCGTGAGACTGAATATTGGGTTCAGGTGAAGGAGCACAGAAGAAAATGGCACTCTGTTTGAAATGGATCCTGTACAAAGGGAAACCCTTCAATGTGTGTGAGATCCTGGCTTGAACGCTTTTATATCTGTAGAGCCTAGAAGAGTAACTGCTGCCCTGGAGGAGGTCAGCAGTTGTTGAATGAAGAAATAAAAACCATGAACAAAAACCACTGGGATCTCTCAACAACTTGCACTTTTGAGAACAGATTTACCGGCCACTCTCAGAAGCTGCATTGGAAGACATCTTGGGAAGTATAAAGGAATGTACTTTCCTTGTCTCAGGTAGAATACTAGAGGGGGCCTGGGCTTAGAGCAATAATTGGTCAGTATTGACGACAGCCTTGATGTCAGCTTTGGTTAATCATTGCTACTTTTATAGGAGACAGGAAGGACACCTCCAACACACCCTCCACTTGTCTCCGCTGCTTGTCTCTCTTTCTCACGGCTGTGTCATTTACATGGGATCAGTTTGTCCCACCTCAAAATTTATAAGTCATTTCCCCTCTATCTTCTTGGGTTTAAAAAGAAAAAAAATCATAAGCTTTATGCTTTTAAGTACTACTTAGCCTTTTTATTTTAGACCTATTTTATTTTATGTGTATGCATGTTTTTCATGTGCAGCACGTGCTCCAATTATTAACACAACGAGCCCAAGGAGATGTTAAACCCACTGTAAAGAAAACAAATAGCAGACCCAGATACAAATGAAGATAGAAATGAAGATTAAGTTCAATCAGTATCTATAGCACACTGATTGAGTACAAAGAAGCATACAGACAATACAATGAAAGGAGCGGGGTGGGGGGCTCAACCACACAAGCTGGCAGCCTCCCTCCAGCACTGGGTTTCCAGGGCTTACTCACAAACCCTTACACAAAAAGCAGGCAGTATAGATCTCCTTCAAAGTGATTTTGTTGAACTTGTCCATCACACTTGTAAAACATCTATTCTGACAAATATACATACACGCACACACACACACACTCATTCCCAAGGCACATAGTCTCACAAATGTGACTAATTTTCTGTCTAAAGGGTTGGTTATTTATAAGTTATTTATGAATAGTTCACAACCCGCAGCTTTTCTACTTCCTAATAAACTTCTTCAAGTTGTTTTGATGCTTTGCAAAAGAAGGGTCTTCCAAATGCATTCTAATGCAGTGCCTTGTGTACTGCTTGGAAATTCATGCCAAGGAAATCTGCCTTCAGGGTGATAAAGTGGTTAGGTCAATTTCCCTTTGGGAGTTCTCAGGTAGCAAGTGTGGGTGAGCACCATACACGGGGTCGAGCAAGGACCAGAGAAACACCTTCATGTACAGGAGGGGACAAAGATAGGCTTGGGTTCTGAGGAGGAATAATTAGAATGCAGAGAAACTATGAATGATACACAGAGGTTACAATGTAGAGAGATATAGGCCATAAGGCCAAACCAGGTGACAGTTTGGAAGAAAAACTCATTAGAGAAGGAAGCTGGCATGGGAAGAGGCTGTGTTAAATGTGGGCAGTGAGGTGAGTCCATGAACTGTTGACTGAACACCCCTCTGCCCTCCACACTGCTAACACACTCGGAGTCCTATACATGGGTTTCCACAAAGTTCTTCACTGTCTGTTTCTTCTACTATTTTTCCAAACACAGCAAGCAAATACAGATTTATAAACCTCATAAGAAGATAAAAGACTTGAATGAAACTTTAAATTTAACCAAATAAGCAGGCCTCCGTTCTCAAATGTGTACTAAAACCCAGGCCTATAGCAACTGTCTAAGTGGCTAACTCTGGGCCCTAAGGGACTGCTCCAACTCCAACATTTCCCTGGAGAGAACTTTTCAGCAATTAGGGCTGTGAACACCAGTGAACACAGCAGTCACCTACAAAGAACTGAGAGAGAAAAAAGAAAGAGACAGACAGACAGACAGACAGACAGAGAGACCGAGACCCTAACTGGTGACACAGAAATCAAAAATCCTCCTTATAAGGATCAACTTCTTTATACCTAGCTGCCCCAATGTAGTAAACAGGGCAAGAGTTCACTGCCACAGATCCTTAATAGCACAGCAAGGACTGAAAACTGAAACTATTCAAATAGCAGGTTTCGCATAGGTGCTTGGAATGTGTCCAAGAGGGATAAAATTGTAGTAACCTGGTTAGAGAATTTGCAAACATCCTTAATTAATTAATTGACTTATCTATTATTTTCCTAGAAGCCATTCTTTTGGAATTAAATTCATAAATCAAGACAGAACGTCTATCCAACTGGAGTGGGAAGACAGGAAGGATATCTTGCTTGGTACTGACAGCATCTTCAACTCTAGCAAGAGAAGCCACATTTCAAGTTGGCTTAAGTACAGCTGACCACAAGGGCTTTGATATCACACCAGTAAGTTACAAGTTTCATCAAACTGTGTGGCTTGTAAAAAGGAAAGCTCACAAATCTAAACCTATTCAGATGAATAACTGAAATAAAATATATGCAGAAAAAAAAGTTGTGTTCAGTACCAGACAGCTTGCAGTAGGTGTTCGTTCTGGAAATGCTGCTTTGCAACACACAAAAGTCAGACTTGAAAGGTAGATAGATGTGGATTCAATCTCTCATTTGGAGCAAGTTACCCAACTTCTTTAAACTCCAATTTCTCATCTTACTAAGAAGAGAAAAACCAACTCTCTTGGTTTTACACAATGAGTACAGATGATAAACGGGGAGGAAGAGGGAGGAAAAGGAGCAGGAGAAAGGAGGGGAAAGAAGGGAGAAGAGGAGAGAAAGGGAGGAGGGAAAAAGGAAGAGGGAGGAGGGAAGAATAGGAGGAACAGGGAGAAGAAGGAAGGGAGGATGAGATGGGAGGAAGGAGGAGAGTGAAATGAGAGAAAGGGAGGAGGAAGAAGGGGCACTGGATTTCATATAACGAAAATTCAGAATCAGCCTGGAGATGCAATGTTCTGCTTTACAAGTGAGGCAACAATGGTGAGTCTAGACCAGAAATTGTAACTCAGGAACTATTAACATGTCATCCAGGTCTGGCTTAGGGGATGCTCTAACGTACTGTTGGGTGTTTGGCAGCATTTACTTACACACTAGTAGCATCCTTGAACTGAAACGATCAAAAATGTTTCCAGACACTATTAAATATCCCCCAGGACACATCGTTGCCCTGGTTGCAAACCACTGGTGACTACCAGCAACAGAAAGGCTGTGGCTTAGAAGATGCTAAGAGCTCCCTGAGTCTTTGTCCAGATGAGCAGTGGCACAATGGGGTTGTTTGCTTGACACCACCAGGTCTCATGTTCTCATTCAGTGCGTAGCATGGAACTTTAAAATTTTAAAACAAGTACTTCTCAAGACACCATACAGCAGCTGAACTTAGAATCCCTGAACTTAGAAAACAACCCATGGAAACTGTGCAGTGGAAATACAATAAAACAGTAAACCACGGACTCCATCTACAATTCGGAGGGTGCCCCCCAAATCAACCCTGCTAGTCACAGGGACTCATCATGGAATGAGCAATGGCTTTTCTTTTCACTGCGTTCTCAGAGGCCAGTGTGGTCAGACAGGGCGGGCAGGCACGCCAACAAATGCCCGTGCTCTCATTCAGCGGGTGATCTGCTGATCCCGGCTCCAGGCAGGGCTTAATGGCTACTCTGAACTTTCCAATTGTAAAGTGTAGTTGTTACTATGAATACCTGAATACAACTAGGTTTTTGTTCTTAGCCGAGGATTTGTTTGCTCTAGGGCAGCCGGTTGTCAACCTTTTGGGGTCAAGTAAACTTTTCACAGGGGTTGCCTAAAGCCATCGGAAACACAGATATTTGCATTGTGATTCATAACAGTAGCAAATGAAGTAACAATGTAAATGACTGTACGGTTGGGGTCACTACAACATGAGAGACAGTATTAAAGGACTTCAGCAGGGGAAAGCTGAGAACCACTGCTCTAGTGTATCAGGTCACAATAACCGTGTGGGCGAAAACACAAACCACAAGAAATAACTTTGTCCAGACCTGCTGGAGTGGAACATAAAACATAATTCTTGAAATATAAAACTTTTTTTACAGAATATTTTAACTTGCTTTGTTTGCCTTCTCATGTGCTCTGCCCCCTGAGTTATTAAAGTTTTATGTGTATGAGTGTTATGTGTTGGGTGGGGTAGTGGTGGTGCATGCCTTTAATCCTAGCACTTGGGAGGCAGAGGCAGGTGGATTTCTGCGTTCGAGGCCAGCCTGGTCTACAGAGTGAGTTCCAGGACAGCCAGGGCTACACAGAGAAACCCTGTCTCGAAAAAACAAAACAAAACAAAAAAAAAGTGTTATGTGTTTAAGTATGTTATGTACCTGGTCCCCATGGAGGTCAGAAGAAAGCATCACTTTCAGGACACCCTGGACCTGGTGTCATGGCCACTGTGAGCCACTATGTGGATGATGGGAATTAAACCTGGGTTCTCTTGAGTGATGAGCCATCTCTCCATCCCTTGTCTCATCCTCTCTCTCTTCATCTTCTCTGTGCTATATATTCTTGAACTAGCATCAGTCAGTATACTGGTATTGAACCAGCATCAGTCAGTATACTGGTATTGAACCAGCATCTGTCAGTATACTGGTATTGAACCAGCATCAGTCAGTATACTGGTATTGAACCAGCATCACTCAGTATACTGGTATTGAACCAGCATTACTCAGTATACTGGTATTGAACCAGCATCAGTCAGTATACTGGTATTGAACCAGCATCACTCAGTATACTGGTATTGAACCGGCATCACTCAGTATACTGGTATTGAACCAGCATCACTCAGTATACTGGTATTGAACCGGCATCACTCAGTATACTGGTATTGAACCAGCATCAGTCAGTATACTGGTATTGAACCAGCATCACTCAGTATACTGGTATTGAACCAGCATCACTCAGTATACTGGTATTGAACCGGCATCACTCAGTATACTGGTATTGAACCAGCATCATTCAGTATACTGGTATTGAACCAGCATCACTCAATATACTGGTATTGACCTAGCATCACTCAGTATACTGGTATTGAACTAGCATCACTCAGTATACTGGTATTGAACCAGCATCACTCAGTATACTGGTATTGACCTAGCATCACTCAGTATACTGGTATTGAACTAGCATCACTCAGTATACTGGTATTGAACCAGCATTACTCAGTATACTGGTATTGAACCAGCATCACTCAGTATACTGGTACTGAACCAGCATCACTCAGTATACTGGTATTGCTTGATGCTTCTCTCCACTGTCAACTCAACAATGCGGCTTTTTACTCTTTCCTAAAAAATATCTTCTCTTCATAGATTTTAATGCCAGAGATATGCTTACTGTCTCCTTACATGCTGAATTGCTGCAGAGGACCACACACTCTTGTGAATCTAGGCTTTTCCCCATTTGCCTTGAAATAATATATTTCTTACTGTGGATATAGGGTATATATGGCTTTACAAAGTGAGTTCAGAGTTAAAGCCAGTTTCTACTCAGACAGGTTAACTGGTGTTTCTAAAGACACATAGAATAGCCCAAGGCCAGATACTTCAACATGCCCTGAAAACTGCATATTCCCTGGGGAAATATGAGTTCCAAGGAGGAGACATGTCATTCTTCCATCATGACCAAGTCTAGGGATGACAACATTCCTACATGGGCCCTAAGCTCAATACAGTCTCAACTGTAACCTTGATTCATCTGTGATGGGAAAATACATCAAAGAGACACTTATCAACCAACAAGCAAAGGGTTAAGTCAAGATGATCAGAACATATTATGTGACATTCTCAAAGAACTAAGTGGTATGTAGAAAAAAATTAAAGCCATAATTAAAGGCAGTACCATGGCTCTGGTGCATCAGCTTCAGATGTAGAGATTTGACCACCAGGGTCAGGTGATCAACAGTGGCAGTCATAATGGATGCAGAGTTTGCATTAATAAAGTGGGATGATGTATATACAAATACACAGGGTGTGGCTGATATGAGTGACATGATGGTGTGTGGGTCCTCATGGAAATGGTGCAGTGTCAGCCATGTAGGACTTCTTGAGCTTGGTGGACCATATCTTCTGACTCTCTAAATTTTATATAGACCCTTACAATTTATAACTGTGGGCTTAAAGTTTTCAACCTTCACGATCCTTAAAAGAAGTATTTTTTCAGTGCACATAAGACTGTGGTGCACTTCTAAATTCTTTCTGCAAACAACTGGTAAGAAATCATGGACTGTGAACTGAGGAATCTCACAGAAAATTCCAGATGAAGACAGAGACAAGAAATCCCTCCTTTGATCCAGGGTATCCACAGCACCCAGGTCAATAGACCAATATAGTAAGTCATTATACCCAAAGATCATTGTCTCTTGAACTTCACCATTTAAGAAAATCTGGAGACTAGTATACCCAATTACACAATGAAACCAAATGGTACTCTTCCATGCCTGCCAAGAGGAACCTGCTCTGGATTTTATTATGCTGTGCATATGAGACACCTCTACCCATCACCAATTTCATTCACCCTTAATAATTTAGTGATGGTACATTTCCTACCCAATTAGACAAAATACAGCATCATAAACCAAAAGTGAGTTTTTAGATGAATTTTAAAATTCCTAAAATATGTAAGCATACCTATCATTTTTAAATTGCAAACGATAGAAAGGTACAAGTTAAATCCCAACTCTTAAGTCTAGTGGCCTGGCATGTGCTCAGCCACAGACAGTGTCATTATGGCTAAGTATATTTCAAGTCAGTCTTCTACCAGGCACAGTGGTGCTTCTAAGGGGGCTGTGTCGGCTGCATTCTCTAGTTTAAGAGCATTGCTAGCTGTTTTCAGCGATTATTCCTCGTTTTTTATAACATGACTGTAATAAATAATAAACCTATAGCTTTGTATTTTTCTGGCATTATAAATTCTCTGAAGCAGCGTCACTCACTCAGGTGTTACGGTAGTGGGAGGGTCAAGATGGATATAAAGGGCAAATTCAGCGTGGAAGAAATGCCTTATATATAAATTCCTTACCTAAGAGCTGTGTGGTAGGTAGGAATAAACTTTCAGAATGTAAGGAGATTTGTCTTAGAAGTACTGATGTAACCACCCGGCTGAGAGTTACTTCTCTTAGACTGGTCAACTGTGTGACTACTGAACTGGATGCTACCTCATCTAACTAGAGCCACATAGATGATAACGTCTGCATAAAAGTCCAGACAGGTGTGGTGAGAGCTATTACCAAAGGGAAGGGGCTCCTAACTGCAGTGCACAGTGGGTTTCCACAGGATTATTTCAAATTAGGCATGATGGCACTGGGAAGGCTGGAGCAGGAGGATCTCAAATTTGAGGTTGATTCATGCTGTATAGGGAAACCCTGACTCCAAAAGCCAAACCAAATACTAATATATATATATATATATATATATATAAATATATAAATATGAACAACATATATATATTATATGAACAATATATATATATGAACAACAGCAAAACCAAAAAACTGTGCGTTTCCACTTTCATCACTGGCATGTTGTTGAGACAGTACTACCTGTAGATACTATCAAGAATAAAATGTTACAAAAAAAATTTGTGTATTGGACTGAGAAAGACCTTGAATATAATGCTATAAAAAGTCCTTGGTTGCTGAAGCAGTCTTTGGTGTTGTGTTGGTTCAAACCAGAAGTGTGGACCAGGCTGCAGTAAACAAACGAACTCAGGGTGGCAGGTGATGAGGCGTTTCCTAGGGGATGTCTATTGTTGCTATGGTCTCTTGCCTGGTGCCATTTCGTGGATATGCTTAGTGTCCCACAGTACTGAGCAATATGGAATGGAACTGCGAGTGACAGGGCACTTCTCTGGAAGTATTTGAATTGGTTTATTTTCTAAAATAAAAGGTTGGTAAACTATGCTGAGCTCTCTTTAATTTGAAGAAATTAAAAGTCTGAAGGTCACTGCTCTGTGTGACTCAGTCCACTGTTAGAGCATCTGTAGGGAGGCTCCTTGCTGCTTGGATGAAGCCCTGGCCAGGAAAAGTTCTGAATAGGGGGAAAGCAGAGTAGGCATTGTGGTTCAGCCTCCCTGCGGAAGTGGCTCTGCTGTCGACTGACTCGCTCCTCCTGCCCGCCTACCCCGGTTCACTGAGAGCTCTTAAACACTGCCCAGTGACCCATGTGTCAGAGCATGACTCTGACCAGAGAGACTGACATATAAAAGCATGACAGTTTTGGCTAAGACGCCAACATTTGATAAAATGAGATCTGATGGCCCCCTTTACTGCCAGCTACTGCCCAGCATATAGTATGGAGCAAAGAGAGGACAGCCGGGCAGCCGAGGGCTCTTCCTCACTTCCTTCATATTTCTTCTCTTTTCTCTGTGACATAAACTGTACCTCACCAGTCTTCCTCCACTGCCATCTTCCGTCACAGTCTTTACACAGCTGTGCACACAAGCATTCCGCCTGACTCCTCTGCATAGAAGCCAAGTCCGAGAGAGCTCATACATGATCCCCTCAGTTGCAGTCAAGATTTCTGTTACTGGGCCCCAGGGTCAAAGCTACTGATGTGCCAAAGTCTACCAATACACTGGCTAAAACTTCCTGAAAGTGATATTACATTCAGAAGGAGACCAGGAAGCTCAGTTACTTCCAAAAGAAATACTTGTTTCAGTGAAATTGGAAAACTAACCTAACAAAGCATGCTACCCAAATAAGGAAGAATTGTAAAAGTAGGAACTGGAGACAGCAAAAGCTCATCTTCAAATTCTGAGGCTCTATCACAATTTATCTCAGGGGGTTGGTGAAAGTTAAAGGTATTCCTTGGGTCAGTAGACTGTTTCTTCGTTTTGCCCCCAACAAATATTCCCTGAAGAATTTTGAATCAAAATTTACTTCAGATTTTCATTAGAAAACAAACTGATGGGTCAGCAACTCAGAGGGTAAAGGCATTTGATGCCAAGCCCAAAGCCTCAAGCTGGATTCCCAGGGCCCAAACAGTACAAGGCAAGAATTGATTTCTGCAAGTTTTCCCTTGATCTCTTCTCCTCTCCTCTCCTCTCCTCCCCTCCCTCCTCCCCTCCCTCCCTCCCTCCCTCCCTCCCTCCCTCCCTCTCTCTCTCTCTCTCTCTCTCTCTCTCTCTCTCTCTCTCTCTCTCTCTCTGTGTGTGTGTGTATGTGTGTACAAATACATGTACATATACACAAATAAGTAAAAGTTAGAAAATAACAACAGGAGAATCTGATGGACACGCTAATTATCTGAGTGACCTGCTGTCAGGCGGAGTCACTGCCCTTGGCATGGACTTCCTGGTCAATTTCTCCGGGTGTAAGCACACACACAGTACCCGCTGTGACCTCAGGTACAGGGTACCAGTCCTCCTCTCATAGGACATGGTACTCTCCCTGACCCTGGGCTGCTGCTGCCAGCAGAAAGCCTCTCTACGGCTGGAGCTGGGGTGACACTGACCTGCACGGGCTCGGGTGGAATCTGGACCACGTGCTGCATGCGCTCACTGTGGTGATGTCGAGATTCTTCCTCATAGATCACATCCCTCTCATGTTGGGGAAGATTCAGGAACCGGCGGATGGTGCAGAGATTCTCCCAAAGGGTGCGGTTTTCTGGACTGGGGTTCTCCTTCCAACGAAGCAGTTCGCAAAGCCAGCCCTGGAGGGAAGGAGATCACATGAGTTAGGACTGCAGGGTGTAAAGCAGCTATGTGGGCCTAGACTCCAAGTCTACTGCCATCCCCAAACCATGTTTTTATGTAAGAATTATTCCCATCAATGGTAGAAGCTACTGAAATGGCCCAACTCTTAAATCCAACCAATTACCATGTTGATACTTAAGCCAATGGTCAAGAGTCTTCACACCTTTTGTTTTTACTTTTTACATCATCATCATCATCATCACCGTTATTGTTATTCTGAGATAAACTCAGGCTAACCTCAGATTCACAGTACAGTCAATGATAACCTTCAAATCCTGATCCTTTTGCCTACAACTCCCAAATATTGGGATTACATGCCTGTGCTACTATGTCTGTTTATAGGATGCAGAGGTCTAGACATCAAACTCAGGACTTCTCCACATGCTAGGCAAGCACTCTACCAACTGAGCTATATTTCCAGCCCCCAAAATCTTTATTTCTATGGAAATTTCTTGACATATTCCTATAGAATACATTCTCAGTGAATTTCTTAACAATCCATATAACAGAAACTTCTAGATGTATAAATGAGATTACAATTACTCCCTCTCCAAAAAAGGAATTTATTTTCAGCCATTTTTTTTTAAACAAATTACCCAACTGGTTAGAGTTCTACTCTAAGCAAGAAGAAAGGGAAGACAAACAGGCATATGAGATGGCAAATTAAAAGAATGAAAAAAGAATGTCTTGGGTGTCAAGAGCACTGTGTCCTCCAGGGAGTTAATGTCCTTCTAATCATTAGTCACCCTGCAAATAGAAACAACAGCCTCGGCTAGAATCAAAGACCAAAGTGTATTTGCTTCATCTATGGACACGCTGGGCTCGGAGCCCCCTTAGCCACCACCTTTCCTCCGTGGCCACACCTGCAGGAAGGGAGACAGTGGGTCAGCCTGCACCTGCAAATGCCTTGTCCCAACTCTGCTATCCGGATGTTCCCTCTCTTACAACTGCACGAGGAAGGAAATGCAATGCAAATGATGGCTTATATGAAAATAATACAGAGGCTGTCAACATCGCTCACTGACTCATGTCAAAATATTTTACCCAGTAGCTTTCTAACCCATCACTTCCAAGCTATGTCGCTAATTTTAAAACCAAGAACTGTCCCACAATTCATCTCTTGCAAAAGGGTAGACATTTTTTTTCTTAAAAGGTGCATAAACAAAACTGACTTTGTGAGAAACAAATCCCAAGCCTCCACATACTCTCCATCATCACTTGTAAGCCAACGAAAGCTCCTGACACGCATCATAAAAACCCCATATAATATCATAAGCTGCTGTTTGTCTAACTCTCCACTGTGTCTTCTGCCTTTACCCAAAAAAAGGCAAGATTTGATTATCTCCGCTGCATCAGCCAAGACAGCAACACCAGCTGTTCTCATTGTGAGGCCTCCTCCTCACGGCCTCCATGGTAATAACCTGATCATTCCATTTTCCCCTTCAACTGCCGGCTGCAGCACCGAGAGGAGACAAAAACCCAGGCCTGTGTGCAGCAGCTGTGGGCACTGAACTGTGAAGCCACTGGGGATTTATAAACTAATCTGTAACACAACACTGCCTTGTTTTTACAAGTGAGAGGCCACATTTGCGCAGACCTGATCTTTTCTTGCAATAAACTGGGAGCTTGGGAGACTTAGAGAGTTAGGAAGAATGAAAACAAGGTATCTTACCATTTGCTTGCAAATGTTTTTTCCAAGTACTTCTGTAGTCTTTCCCCCCACATCTCAAGAGACAGGTAATGGTTAATTTTCAAGTGCCATGCACAGGAAAAATGAAGATAAATTTTTATCACTACCAGAAAATAAATTATATTTTAATAAAAATCTCCTGGTCCCAAAGTGTTTTCTCGGGGGTTCTTTATACAAAGGAAAGAATTCTTGAGATGGAAAATAAGCCATCTGTGGAAAAATTAAGCTCCCATTTCTGTGTCTTTTCACAGATCTGAATTAAGTCTCTGGTGAACTCTTTGAAATGTTTCAAACAGGTATGTTTAACATCTCCCAGGGGAGGCAATAGCATGGAGACCAATCACTGAATAGAAAATAAAAACAAAAACCTACATCTGTTAAAAGATGAAGTTCTGAGATAGCCAGACCTTAAGGAAGATAGCACCTGCTGTTCTGCTTCAAGGATGAATTGCATTGTGGGAAGCCGCAGCTTGAAGGAAGGCAGGTGACAGCTGAGTGGTATCTCCACTTACGACACTTGGAATGTCTCGCACAACATGCATTGCCATGTTTGATTTATATGCGCTGTTATAATCTGTGCTTATTACACTCACTTAGAGCCGCACTGTAGACTTGTTATGGACTGTGTGCTATGTGCCACTGGTCTTTAAGAAGTGTGGTGCTCAATCTGCCCACTGACATACAAGGTCTTGACCTTGAAGCTATTAGGGAGCGGATTAGACACAAGTGTGATCATGTGTACAGACATAAGCAAACCAAATTAATTTCTGGCATAAGGAAGTAGCCGACAAAGCCCTGCTCTTGGGCAGCAGAGAACTTCCTCAAATCCCCGATGGGCTGAGCTAATGGCATGTTTAAGGGAACCTAGTTTGGAAGATGAAGCACGCTCATGGTATTTAGAGGGTTATTAATCAAGTTTCCCCACAAAGTGTTTGCTTGGCTGATCAGATTAAGGGAGGGAGCCTTCAACAGTGCACCCCCACCACAGCGGGCCCCAAGAAATCTGTGATACTTCACAGCCTTGGCCATATTGCACCATGTGTTCCCAGCTGCTTCAATAATTAGCTTATGAATGTATCAGCTGGTTCTGTGATTTTTTATAAATAATAACTAACCCACAGAGCAGAAAGCTTGTTGAGATCCCGCACTAGCACAAAGTGGTAAGGAGCTCCTAACTCTAATTTGCTCTACAAAATGCTGATATTCCCACCAGCAGGACTCCTGTGATGCCATTTATAAATATTTATTTCTTATTTGAAATGGCAGTGCATTCTTTGGCCAACGTTCTTCTCAGTGGCCGCGGTTTGCTGACTCCGCCCTTGCTCCCTCTGCACATTTCCATGCTGGCCATCCTCACCTCCTATGCCACCCAGCATCTTCGTGTTCACGCCATCCCTCCAGGAGGCCATGTGGACACTGGCTCCTTTTCCTCAATAGGGCCTCGTGTTTGTTTGTCTGGTGGCTAATGATCATGCAAAGAAGTGTCATGTTCTTGCATGAACACATCCATACCTGTGTAACTGTGAGTGAACCCATCACAGAAGAAATAAAGGGTCCCTATGGTGGGATTTTTTTTTTTCATTTATATAATTTTTGCATACCATCCAAGAAAGTTTTGCAGTATCAGGCAAAAAAAAAAAAAGTGTAAATGTCAAATAAAACAGTGACAGATGACTGTATTCTCTATTGAATAGCACTGTTTCTGTCATGCATGTTCAATGGGAACTCATGAATTATTAATAAACAAATCTCCTTTTTCTGTTAAAAATCTCAAGTAGGTTTTTTGTTGTTGCTCCCTGTATGTTGTGTGGAACATTCCTGAAGTATTTTCATTTTCAAACACTAACACAGTTCATCTGACCTCCAGCCCCCAGCAGCTCCTTCCTGTCTTCCGTGGCTTCCCTCTTATTTTAAGTCTGGTTTTAAGTTCTGATTGGAGATCAGCTGAATATTCAGGCAGTCCAGTTAATGTTTATAGTTTAATAAACTGGGATTCTGTGAGTTTCAAGGGCGTAAGCATGGCTTAGAGTGGCTGATAGCATTCATATATGCAGCCCTGAGATCTGGCTTCTCAGTTATTGCCCTGCCCCAAAATGACTAGGCAATCCTGGAGTAAAGGACTGCTCTGTTGAAGATCCTGAGTAGTGAAGGGGAGCCTCAGGAAAATGGTGGTGTCCCTTGGTTCTTATCTCCAGGATCTGTTACCTCATTCCTGTCATGAACAGAAGATAGTAATTAGCTGTCAGAGTTCAAAAATACAAGGAAGAAATGACCTTGACAAATTGGCTCATAAATGTCTACCACGGAAGTACCAATTGGTCAAGGCCAGCGTCACTACTGAAGCTGTACCGACACCATGACCACTGTCACACAACCACAAAGGGCAGACTGGCACATGACATACCAAAAGGCAGACTGTCATTCAGAAGGTGGTTTTGGCCCAAATGCATAACCTCAGCCAAATGATGAACAAAAGCACACAAACCGAAACCAAGAGAAGCTTGATGCGATAATCAGTCAGTACACTTCAGATGTGACACAGCCATAAAAGATGAGGCAAGATAGAGGGAGAATTACAGAGTAAAGACTAATAAAAGTCACCAACCGGATCTGGACATCCAAGAAAAAAGACGTGAGTAGAAGAACTAAGGCAACGGGATCACATTTTCCATATGAGAGCTGCTAGTTTCCTGGTTTTGTTAATTGCACCGCTATAAAAGTTCTCTATAGTGATGGACAATGTCAACATTAATGAAACAAACTGGGGTAAGGATGGTATATATAACACAACACCATTAGTTCTATGCTTTTTGCTTGAAACATTGTTGTGTCCAAAATTAGTTTTAAAAAAAAGTTTTAAAACTTCCAGAGAGCAGTAGAACTTACATATGAAAATATACACAGAGCCCATGAACATGATTCCAGAGAATGCATCTTTACACTGGGACCCATTGAGGGGGCAGCAGTTCAAAGACTGATTCCTGGCAACCAACAGTTAAAGAGTTCCTAAACACTCAGAAAATAAGCAAGTAGTATTTATTAACATTATATTTCAGTCATTTCTTCAGCCTCTTAAGCAAATTTCCCCTGGTAGCAAAAACAAGTCTGACGACCCTCTCTAACTCTGCAGGTGAGGCGACTCTCACACCACTCAAGGTATCGTTTGTTTATAATCCACATGCCCCAGAGAGTTGGATGCCCATCTAAATTTACTAAGCAAATCATGTAAATGTATTAGGACTCTGTACTATTTGAAAAAATATCCCACCAATTCTTTCTGGAAAACAAGTAAGTCTTATCTATCTTTCAGAAAAGAGAGTTCTATTGATGAGTTGCAGGAAGGAAGCAACTAGTAGCTCCCAGTTCAAGACCATCAGAAGAGGCGGGTGACGGAAAGAACCACGAGATACTGCTGCTTGCTTGTCCCTCAGTCATCCCCTAGGTGACCTCATCCTCCAGACACAGGGATTTCCTCAGTTGCTGCAGACATGTGGTATGTGTACACTGCCATCTCCTCGCCTTGCCATGCTGCCCCTTGGCTGTAATACCTCCTGCCCAGATCAATAATCCCTGGAGATACTATGCTTCAAGGCTCTAGTGACCTGGCTTCACCTAATCTCCTGTGAAAACTTTTTGCTAACTCCTGTCTGAGCCTCAAGCACTCTGCATACTCTTTCACTGTGTGATGAGTGTTAATGTTAGGAGTGAGTGTGTCTGATGTACCTCCATTAGTAGAGCTGGCCTCTTCTTGATGGGAGTAAATGACAAGGCCGTGCTTCTTGATCTACTCTCTTCTGAACAGAGTACTCCTTCTTGCATGCAGTAGGTGTTGTGTAGATGCTAGTAAGATAGAACTGGCACTACTGGGTTATATAGAAAGTAGCAAGTGGGGACTATTTTGTCACCTCAAAGTCAGTTCTTGTTCAAGAGGAACACCAATTTCCAAAAGCAGCCCTGACAAGGTCTATTTGCCCATCTATAATATGTGAACATCTCATCTTAATGCTATAGCCTCTGGGAGCTACTAAAGGCATTTAAACTGCTAAGATAGAGAATTAACTCTTCTTTGGTTTCTAGTCACACTTTTTTCTATTTAGCATGGAGTCCTTGGCGGGGGTGTGGTGGGGACCGTAGTATATGACAAAGTCGAGAACACCATTTAGCCTAGATACCATTTTTGTTCACATTGAGACCATGCTGTTGCATATTAAAGAAAACCCACATGACCTGAGAGTGAAGAGCGCCCTGCCTGAGCTACATTGTTTGGGGTTGTCTAAAAAGAATGACATACATCACTAACACCAAGCTGACCATTTAACAAGCTGCTCTTACCACTTTGAGCACTTTCTATGTGGACACCGGTGAGGACTTTCTGTTACTGCTCACATCAGGGTCTTTAGAGATTTCCTAGGTCAAAACTAAATGGAAATTGACAATGGCTATTTCAGTTTTTAACTACCACAGGCTGAGAATGTTCAAATGACCAAGGCATTTATAGAACATTAACAAGGCCTGGCATGAGTGGGAACTCATCAGGTATGAGTTTGAATTTAATCTCTAAACTTTGGGTCTAAGTACTAAGGGAATTGGAGGGGGCCCAGTGGACCAGCACGCAGAGTCCTGTCCATGGTACTGAAATGCCTGTGCATGCCGGTGCTAATTTCCCCTGTATCTAGACACCTGGGTAAGACTCTCACTTCTTACCACTCATCAGGTCCTCTTCTTTACCACAAAACAATAGTGTTCCAGCACTGGGGAGGCAGAGGGAGAAGAGCTGCAAGTCTTAAGCCAGTCTGGATTTTGTGATAGACACAGACAGACAGACAAAAATATTCTAGGCTCATGACATCTTTCTCAGTTACATTTTACTGGGTGCATGTGCATGTGTGGACATGTGTGGAGGTCAAAGGCTGATAACTTCTATGACTTGCTTTTCTCCTTATACTATGTAGGTCCTAAAGATCAAGGTTCTCAGTGCCCCTGCCTCTTCAGGCACCTCAGCAGCCCCAATATTCCAGATTCTGTGTTAGCTCAGAAACTACAAACCATTACTGAATACAAGTTCATGGCTTGCTCTAGTCTCCAACAAAAGAAGGTAAAGTTATATCCCAGTGAAGAAGGCTGGATGATTTGATCCCAGAAGGGTGAACCTTGCCATGGTGATGTCCCCCCTTCCTGATGTGTCTGGGAGAAAGCTGTTGAGTGACTTCCAGCTAAACAGGAAGTTGCACCACCACACTTCTGCCCCTCTAGGAACTCTAATGAATGGGAAACTCAGCAAATGAACAGTTCCTCGGAATGACTCAAGCTTCTTGCCGCAGAAATGTAACAGGCCATTTCCTCACCCACATCTTCAATACAGAAAATGTCAGCATATGTAACCAAAAGGGAATGTTTTCTGAGTTTCTTAAAGGAAAATTCATATTATTAACCACAGACAGTTCGCTTTCTAAATGGAAGCACAGAAAGTCCCCAAACAAACTTGTGTAACTGTGGAAGGATTTCTCTTCAGCTGGTTGAGACTCTCCTCAAGTGTGAAATGAGCCAGATAGTATTCTGCTCTTGTTTCTTCGTCACTGAATTCTCTTTTCATGAATCCAATAAGTGTCTATTAAAATAAATAACCCCCCTAATGATTCAAGATAACCTAATCAAGACAGCTGAAATAGATAAGAGGCTAAATACAGGGGAGACCTGTCAAGGACTTCAATGAATCTCTGCTAAGGATGTCATCTAAACCTGAAAAAAAGGAATGTACTCAGTACTTTGTTACAGTTCAAGGTTAATTATGTTTTACCTCGCATGAAGTAAGTGAGTGCTGCTTTTCCTAGTGTCCAAAATTATATACTAAGTCCTAAGCTGACTCTTCATGGGGACCAATTTTCAGCTTTCTCTGGGCTGCCTTAAGCACATCTCTCACATTTCTGCGGATGTGTTTACAAAGATTGAGTCTGTAATTGAGAGTAATGAAAATTTCGTTTCAGACCGATTCTTTAACCTCTGCTGTGCAGGGTTTAAATCAAGGGGGATTACATAAAAAAGTGTCACCTCTACTGCCACAGATACATGGGAATGTGTTCAATTTCACAATCCATGGAGGTTTACTTTGCTGTTTTGTTTAACTGTATAGATATACACATGCATATGTGAGTACACACACATGAAAAAGCCATTCATATGTGTACAAAAGAATAGCTGTGAAACCTTGTGGCTGCCATTCATACTAGAAACAGATTAATAGCAAAATGTGCCTTACTACAATTGTAAACAATAAATAATCATGATGTTTCTACTTCCTTACTTCAGGCTACGCCAGGTTCTTACTGGAGCAGAAGTGTTAAACTTCATGCTAAGCAAACTTCCTCCAGAACCCAGAAAAGCAGAGACATGTATAAGGCTTGTGCTAGGCCAGGGCAGGGATTATATGGAGGGAAGCTAAATATAGTACACAATTCAAAAGGAGTATGGCTGCCAGCGGATGCTAATTCTCATGGTATACCACAGGTCCATAGCTTGCTTCCTCCTCCTTGTCCTGGCCCTGCGAAAATAACACAATAAAAAACAGTTTCCATGTCTGGAAGCACTGCTAGGCACCCACGTTCTTCTCTGGAAGAACCACAGCCCGGCTCACACCTCTTCCCAACAGGGCTGGTAAGTGTTCAGAGAAGGCCCTTTAACAGGAAAGCCAGATTAGTTTCAAAGTCACACCCAAGTTTCCAAAGGAACCATACCATAAACAGGAAAAATATGTCAACTCAAAATAAAGAAAAAAGGGTTAAATACCAACACCAACTTTAACGACATTTCAATTTTGAGAAATTCATGAGTACTGTGACCAACTTCCATTGGTATCTAGTTAACAATGCCAGTAAACAACAAAACCAAATAAACAAAAACTAGTTTCATACCATAAAACAAGCCGGCACACACACCTGTAATCCCAGCACTCTGGGAGGCAGAGGCAGGCGGATTTCTGAGTTCGAGGCCAGCCTGGCCTACAGAGTGGGTTCCAGGACAGCCAGGCCTATACTTGAAAAAACCAAATCCAAAAAAACCCCAAAAAACAAAAACCAACCAACCAAACAAACAAACAAACAAAACATACCATAAAACAGATTTGGGGGTGGGGGGGAGACAATTCTTTATTATGAGGTTGTTACTAAAACAAACCCACGGGGAAGCTATTTGGATGCTCTACAGTAGGTTCTCATTCCTTCAGGTTGTGCCAAAAGAAGGAAAGATGCAACCAGAGGCCACGCTGCTGTGCAGGCAATCCTGTGCTCACTGCCCACATACTGTGATTTCAAGGATCACTCCCATGGGCTCGCCCGAAGACCCTGCCATACAGGCAAAGCGCAGCCATTGTTTAGCCTACTTCTGCTGAGGGTAAGCAGCACAACAAAACTAGGAGCTATCCACCTTCTGGCTGTACTTCCTGGCACTTCCCATACCACAGAAATCAGCATAGCCACATATTTATTTCCAACACACTTCCAAGGATGCTACCCTCAGAATGTGACCTTAAAATAATGCTAAATCATTTCTTTTGAATATATACAAAATGGCAGCCGTGTAGTCTCATGCAACATAAGGAATAAAGGCTAAGAAATTCTAATACTGAAACTAAAAAAAAAATTTTGTGTTTTATATATTTACTCTCACACATAAAGATCTTGCTTTTATTAGGTAAGTTATAACATAGTTTTTAAATCTACACTACTGAAAGCAATAGATAGATTTCATACAATCCCTATCAAAACCCCAATGGTTGGTGCGAGGAGTGTAGCTCAGTGGCAGATAATCTCTGTGACATGTGTGAGACATCAAGTTAATCTCTGGCACCAGGAAACAGGCAAACAAACAAATTGCATTTACATTCTTCACAGAAATAGAGAGATGAATTCTAAAATCTGTAAGGAACTACAAAAGTCCCCTAAAGAGTCAAAAGTCAGAGACATCATACTTCTTGATTTAAAATTTTATTACAGGAGCTGAAGCTCTATCTCAGTGATAAAGCACTTGCCTGCCACACAAAGGGCACCTCCAATAAATGAATCAACTTTTGTTACAAAGTTAGTTGTCAGGATTTCAGAATGTTGCTGTAAACACAAACGCATAGGCTGAAGGACCAGAATAGAGGGCTGGCAACTAAATCCAGACACCCAAAACTGATTTTTCAACTAGGATACCAAAACCACAATGGGGATATGGGAGTTTAGTGTGATGAGGTCCAATAGTTCAAGGCCAGCTATGTACTGAGATCCTATTAACCAACCAACCAACCAACCAACCAACCAACCATCCATTAAAAAATGTTCCAGAAAAATGAGTCTCCATATCTAGAAGAATGAAATCAGATGTTTATGCCACATAAAAATCAGCTATAATTGGTGAGGGAAAGACCCAAATCTAAGACAAGAAATAGGCAAGTCGAACTACAATTTGTTGTTCGTTGAAAATTCGGAACACACATTTTTAATGAAATGCAGTAATAAGGCTTACAGGTCTACATAGAGAACTAGTGCATATGAAGCACAGAGCACACAGATGCTCACTTACATGTGAGCAGACACGCTAGAATCACTCTCATGCAGAACACAGATTTTGTGAGAATATGATGGCAGAGCTTGTCACTGTGTCCAGAAACTCTTGTCTCTCTAGGGACAGAGAGCTCACGATCTTCCCTTCTCCGCTGCTCTTGCAGTAGAGAGAAGGCCCTCCTAATCACACTTGGTGTGAATTGGCTGCAATCGGTTTGAAGTCTTCAAACCAGGGCCATTTCCCCAACACCCTCTGGGTCCCCTGTTTGTTTTCAGATCACCTCCTTTGCTTTATCCCAGCAGCCTTGACCCTTCACTTCCCTGTATATAGGGTGGTGTCAACACTATCTTTAATAACTGACTGCAGCCAATTCACACCAAGTGTGAATGGGTCTAATAGATGGTGCTTGGGTTCTATTTAAAGTTAACTACTAATGAAGTGGAGGATTGAGACCTATATCTAAGATTCAGGGTTCTTAATCTAAGCTTAAGAGTTCTTAATCAACAGCTTCACTAAATTGATTTCTATATGATCAGAAAGCCCCAGAGAGGCATTAACCTCCTCAGTCACCCTGAGAACTCCCAAGCCCTCCAGAGAAAAATAACAAAATGACAGAAGTTAATGAAAGGAAGGAAAGAAAGCTTTGTTCTTCCATTTCTTATAACCCAAAGACTTGTGTGTACATCTTGGGGAGGTAAAATCTGGCCAAGAGTCATTCCCACACTAGAAACATACATTAAATATATGTAGCAAATCAAGCAATTGAGTCTGCTGTTGGGTGAATGCTCGTGCTTCCTGGATGGAGTATCTTTTATGCTGAACTGTATTTAAAGCTATCCCATTTTTTTTAATAGAAACATCATTTCTGAAATATTTATCTGGTCAGCTATTTGCAATATGGGCCTCTGTCCAAAACTTTAAAAAGAGACCCTTCTTCTGAGGAAACAAGAGACTTCCAAGTGTCTCACCCCCACTTAGGCTCAATTTCATCCTTTGGAATATTCAGAACCACTTTTCCAGATTCTATGAAATCAGGACTACTGATTTCTCGGGGAGGCCTCAAAATTGGTTACAGCCAACTGGCAAACACAGCTCTCAGCCACCGGAATTAATCTGGGGAGGCTGAGGCCTTGCTAATCCTAACAGCCACAGTACCAATCAATGAGAATCTTGTGTGTCCTTCAATTGAGGTCTCAGACTCTGGTCTTCAGTTTATCCTTATTAAAGAAGGCCCAAGTAAAACTGAAATGTGTGTCAGGACACAGAGAGGGTCAGGTCTGCAAAATCGCTGGTGCTTCTCTCACCCCACTGCACACTCACACATATGCCTCTTATTACCCGCTGGAAAACCATTAAATGCACAGTAGTTTTGCCAAGTGGCGTTAGCATTTAACAACTTCTTTAACAGCTCCAACTCTCATTATATTTTGCCATGTGGTTCATGGGATTTTTATGTGTTTAACAGTTTAGGGAGGCTCTATGGTGTTTTCTTTTCATGGATTTTCATGCTATGGTTAGACATATCTTAGCAAACTTGGTTCCCTAGTTTCGTTGATGAAGGGAGCCAGAGTCGTTTTCAAGAACGACTACATGGAAACTGAAAAGGGAAATAAACATTTCAATCCTCTTCAAGCTCCTTTGGTATGCTCTCTCTCTTCATTAAAAATTGAAAGTAAGATACTGTAAAACTGCAGGTCAAAAAAGACGATAATCTGCAAACAGTCTAAATATACTAAATATGACATTTATCATTTTAAGAACTTAATTCTTATTGAACTCTTTCTTGCTTAATAAAAATTCAACACTCCGTAACTTAGTACTACAGCACTCAGTAGTAACTCAGTACCATATAATACTTAGTAGAAACTATAGCATACAACAGATCTGTTAGGGAGCAGGCACAGACCATTTTACCATTTGCATCTGTAGAATGAAAGCATTTGTCATGCAAAGCACAGTGGAAATCACGCTCACAATCGAAGAGCTCCCAAAATTATGCTGCAGCTAACTTCCACTTCCTCTGCCCTATATTACTCCTTTATCTGTGGGATAAAGACGGGTGCAGACCTAGGTGGTAACCGCCCCCTTGAACAAACTGAGGCTGAGGGGAAGATCCCATCAACCGGTGCTGCTTTCAGAATGGAAGCCAAGCATCTGTGCTGGGCTCCCTTGAGCATCGCACTCCCCGCAGCTCTGATGCTGAACACTTCTACTGGATAAGCATCTATGTTTTTTCTGCTAAAAGATTTTAGCACTTATTCTGGAACCCCCACGTGTGTTTTCTCCTGGAAAAACAACTGTATTCAATACGTGAAGGAAACACCTGACAATCACAAGGTGTCTCTGGGGCTAGGCAAAAGTGGTTATTATAGCAAAGTCAGCCCTTGCCCTGGTGGGAATAGGAAGGTGATGAGCCCTAGTTAAACGTGGTCTCAAGGAAGGGGCTGTTATGCACAGGCTAATTTTTTTTTTAATTAAAAAAAAATGCTTCCCAGGGAAGAAATAAATGTTTTTCAATGAGTGTAGGAAGCTTTGGATAAGGGAAAAATATTTTAACCCTTATTCTTTAATATCAAACACTATTTAAGAGAATGAAGCCAGGTTCTGGCATTGTCTCTCCTCTGAACTACCATGGGAGTTCCAGCAAAGCCAGGGGGCAGAAGGCAGTCTCCCCAGGGGTTATTACTGTTATTATTATTATAAAAACAGATGTGTTTTTATTGGAGGGGAAGGAGAGCAGTCCCTGGCCTCCATTTTGCTCTTTAAAAAAAAAAAAAACAAAAACAAAAAACAAAAAAAAAAAAAAACAAAAAAAAACAAAAAAAAAAAGAAAAGCAAAACCCAAACCACTCACCTGACTTTTGTTTGCTGCCACTTTGGCAAACAGGGCTTGAGACACCTTGGCTCTTTTCATCTCCTGTTGGATCTCGTCATAAATGGCAGCTGTGATGTTGACGTTGGCGCCATCCACCTTAATAGGGAGGTCTGTTGTCGGTGTCGAGGTTTTGGCCTACCAAGAGACCATGAAAATAATAATTTAAAAAGTGCTGCATTCAGAGCAACCATCTGTGCAGAAATTATCAGAGGGTTTCAGTCAGCTGATGCCAAACCACATTAGCTACAGAGGGACACTTCCTGTCCATTATTCTAATCAGGTTAATTGTGATTGGAAATAATTGCAATGCATTCCTATAGGACATAGAGAATCCTGTCAGCTCTTGCTTCCCCTCACAGTAGCCTGGTTGCTCACAGGTAGGAAGGCAACCCTGGGCACACTAAGTATGACATCTATCCACAACCCAGCGCACAGAACATACTCACCTTTTTCTTTGTAAAACATGATATACCTTACAGAAGAGCCAATTCTCCAAGAACAAAAACAACTGAGTAAATGGGTAGAGGTCTCTAAATAATAAATTATTACTCGATTTAATGCACTCCCGTGAGTACCTCTCCCTCTTTATTAAGGCTGCACGTATGTTATTTGAGTATGTGCGGCCCCTGTCATTATCGTCATTATGCTACCCAGACAGTCACCTAATTTCACCTAGGAAATCACTGGAAATGAAACAGAATTTCATTTCATACGATTCGGCTTCAGATGCCTTCCGTGAGCAGCTTTCATTTCCTTAAACTCATATTGTGGTTTCATGCATTCTGCCGAGCGCGTTTTAATCGAATGATTTCCCATTAGCTTCAGAGACAAATGAAGGACAATGCAGAGGGTGTCGTGCTTTCTGGGGTAGGAATACCCTAAACTATCCCACTCAACCTGGTCCAAAAACTGCCAGAGAGGCCATGCCTAAGCTGCCTGCGTGGACGGTCCAAGCAGATTTCCTAACCCTGGCAACACAACTCAGGGACAGTTCAGCCCTGCCCTTGGGTACACAGGCACTGCTGACTAAATGGGCCTAAGTTTGGTTCTTTTTGTCCTCACTTACTCTAAAATCCCATAACAAGAATGATGTCTGTAAATCACAATTCTCCCTGTGTTGATGCGCTGAGCTGCCCCTCTCCTAAGCTGGCACTATGCAGGTCTAGTGGAATACAGCGTGCAGTTGGGACATGGCCGACTTGTGCAAGGATGTCATAAGCCTGGCCTGCCTGCTCTAAGCTCCCATACAGGTGTGGCTTCCTGAGAGAACGCCATGGTGTTTCCCCTCTTCCTTTGCCTTCCCCATCCCAACTTCTGTACTAGTTACTGCCAAGTCATTGCAAGTGTAATTTAGGGACTTCTGTGTGCCAGGCACTCTAGGAAGACTGCTAACTTCTGTTTTATCTTGTAGCTCTTGTAAAAGTCCAACAGTGGGTTATCTGCATTTCTATTTGCAGGTAAAAGAGCTGAAATGATGGAGGTCTTGACTTGGTATAAAGGCCATGCAGTAGTAGGGCTGTTCAATGAACGCCTTGAGCTCAGTACCTCAGGCTTCAGAGCCTGGGGTCCACTCTGCTACTCCATGTCCACATGGGGGAGGGTGCTTTGGCCACTATCCTCTTCCCACAATAACACAATCCTCTAGATTCTTTTTTCTAATCAAACTATGTGCCTCACCCACTGCACACCCCTTGTTAAGAAAATGATAGAACATTTCTCCACTGTTGTTCACTATTGCCCTGTACCTCTTGCTTATATATTCACTTGAACACTCAGGGCTAAAACACAGTGGTAACTATGGTACATGGGCAAGATTCTGAATTCTGGCATCAGTGTAACTACAGTTCAAATTCCCACTCTACCATGCAGCTTGTGAACTCATTGATACGAGCCGTTTAGCCCAGAGAAGCCTGTCTCCTCAGTGGAACCACAAGAATGTCACCACAAACCAGCAATGGTGGGATTCATGCAGAATGCTCGTAGCACTTGCTGTGTTACCAGCAAGGGTGATTAAATGACCATTCTCACCCCATGTCATGTTGTTACTTAGAACACTGAAGATACTGGCCACTGAAGAATGACAAGGAATACTGGAGGCTTAATTTCAAATTGGGAACATCTTCAATGTATTGATAAACTGATAATGAAGTGTTCGAGAATTCTGGAAAATTATTTGTATAAAGCTACCTGTGTGTACAAAGGTGCTCCTCCAAATGATGGTGTGGTTCCCACTCACATCCACCCTCAAGCAAAAGCTCTGTAGAAATTTGCATCATTTTTTTTCCAGTTATGAGACGGGGTGTCGTGCTGGTCTTGAACTTGCCCTGTAACTACTGACTGTGAAATTGCGGTCCTCCTACCTCCCACTCCTAAGCGCTGAGACAGCAGGCATATACCACCATTTTCAGCAGCTGCTGCTTGTACAAAGCATCTTTATTATATGTCAGATCCAACTTTAAATACATAGATACATAGGTATGTATGAAATGTTGAAAGTTCCAAATGACTTTCTTTTTCAATCTTCAGCAACAGATATAAAAAAAAAAAAAAAAACTGGTAATGAATGAACAAGCGTGGTTCTAGGATTATAATCCTCAAAAGTATATCTGAATATGTATTTTCAGAAAAAAAGGAGTAAAATTAAATACTTAACTTCCTGTACTTATTTTATCTAGGACATTTCAAGACTGGATCCTAATTCAGACAAGGAAAACATCCTAATCCGAAGCCATGTTAAGCTGCTTGGGCTCTGGAAGTGATCAGGTCTTTGGAAAGGTGCCGGTGATACAATCTTGTTAGAAAAATATTACAAAGACACCGAAAACAAAACAAACTGACCTGTACCGTTTTCTAACAAGTACAAGTGGCCTTCTTCCAAGAGAGCTGCCTGGGGGGATATGGAGTAGGAAGTGTGACAGGACTCTTCAATAATGGCTAAACAGCCTTTTAAAGGTTGCAAAAGTACTACTGAATTTACTAGCAGTCGTTATTAATGTAAATTGTCAATGTCCTAACAACAGTTCACTATGTATGCTTCGATATTTAAAGAGAAATAAATTAAAAGGCTTGGTCACAGATGTCCAAAGTAAGTAAACTTTAACAGTAAGGATGACTCATAATTTACAAGTAAAGCAATTTGGCAGGGCATGACAGAAGGTGATCCACAGTTACAAATCTACTGTAGGGTGCTAAAATACAGAGTCAAGATATGTGGGAAGAAAATGACAATATATTCATGGGTCCTAATAGTCCTACCAGAATAAGGTTCTAATTCTGTGTTTAATCAGCTTCTTGGAACTTATCAGAAAGCAAACCAAGAAGAACAAAACTATTGTTTTTCGGCAAAGTAACCTTTTATTTTAATGTACCCAGTTTTCAGTTTTGCACAAATACATATGCACTGATTAACCTTTGGCTTTGAGAACCATCACTCAGAATTTATGCAATCCAGAGAGCCAGGGAATGAAATGGTTTTATCTATGTCAACAAAGTAGAGAAAATTTAGGGGCAGTGGGGAGTAGGTGGAAATGAGCAGCTTGCATTTGAACTGGAAATGTACCCCGCCTACTATGAGCTCTGACCACTTTAGAAGTGTGCAGATAGGGAGGCCAGAAATTCCCAACTCGTAGAGTGACAAAGACTGAGCCCTCTTGTCACCAGGGCCCATTGCTCTGGCCCAGCTTACTGAACTCTCCACCCCCCCCCCCCCCACACACACACAGAACATTTCCACAGGTGTTCTTTAAAAAAAAAGAAAAAAATTCTTATTTTATTGTTATTGGGGGTCAGGGTAGGCGCACAGGAGTGCAGGATCCCCCTGGGGTTGGAGTTACAAACAGAAAGGATAATCAATCTTAAGGGCGGAGCCATCCCTCCGGCCCTCCATTTTATCTTTCTGAATTGCTCACAGTAGCATCTGAACTGCTGCTTCTTGCCCTCAACCACACCTCCACCCCCAGATAAATAAACAAGCAATGTAAGGAAAATAAAGTGGTTGCTGTACAAAGGCAGCTCCCACAGGAACCCCACTTCTTTCTTCTGAGACTGTATGACAGACAGGAACTCACCTCCTGCTCTTGCCCTGACCCGTCACCTGCTTACGTGGAAGACTGGGATTATCCTAAAGAGAGGACTAACAGAGCACCACAGCACTGGATTACCTCGCCATACAGCCAGAGGCTGTATCCTTTGACCTGTTCAATTATGTTTCTTGGTTTTCAAGGAAAAACAGAATGTCCACGAAGGGAGAGGCTGGTACATGAAGTCTGGCGCAGACAGCTCACCTGTGGGGCACGGGAGGAGCTGGGACTGCTGGAGGCAGAGGAGACCATGCTCACACTGGGGTTCATGCTCCGCTCCCGCTCGTCCTGGTAAATGCGATCACGCTCCACTTCAGGCAGGTTGAGGAAGTTCTGCATGGCCCTCAGGTTTACTAGGAGAGACTGAGATGCGGTCCTGGGATCTTCTTCCTTACGCAGTATCTCTGACAATAATCCCTGGTAGAATGGGGAAAAATAGGCAAAGTCATGTCTACAGATTTATGGGTATGGTTTCCGTCTTCCTCCCCAACTGCCCCTCTGTTTGGCATAACCAGCTTGAGAGGGTATCAGGAACACGCCTAATTCCTTAGGGTTCGGGAGGAGTCTGTATGAATGTGCCCCCTTTCCGGGGCTGTGCCTTATTTTAGGACTTCTATTCTGCCACCTCATCATCGCTGTAATAATCCCATGTGCGCCAGTGCCAGCGAGCAAGGTAGGTGCGCAGGAGGAAATATGGAGCTGCAATTACCACCAGGTGCCTCCGGCAAGTATTTCAAGAGCTGTTAGAACTCTCTCTGCTTGAAACTGGGAACTCTTGGCAGTCCTGCTCAGCTTTACGGAATCTGCCAAGTTTGGTAAATTTAGTTCCGACATTTAAACAGCATGGGAGATTTACATCGATTTAAAAAAAAATAATAAAAGTTTGGCTGAATTTCTGTCTGACCGGACACTGATTTCAATATACATGTTTCCTAAGGGGCCACTTCTTTAGAAAGCCAACATGACCTGTCAACGCAGATGACTCCTCAGCCTTCATTCACAGCAGCTATGCTTTCATAGGTACCATGAGGCACCCCAGCCTTTTGTGGGGTACCCACATGGGAAGCTCTAATTTCAAGTGATGAAAATGTGGTCATATTGGTTAGGGATTGGGACAAGCTGTAACTGTAGTGTTGATAGGCTCTGATGTCCTGATTGACTTGATGTTTTCCAAATTCGTGACTTGACTAAATAAGGGAGTTTCAAAAGCAGTGTTTTTGTGTACTCCCATGAGAGAATTCACAAAGATTTTGTGGATACTCTAGTAAAGCACCATGGCCTGAGAGGACAGTAGGAGACAAGCTAGGGAAATGGCTCTTAACTTGCTGGGGCCAAATAACCCTTTCACAGGGGTCACCTATCAGATATCCTGCGGATGAGATATTTACATCACAATTCAAAACAGGTGAAAAATTATAGTAATGAAGTAGCAACAAAAATAATGTTATGGATGTGGGTCAGCAAAACATGAGGAACTATGAAAGGGGTACAGCGTTAGGAAAGTTGAGAACCACTGAACGAGAGCAATATTAAAACAGAGGCAGATCCATTACTGTCTCATACACTTACTGGATAACCACACAGAGGCATCATTTCATAGTCTCAGCTTTTATCCTTTTGCGGGGCACCGTGAGAGGAGGGTTTAGGACTGATCCTTTAGGAAGGGCTAAGATGTTAATGCTGTACTTTGAATGATTGGGAAAACTGAAGGGACTTCTATGAACTGTGGTAAAGGCCTGCCAGTGCTAAGGATGTTCCGCACTGAGGGGAATTATTAATATAAGTGTAGGAGATGCAGCTCACATATAAGACAGCAGTGGATGCAAGGAGAACTAGCTTCTGGCTGGACAGAAGTCTACAGGCTAGAGTGGGCATTTTCATATAAATTATTATAGTGTACTGTAGTATAGCAAATGCCATTTTTAAAGGAGGTATATCACACAGTTACCAACATTTCAAGGAAGTATAATCGTCATTCAGAACACTACATACGGGCTGGAAAGATGGTTCATTGGGCAAAGGCCTGATGACTTCAGTTTGATTCTTAGGACTTACAAGAAAGAATGGAGTCCTACAACCACGTGCACTGTGGTACATGCATGCACATGCATGGGTGTGCACACAATATACCATACATATACACAGAGACACATAAATAAACCTATTTTTTAAAACCATACAAAAATGACTTCACTGCAAGGAACCTAGCAACAGTATGCCATCTGCATCTCTGAACGTAGAGGACACATTACTTTGATTAGAGGAATCCTAATACATGGGAGAGGTGCCCACAGAAACAGAGCTAGGAAGGAAGCGCACGGTGTCTGCTTGAGGTTATACTGTGAATAGGGATGAAATATACTACATAATGAAGCTAGAAGAAGTGTGTGTGTGTGTATGTGTGTGTCTGTGCATCTCTGTGTGTCTCTGTGTGTGTATGTATGTGTGGCTATGTGCTAGTTAGTATGTGGGCATGCACATATGTGCTCAAGGAAAAAGCAAGGTAGGTGGTATGTATAAAAATATCCTACTGCTAAAATGATTAGAGGAAAATCCAGATCTCACAGCATGCTTTTAGAAGCAACAAGTGAGGGAGGCACTTGTCTTCCAGGAAGTATGCATTCCATGAATTGATTCTCCTGAAATGAAGAGTCCCCTGAAATGAAGAGTCCCCTGTGCCTTGGCTCACCCTGCTTCCCATTTTAACTGAGCAACCTGAAATGTTCTTAATGGACTTGCTTCAAAGATGTTTTTTTTTTTTTTTAAAAATCTCTAAATTAATATGAAGAAAGGAAGTAGATTTTTAATTGCTCCCAGTTTCCAAAGTCAGTAAGACACTAAGATTGATACTCTCTGAGCTTTCTTTCATAATGAATCATGCACAGAAAGAATGAGTTAGTTTTAACCCCCCTCCCAGCCATTCTCCTGTCTGTCTCCCCTACCCACCTTCAAGATTGTAATAAAGGAATTTTAGGGTATTATGGTGATACTCACTATGGTTATAAATCAAAATATCTTAGAGGCAGAGTTTAACTTAGTCTTTCTCCATAAAATTATTTTCATGAGTCACATAGTATATTACAGCAAAGGCTCTTAGATATGAACTAGTGATATAAAATACTATTGTTCAAACACACCATATCTGAAAACTATGTAGGTTCCCAAACAAAAAAAAAGATGTCATTCAATTATTGAGTGTTAGGCCGTGCGTGGTGGCGCACGCCTGTAATCCCAGCACTTGGGAGGCAGAGGCAGACGGATTTCTGAGTTCGAGGCCAGCCTGGTCTACAGAGTGAGTTCTAGGACAGCCAGGACTACACAGAGAAACCCTGTCTTGAAAAACCAAAATAATAATTATTATTATTATTATTATTATTATTATTATTATTATTGAGTGTTTTTGTTTCTTGAGTGTACTTTAAAACTGCACAGGATCCTTGCTGTATATCTGTCACATTCATAAAGCCTTCTGGGAAAATTCACCCATCTTTCGGGGTATTGCTCATAGAGCACCCTTGAAGATGGCTGCTGGTCAACATCACTGCTGAAGCAAAAGACAGACAGACAGCATTTGTATTTTAAGTGGCTGGTGGAATATATTGCTTCTGGACCTAACTAATTGCAGATACAGTCTCAAATGAACAAACTTGAGTTTTTCAGTATCACCTTCACACACAGCCTCCAGAAAACTACAACACTGCTCTGAATACTTCACCTCAACTCTCATCAGCAAGGCAGTGGTCCCAAAGTGCATTCTCTCTACTAGGGACATTTTCAGTGGTAAGTGACTAACTAGAGTGAACAGACATTAGCTGTTTGGTTTTGATTTTTTTCACTTTGCCTATCTGTGTCCCTTTAACTACTGTAAAGTGGGATTTTAAAGGCATGGTGTAAATTCTGCAGATATCCGGTTCATTGGAAATCATCACACACACACACACACATACACACACACACACACACACACACCACCCCAACCCACCACCCACTAATTATCAAGATGAATAAATGTTTATTATATTGAATCTGTCTTGCATGGAACATAAATTAATAATTTATCTCACATCAATATTTCTAAAGCCTTCGCCACTATGTCATCTGGCATTCTAATTATCAACCAGCTAAGCAGGAGGTGTCACTTGGACAGTGCCATTATGTAGCCTGAGATATAGAAAATGTGGTGCGGCTCCTGGGCTCCGAAAGAAAAAAAAGGGTGTGTTCCTTTCAATAGGAAAGTCACGAAAGGGAATTAATAAATTAACCAGGATAATGCTTATTAAAATTTCATATCAGTAATCATATTAAAATATACTTCCAGTATTAAGTAAAGTGGCCAGTAAGTATTTGCCTCATTGTAGGCAATAGAGCCTTCTCCAGGGAGATGTAAGCCCTCTTTCCCTGGCATGAGCCTACTTTCATAAGATGAGGAAACATGTTGCCTACAAGGATACAGGTAACACAAATGTGCACATACCCTCCACATTAGCTCCTTGGTTCAAAGTCACTGGAGAAAGAAAAGATTTCAGCAAAGAGAGCCTCAAGGGGGCTTTCCATTGGCTCATCAGTGGGGAGTCCGCAAGCTTCGCAGACCACTGCGAGGACCAGCAGAGAATAGATGGTTTGGGAAGGAACTCACTAAACTTAAGATAATTCAAAGTACAAAACAACAAACTGTAAATGCAGTTTTGCTTGCCTGGTGATACATGCTATCTTCAGATAAAAGGAAGAAACTGAGGAGATTTTTAAATTAAAGAAATCATGTTTATCTGTGGTAAACAGCATCTCTAAGTAACTCTGAATGAACTTCATTGTGCATCACTGGGCTTCCAGTTTCGATACGTCATCAAGTGATACAATGTTTCCTTATATCTGTGTTTGGGATTCAAGCTGACACTCACAGAGGTGCGTACACACTACAGTGACTGACTTTCAAGCTTCCACACAAGTGTCGTTGTCACCTTCTCAGGGATAGTTGTCACCTTCTCAGGGATAGCTGACAGAATGGCTTTCGGTCCTGAAGAGAACTTGCACCCGTGTGGACTAGTCCTTAGCTTTGAGACTCGTAGATCTCCACAGAGCCGATCATGACTGGTTAGGTCTGAACACTTATTCTTTATATGTGGTTTTCAAGTTTTTGGTACCTTTCTAGAGTTAGGCTATAAAAATCACAGAAAAAAAAATATGGAAACACTAAGCCAGATATCGTCCCTCGACTCGTGAGGGAACCCCCCAAACCTTATGCTTTATGGACAGCATAACTGTCCCAAAGAACAAGCACTCCATCATGTATGATTTGGTTTAAAAAAAAAATCAGGGAAAGGGTAAAAAAACAAAAAGAAAAAGATCCTGCCTCCACAGAGCTCTCTGCATTGTGGGAGCAAGGTTTTACAGGAGCATGCTGGAAAAGGCGTTGACTGTGGCTATACTGAATCTCACACCAGCCGCTCCAGCACTTAGAAGGCAGAGGCAAGGTTGTGAGATCAAGGCTACCCCGGGGTTGTGGGGTAAGACCTTGTCCCAGCGGTCCCTGGTTCTGGAAAGACTCAGTGAAACAGTATTCGGCAAAACCAGAACGGGGAACTGGGAAGGGGTGGGAGGGAGGACAGGGGAAGAGAAGGGGGCTTACGGGACTTTCGGGGAGTGGGGGGGGGGGGCTAGAAAAGGGGAAATCATTTGAAATGTAAATAAATTATATCGAATAAAAAAATTAAAAAAAAAAAAAGACCTTGTCCCAAATAGGAACAAGGGAAGAAAGATAAACAGAAAGAGAAATGGGGAAGGGAGCGGGGGAGAGGAGTGGAAAGAGGAGGGGGGGTGTTAGGTGATGAGAGGGAAGCAGGAAGAAAAAGAGCAAAAAGGGTAAGTGTTATGAAGTCAACATACTGCTAGCCCCAGCTTGGTTCAAAATAAGATGTGTGGCTAGCTGCGGGAATGGAGGGGCAGGCTCTGTGCAGGGGGTGAAACGGGGTCTGACCGAGTCTTTAAAGATGAGAGGCACTGCAGGGAGAGAGACTGGTACAGCCCGGAAGCAGCTGAGGAACAGCTGAAAGAAAAGAGGCCGTGCTTTTTCCAGACAAGCAAGGGCAGTGTACTTTCTTGGGTGAAAAACTGATACAGCGGACTAGGACCTTCTGAAGGGCCGTGACTGTGCACATGGATAAGATCTGGAGGTACCGGCGTGCACGCACCAAGCAGCACACACTGCCCCCCAAAAGAAGCCACGTTAGATAATATGCTCTGCCTTTTTGTCACCTGCAACAAATTAGGCTTTCAATATGCAAAACATCTTCCTTCCAGAAAAACAAATGATCATGATGCCACTTAATTGTAATTTAATGAGGCATAATTTATTTTTTAAAGTGATATACACCAGGTGTGTAGGGGGACGTGGAGGAACCAGAGCCTGGGGTTTGTCTAAGAATCAAAGTAGCTGGAGGCCGTTTCCATCCCTATAAATTACATATATGGCTGCTGGTGGCCATTGAAATGGGAGACAAAAATGGAGACTTGTGGTGTTTAGGTATTATTCCAACAGACAGAGGTAACTCAGCCCAAAAAGCAACACACTGACCATACAGCAAAGAGTCTCAAAGTCTGGGCTCCAATCTGGCAAGGGCAGATATGACAGGGTCACATTAGCCCCTCACGTGTGGTGCTGAGCTGTGCTCCAGGGGATCCCATACAGGCCATACTACTCCAGGATCACAGGACTGCGAGTGTCAGAGAACACATGCCCTGTTTCCTCACAGCATGCTTTACTCATTAACTCTGAGATAGGTGGATACATTTCACAGGGTAGTTAACGGCATCCCTTTCCAGAAATCAAGTGACATCTCTTATGCAAATGTGTGATTCCAGAATACATCACAGTGATTCTGAAAGTATGTGTTTACAATGGTGTATTGTTTGAAGTAGACCATAACCATTGAAGCGAAATCATAACCAATATTAAGGTTTTAAAAAATCTGACAGCAAAAAGAAAACAAACAAACAAACACCCAAAAACCAATCTATAGGCTTACTCCCATTTTCCAGATTAACATGACAGAAAGGAAGAGACAGGGGAAGCTTTGCCAGGGACTTGGGCCACTCTTCCACATACCCAGGAGTATGGCTGCTTATGACCACGTTCCTTGAATACAGACAGGGAGAGAGGCCCTCTCCGTGTTGCTCATAATCCAGTATCCTTTTTATAGGCTTATAGCAGCCTTGATTCTCATTCAGTTCAGATGTCCATGCTCAAGTAACAAGGGAAATTATTATTATTATTATTATTATTATTATTATTATTATTTTACAACCAATTAACATTGGTGCCCTCTTAAGAAGCCAGGTAAAGTCAAATCCCTAGTCTGATTCTCCATAGCAAATTCCTAACACAGTAGAGATCTCCTAGGAGTTCGTTACCCGGAGCAGTGAAGCCAGAGGCATGCAGGTGGCTCCTACTGGCATCCACTGTTTAAAAGTTGGCCTTCCAGATGAAGCTCTCTCCCTCCCTTCATTTCTTTCTAGATGTTCCTGAGGCACTTCTCCCTCTGTTTACAAATATAACAGGTTTTCTATAACCTACAACGGTACTGTGATTCTGGCTGTTGAAAGTCATTTGTGTAATGCTAAAAATATTCACCCCACCCCCCAACTCCCAGAGCTCTGCTGAGCCATGAAGCCAAAGTACTTAGCCTGATTTGAATAAAACCTATACTGGGCACAACAATGGCAATTTGATTTTTATTATTAAAAATGATGTGCTAAATCCTCAAAGAAGATGTCGTTATTGCATTAGTTTAATAAAATCTCTCTTTTATTACAAAATGTCTTTATTGAGAAAGACAGCCTATGCATGTCATATTTTGTAGGATGGGTTAGAGAGAATTGAACACCTACAGGGAATTGATGTACTCTGCAAATAAGAATGCACTTCTAAAAGAATCTCCTAAAGGCCAGAGATATGCCATTCAAAGCACTGCAAAGGCAAGCCTTTGAGTACAGACAGCCCTCCTGTGGACTGAGGTGCACGGGACTAACAGCCTCACATTTAGACCGCTCAGCCTCCTTTACATTGGCCACTATAAGTCTCCCATCAGATAAAGTCGATGGGGGCCGATTCTCTATATTTTGTGCTTGGTGATGAGCTATTGATATGGAGAATATAGATCTTTAAGAAAACATTCATTACAGTTCTGGGGAAGGGAGGACTGAGTCTTATCTTGGGTAAAGAGTCTACAGCAGGCTCGAGCAGGCCACATATTTAAAGTCTGTCTCTTGAAGCACTCAAGATCAAATTCAACCTACTGACACTGACACTTTGCCTCAAGCAAATCTCACTTTGGAACAACTACACCATACACCTTAAGTCTACAATTTATAAATGAAGTACTTGTGTCATGAGAAACCCCGTTCTGGTGCATTCAACAAAACTTGACCATGGTACTTGGCATATCAATATTACACATGCAATATAAGATAAATGCATATAGCAGAACATTCTTAAACATTCTGAATGCCAAGAAAGCCTGTGCTGTCTTGAATACAACATCCCTGTCCAAGCCACAGGCAGGAATGCCCAATAGAGGACCAACCTCAGCCCAGTTCTTGTCATGGCTGCCATTTTTAGCATACAGAATCTATGTAATGGCAGCCATATTTGACAACCAGCCTGATACCACTCTTCCTTACCCTCCATTCCATCTTGTGGTTAGGAAGTAATAAGCACCAACTGAGCTACACATGTACATTCAAAGCCAACATTTTCAAAACATACTAGCACCAAAAAGCAAAAGCAGTGGAATGAGCAGGTTGACTTTGGAAGTGCTCTGTCAGGGATGCACTCAGTTCTGGGCACGGACAGAGCTTCTACACACACTGCGCGTAGCAGGTACAATGGCTATCTCGTTCATAAAGTTCTAGACCCTGGTTGTCCCTCATGTTCATGAATGCTCTATGAAATGACTATTGATAAACCCATTCCCCACATTTACTGGCTTGACTCTTTTATCACAACATTAACAAAATTAGTGCTTCCCAAACACCAAGTACAATGGCTGAGTATTTCTATCTCAAATACGGTCGATGCTTTCAGAGAAAAGCAAGCTCGAGCTGTCCTACTGCACCTCGGTGCTGCACTCCTTCCTGCTGTGACATCTGCACCTTACCTCCCATCACCTCCAGTGCCAACAGCTCCTGCCTAGTGACTGATGGGGACTGTGGCACTTATACGCCATAACAGGATTACTGGTTTGCAGTTACTGCCTGCACCACCTTGAGGAAGGGGTTGTGTCTTTCAAACCCTGCTCCATGATGACAGACATGACTGAGAATAAAGCAGGCATGAGAGGAAGCTTGAATTCAGCCTTCCTGCACTCAAAACTGGACTCTAATGAGACATCCATCAATCACTCTCCCTAGGGCAGATTTTCTCACCTGTAAAACCAAAGAAACTCTACTTCCCTCCCAGCACTAATACGAATACAGGGATGAACTCATGGTATACCAAGTGGCAGCTATCATGTGATGCCTAGCATAGTTTCTAAATACATAAGAATCTGTAAAATGTGAAAATGAGTCAAACATGTTGAAATATAGTCATTTTATATGTAAAACTTTGCATATTCAAAGTATGTCAGTTATATTTTGCTAAATATTTTCTCATACATAAGGCAAATGTATAAACAATAACTTTCAGGAAGCGAGACAATTAATATTATTTGGGATAGAGGAAAATATAAAGAAGGGTAATAATTATATAAAATGGAATGACTATATGAGTTTTTTAGGTAAGTTGAAATTAAGATAGTAATTATTGTTGGACATGATGGCGCAAGCCTGTAATTCCAGAACTTGGGAAGTAGAAATGGGAGGATGAAGAGTTCAAGGTCATGGACATGTTCATGGGCAGCTTGAGTTATACAAGACACGGTTTCAAAAATCAGCAATCACCAAGATATAAACTGTATGCTTCAAAAAGCTAAGTAAATTTCTTTCCCTATGTAACATATAAAATAACTAAAAATAAGCTTTCATCTATATCATCATTTCAAATGGGTCATAGTTATTAGTAGATCATGAAGTTAACTTCATAGATCAAAACCAATTTTTATAATGAGTTGGAATTCCAGAAATTAGAAAATACCAAATTGCTTTAATTATAGTATGAACGTAGTTTTATAAGGGCTTTTTCCTCTTTCATGAAGATTTTGCCTTAGCAATACACAGAGCTAGAAATGGACAGGCAAGATGTGCACACAAGCACCTGCTACCAAACCATGATTTACAAAGTGCTCCAGATGGGCATGCTGGTAGGTAAGAGAAGTTCAGAAGAAGATGCCATAGTCTATAGGGATCATTTTGGGCACAAAAATTACAGAGATTAAAATTGCTTGGAAAAGCCCAAATGATTTCAAATTAGTATAGTTGTATTTACATCACAGCATTGCTGGGCTCTAAAACTTATTTCACTTTATTTGAACAAACATGCATATAACCCTAGCCAAGGTCGCATTTCAGTTAATGACCACAAAATGAATGCTCCTTGAATATACTGTTTTAATGCTTATTAACTAGACAATGATGAAATCTATAAATAATGAGAACTAAAGGCAGTGTTTCCATTTCCTCTGTGAAATTTTTACAAAACTGCAAAATATGGATGGCTAGGCCTTAAAAAGTAGATGTTTACACCAGAAATCTAGATTTTTATGAAGGTATTATGAAATCTATTTATGAAGATAGCCTCAGGAGAGGCAGATACAAATACTGAAGATGGAGATTCCTTCTCTGTGTGAAATGGGTGGACCAGACAATAGTGAAACATGACATAAAATTATAATCAAAATGGAATCTTCTATTTCCAAGTCATGAACACATTAGATTTGCTATGAGTCTGGTGACTAACTTGTATGGCCATCAGTTAGGAACAGGAGGACCACACAGGATGGCTGTCATCACATTGGCTCACTTTGAGTCTGTTTTGTGAAAGAGGGAGAAGAAAATGAGTCTCTCCATCTTCTGCTACCTCCATTTTCTATTTCAGGTAGACTGGGGAGGGAGGTTTAGTTGTGTAGTTTTCTACTTGCTTCTCCTTTACCAGAGATATCGGCAGAGCCAGCTCTGAGCCTGTGCAGTTTAGTCCCCGGCCTACCCACATGCTTTTTGGCTGAGGTTGCCTAAAAGGCACTAATTAACAATAATTCCTTATTTTTGTGGGAGGTGCTGAAAGAAGATGGCTATCTAGAAAGCCACCCCTTACACTATCCAATAACTCTGAGATACTGCTATCTAGGGAGATATTAATATTATTACAATCTTTAAATCTGAGAATTCAAGCCAGTGATTTTGAAATGAAAGATTATTTTATGAAGTAAGCAAGACCATCGCTCCCTATTTTATTAATTTAATGTTCTGAAATCAAACGAGGGTATATCAAAAATTCAATAACACGTTCATGCCTGATATGCAGCACTTTATATTTACAGCCTACCTTTCAGGGAGTGGACTTCCGCTTTCTCATATGTCTCCTTGTCGTTTTATAACCAGATCACTGGACCATGGAATCAAGACCCTAGATTTACATTGTGGTCCATGACTTGCAAAGAGCCTGGATCTCAACTACTGAGAAATCATCCTGACTGACACAGTGTCAGCTGGCAATAAGTATGCATATCTTAGAGGTAACGCTTTATACAAATATAAACTACAATGTCCAATTAAGTTATTCCTATCTCTGGTTAACAGTATGTATAAATCAAACTATGACATTCAAAGACAGTGTTTGCCTCCTCCAAAAGGGTCTCACACTAAAACACCCGAGAACTGAGCTATGATTTTTTTTCCTGTAGTTGTACATATCTTTCTTTCTGACTATGTTGCTTCAGATTCTGATGTTTAGCAAGCTCTTAGACATTTTAACCCTAGCAGTTACGGCTATGCATATATTCTAAACACTGTGTAAATAAAGCTTAAATCAAAATCCACACGGATTCATACATGGTGTTTCCGTTCTCAGCAGCTGGCCTTCCTGCCCAATTTTCTGATACATCATTCAATCTAATTTTCCAATCTGCTGAAAACATTCCCCAGTTGCTGAGTGACTTAATAAATTGTATTTATGACCCTGATCTTAAGCTTCTTCACATGATGTGGCTTTGATGAGTAAACTGTAGATTTTTTGTTGTTGTTGTTGTTGTTGTTGTTTTTTTTTGTGGTGTCTCACAAAAACTAAAAAGTAGTCAAATGAGGACATGTCAATCAGATGAGAACGCACTGGATTTTCAGGGTCCTGTTCTCCATCAGATAAGGCCATGGCATGTGCACGGCTGCTCCAGACAGACTTCTGTTAGACAGCGTAGATTGTCATTTAACTGAAGCAGCAAGGCACCAAGCCGGAAACCCACTGTGCTATTGTAAAGCAGCACATTTTATTACATGCACCTATTCTTCTTCAAAAAATATACTTCTAAGAATCAGTTCAGCAAGTCTTACCTGACCCCTCTCCTAGAGGAAAAGACACTGAGCGTGAACGACTAACATGATATAAGTCTCATTCTCACAGGTGCCCATGTCTTACTGCCGGCCTGTAGGCATGGCCCCTGTGCCCTGTGCCAATTTAAAGGGAAGAGGATGAAGGATGTTCTTCGTCCCTCAGCTCGAAGGGCTCAGCTCTAAGTTCCCTTTTCTGGCAAGTCAGTGCTCCTGTTCACATGCGGCACTGCAGCCATTCCACTGGATTTACCCTAGTTTGGATCAAAGCTTCCTCTACTTCATTTAACAGATTTGCTCAGACGGCAGGTCTCGGAGGAGAAGCCATGCTAGTAAACGGGGACTTCTGAACATATGAATATGTAGGTCATTGGATTTTTAAATAAATTAGAGAATAGTTTATCTATTAAGTAAAAATCGCTGTACATATTTTATGAAACATTACTTATTATAGGTCAGTGGACACCAGTCAAATTAAGCCTTTAAACATTTCCAGGAGCCTCTAATCGATGTTTTCAAGTCTATTCTTTAACAAAGCAAACAGAATGCTTAAGATTAGGATTCAAAAATTACATTTAAAGATGCAAAGACATAAATGGGGTAATTAACCGAGTGACTTACTTCATGTTCAGACCTAATGAGAGAAAGGTGCCAACTTAAGACGAATTCAGGACACAGACACAGCAAGCCAGTAAGAAACAACCCTCTATGGCCTCTGCTTCCTGACCTGCTTGAATTCCAGTCCTGACTTTCTTTAGTGATGAACAGCAATGAGGAAAATGGAAGCTGAATAAAACCCTTTCCTCCCCAGCCTGCTTCTTGGCCATGATATTTGTGCAGGAATAGAAACCTTGACTAAGATAAATTGGTACCAGCATAGCTGGGGTATTCCTGTGACAACCTGACCATGTTTTGGGGAGGACTGTGGAAGGACTCTGGAACTTTGGGCTAGAAGATCTATTTGGTGTTAAGAGTTCTGTGGGATGTTGTGTAGGAGCTTGGAAGATAATGTTGACAAGAGTGCAGAAGATGGAGGGCTGGTTTGTAAAATTTCAGAGGGAAGATTAAAGACTCTTATCAAGGCTGTTAATATTTTTGATTGTAAAATTTTTGTGGTTTTGATTAGCTGGGGCTGAAGAATCAGCTGTGATTAACAAGATACTAAAGAGAAACCTTTGCTTTACTGAGACTATTGATGCTGGTTAGCTAGAGCTAAGAAATTAGTGGTGATTAAGAAGAAACCAGCATCATTGAGGTGGCATCTTCTGGGAAGTGTTTTCTGAGAGCACAAAGAGGCTTTTTGTGCTCAAGAGATAGCCAAGGTTGTACCTCGTGCTGTGGCTGGACTTGGTAATGTGTAAGAGTTACCCAGGTGGAACTGCTTTTGAAAGCATAAAGAGTTTCTGAAGAGCAGTTGAGGCTCGATACTGTGAGAGGCCACGGAAAACCATTGGTGAAGGTGCAGTCTCCGCTGCAATTGATGACCCAAGACTTAAAGGGGTCATGCAAAGCAATTGAGGCTTGGCACCATGAAGAGAACCTATGAGAGGCTATTGGTGAAATCTAGTTACAGCAGAAGACAGCAGTGTTTTGGAGATGCCAGTGCTATGTGATGACCACCATGAACATCAGCAGCAGTGGAGTACAGGCAGCTGGTGCCTAGAAGACAAGCTGTGTGCTACAAAGGACAGAGCTGAAGGAGTGACCCAAGCCCTTGGGGGAGCCCAGAAGATCATGAGTGGGTCCCAGACATTGGACAGTTAGAGTATGATTTTGCTTTTGGTTGTGACTCTGCCCTGATATTTTCCCCTCTTGAAGGAAGAAAGTATTTTAGTGAAGCCCACAGTTACGAGATTTTTAATTGTAAAAAGACTTTGAATTTTAAAAGAGATTGGATATTTTAAAGGGATTGAAATTTTAAGAATTTGCAAAGACTATGGGACTTTTAAAGTTATTTAGATCTTGGGAATGAATTAGAAAGTAAGGGTTGAGGTTTAACAGTGATGTGTTTGTGTGTCAAGATGACAAGAGGTCAACTGTACTGGCTGGTTTTGTGTCAACTTGACATAAGCTGGCGCTATCAGAGAGAAAGGCTCTTCAGGTGAGGAAGTGCCTCCATGAGATCCAGCTGTAAGGCATTTTCTCAATTAGTGATCAAGGGGGGAGGGCCCCTTGTGGGTGGTACCATCTCTGGGCTGGTAGTCTTGGGTTCTATAAAAACCAAGACAAATTCAGGACGCAGACACAGAAGAAAACGCATGAAGAGAAATGAAAACCTGACAGAAATTGCAACTAAACAGACACCACCTGCACCAGGGAGAGGCAGAGCCAAGAGCAAGGCAGCTGTAAACTCATGTTACCAGTGTGCTACAGCTGACACCACTCAGGTCCTCTGCACAAGGCAATGGTGGTACAGCTCTTAAGGCCTCAAGTCCCATTTCTCTCCCGAATCTCATTCCTACACACACTCATATTCGCTCATTCCTAATCCCAATCTCTCCTCCCCACCCCTTTCTGCCTGTCCCCCTCTCCCCCATTTCCACTCAATATCCTAAGTCAGTCTCAGTAACAAACTGAAGAGCAACAGGGCTTCAGGTTTAAACCAACAACGGCGATAATACAGAAGCAGCAGGGACGAGCTCTAGCAGCCCACACGGCAGTCGCCTTGTAGAGTGAAGGGGTGTCAACCAGAGGCGTTGTCCTCTCGGGCACGAGCAAATGTCAGCGGCACAGCCGTGGCGTGGGCCTATAATCCTGAGATAAAAATTCCTATGCAAGAGGCTTATTAGGAAAATCTTCCGAGGGACAGCGGTAAGAGACAATGAAGGAGGGGAAAAAACCTAGACTATGTGGAGCTTCAAGCTGGTTACACACATCAGAGCAGGGCTGTCATTGTATGGCTCCTCTCACACAGTCTCGTTTTTCCTCAGGACAGTCCTTATGATGCAGAGCCCACACCAGAAGCGTAAGGGTGAGTGTGGGGCAGCACACACAAAGCAAGAGTGTGTGCCTGCCTCTGCGGCCGATCCCACAGGGCCATGAGAGAAAGTGCTTCAAATGGGCAGGTAAGCAAGCAGCTACCACTGCCACCTCCTGCTTTCCCTCGGTCCCTTTCGATACAAAATAGCATGACTAGCAGGGCTAGCCCTTCTCTCCAAAAGCGTTATACAAGTGCAATGCTGCTAAACACACTATGTACAGAACTGTATTAGCCTCATGCCACACTAGAGAGTTCACACCCCGGCTCTACAGGCATAAAAATGCTAAATCCCTTGTGTAGAAAAAATAAGCACTCAATTTGTATGTTCTTAGTTTGAACGACAGGTCTGGTTGGTAAACAAGAAGAAAAATATAAAAATAAAAAACAACAGCAAGTAACAGTAAAAGATGACAGCCAAAAGGTTATCCATTTCCAAAACCAGAGCTGTGAGTGTGACCTACAACAAGGTACTGCCAGACACATGCATAAATGACTCTGAAAGACATCTGGGGTAGTCTGAATAAGCATGCCCTTCTTGGAGAAAGTGTGTCACTGTGGGGGTGGGCAATGGGACCCTCCTCCTAGCTGCCTAAAAGCCTGTCTTCTCCGAGCTATCTTCAGTTGAAGATGTAGAACTCTCAGCTTCTCCTACATCTTGCCTGCCTGGATGCTGTCATGTTCCTGCCTTGATGATAATGGACTGAACCTCTGAACCTGTAAGCCAGCCTCAATTAAATATTGTCTTTATAAAAGTTTCCTTGGTCATGGTGTCCGTTCACTGCAGTAAAACCCAAACTAAGACTACATGTATCAAAATTAAGATGCATTAAAAACCAGTAGAGGTTGGCAGGGGCAAAGGCCACAGGAAGACAGAGGGGGAGGGGGACAATGAAGGCACACTATAGTAATATAACATTTATGTATGAAAATTCCATAATAAACCCATCACTATGCATTAACCTAGGGGGAAAAAACACACAAACAACTCTTGCCAGGCAGTGGTGACGCAGGCCTTTAATCTCAGCACTTGGGAGGCAGAGGCAGGTGGATTTCTGAGTTCGAGGCCAGCCTGATCTACAGAGTGAGTTCCAGGACAGCCGGGACTACAAAGAGAAACCCTGACTCGAAAAACCAAAAACCAAAATCAAACAAAACAAAACAAAACAAAACAAAACAAAAAAACTCTTGAAAATATAGACCCTAATGATGCCATTTTTACATAATCAAATGGTATATGGCTCGGCAATATAAGGTAATAAACAGTCTCTTTAAGTAACATGCATTTTTCAGATACTATTTACTGTAAGCATGAGGTTTTCATCTGGAAATCTTAAAGGCAGGCAGACACGGTTTATGTTTATATTCATGCTGGATTGATGAATGTTTGCAGGTGATTTTAATTTCTGTATACCTACATGTACCCAAACTAGTGAGACTTCTTGTTAAATCTTCAAGTCGAAATCCAGGGACACAGCCTATCATGTGGCATACCAGTTTTTATTAGCACTAATAACAAATGAGTCCTAGAGACGTCAATCAGTTCTTGAAAACACTCAGGCACATGAGAATATGATATACATCAGGAGAGCAACCGAGGACAAGATGGCTTTGGATGCCTATCAAAAATGAGTGGTTCTGATTATGTATAACTATTCTTTCTAGAAAAATATGTCACTTAACCATTTTAACATATGAATCTTACCTGGAAAGTTACTCTCCCTATTCCCCAGAAATGTCTGATTCCACTCAAAAGGGCCTCAGCATTTGGCAACTCCATGGCTGGTTGAGGGGCACACTGCACTGTATTTCCCATTTAACAACACAGCTGGTAAAGCCAGCTGCCCATTGTGCTGTTAGTGAGTAAAGCACACACAGCAGAAACAATCTGCCTGCTGACCTCCTGGTCAAGTTCAAACTATGTCATTCTGTCAATACCATCTACCTTGATTAGGCTGGGCTTATACACAACAGGTTATGATCCCAGAGGGATGAAAAGCTTTCCCAAATTGAAAGCAGAATTTAAAAAGGAAATACTCATACATTCCTATGTAGTTTCCATTTGATATCTTCAAGGCTGGCCCATGAACTCAAGCTCATGTTGATTGAAAGTGAATGTTTCTTTCTGGGTGTAGCCATCTTACAAACTTAATGGCAGAAGAAAAAAAAAAATAATAAAATGTGTTCTGTGCTTCAATTAGACCTTTTCATAACTTGGCACTTCAAAGGTGGCAATGCCAAAGAAAAACCTTTAATGCATAAAGAGAGACATAAAGGACTCCTCAGGAGCAGACAGGGCTCCAGGAGCCCAGTGCCATGGCACAGTGGATCCTCTCAGCAGACTGTCTTTTCATCGTGACTCACTGGAGAGTCTTCCCTCATGCTTCAATGCTGTTTGGGTGAAATATATATTGTAGTCACTTCAAATATCTAAAGTAGCACAACCATGCTTTCGATTTTACCCTTAGGCAAAAAAAAGAGCTGTGCATATAACTAGGCAATAAGATGTTGGCTAGGCATGAAAAGTTTATTCATGCAAATGGATGATACAGAACATGCTTGCATATAGAAGTGCACAAGATAGATCCCTTTGTATTTTTGTAGTGGGCAACAGATTTTCTCCATCCAAAGGACATGCAAATGTTGCCCGGGTCTTTTAAGTCACACGAAGATGCATGAAACTTGTGTTGAATGCACTTTTCAAGCGATGGGAACGGGCTCTGTCATTAATCTAATGTAAAAAGTAGCTAAGCGACAAGGGAGCAAGAGGCTCCACCTCTCCTGTCTACATCCAGCACAGAAATACCAAGCCCCAGGGCCTCCTTGCCCAATCACCATCTGTAGAGAGCCTTACTGAGGTGCCAAGCCACCTGGCAAGAACTCGGCTTTGACCAATGTGAAGTTAGTTCCTCTCCCAGCCTTTGACAGGGAACTCCGGTGTTAGCCAAAATCTCCACCTAGGGTGGAGTGCTCAGACCAAGGTGAAGCCCATTGTTCTTCAAGGACCTGCAGTTTCCTGAGACACACTAGCCACCAGTGGAGCAACAGAACTGGTTCTGCTGAGAAGCTTCCAGCCTTTGGGGGAAGGGTTTCCCCTGCCTATATATTGGGAGTTCTTCATTAAATTTTGAGACCTTGAATAGCAGGTGTTATCTTGGTCTCCATCTCTTTTTGCCACCTTCCCATACATCCCCACTTCCCTTCCAGGTAACCTGTTCGATGTAACTGCAGGTTACAACCATCAATAACTCAGGCCTGCTTCATGCTGCTTAATCTGATCTGAGGCTGCAAAGCACCTTTCTCAAGCCTACTCCCAATCACATTCGATCTCATCTGCTTCTGGTTGCCTTATTGCCACTCAGTTTTGCAAAAGCAATTGGCTTCTGCATTCTGGGCAATTAATCACTTCTTCACTCTCAAGTGCTGGTCCCTGTCATCACCACTGTAAAAAGCTACACTCTGAAATTTGATAAGGACGTCTCCCAACCAACTGACATCATGCCAAATCTTGTGGCATAGTGTCCAGTCTCTCCACATACGGTGGCTTTCCACTCATGTGGAATTTTTGTAGGCTCTTCAGCTTGGCTATTATCTCCCCACTACCCCGGGGCCACCTACCTGTTCTTTGGACACGAATTCTGTCTCCCTGGTTCAGAGGGTGGGAATGCTTTCTGCCTGCATTAGTTCCTTTTCTGTGATAAAATGTCCTGACAGAAACAACTTAAGGAAAAGTTCATTGGTTTGCTGGAGTCCAACTTGGCCATGTAAGGAGCAGTATAACATGGTTTCCTGTCCATGAAACAGAGCCAGAAGGGTGTGGGCCTCTCTGAGTGTTGATGGTTGCTGTGGGCATAAGGCTTGTTTGTATAGTAGTGTACATATTTTAAAGTTCCTACTTCAAGGAAGGTCCTCTCAGTCAAGATTAATGACTCCATGATAATCAGAAACAGCAAGAGTCTGGGAGGCAAGGTGTGTCTGCATCTCAGCAAAATAGTAATAGGCTGTGACCTTCAGGACAGCCCCTTAGGCTATGGGAAAGAACTCTAAAGCATGAATTAAAAAAATATATAAGTTCTCAACTATGCAAAATAAAAGGATGCAATATGAATTATATGAGGGCATTTACAGACTTAGAAAAAAAGAAGCAACTGCATTATGAGCCAGATTGTTGGAAAGATACAAAGACCAGCAGATCTACAAAGGCAGTAGATTCCCGAGTTCAAGGTCAACCTAGGACAGAACAAATTTAGGTCTAGGTGTGGTCGGAATGGTAATCTCAGGACAAGGTCCACACAGCTCAATTTATAAAGACAGGTATATATCTGAATTCTTTTGCAAGGTTAAGAAGAAAGTGCTCCCTTTCTCTCCTAAAGATGCTTTTCATTAAAGATCCTCTCAAGAGGGATGTTGCTGGGAGCTGGAAGGCAAGGGACTAGAGTCCTTGCTCTCCAGTCATGTTACCTTGGGTAAGTCACCTAACCACTCAGTGCTTCAGTCTCCCTCTGGCAAATGGGACTAATACCTACTTCACAGGGTTGTTGGGGGGATTAATTAGAGAGGAAGTCTGATAAGCATTTAAAAGGTTCTTGAAGAAGGTGCTATAAAACACAAAATAATATCTATTAAAGTGGGCTTATTTGTGCTTGTTGGGTTTAAAAAACAAAAAAGAATCAAGGGACTAAGGTCATGGATTGCCAGTTAGTATGATGGTCAAGAGGGAACCTGGAACAAATAACTGAATTGATTTGTAAATAAAACAACGTGGCTTTTGGTCAGCATGCGATGAGCTAGCTTAGAGCAATAGCAGTTAGATCTCCTTTAGAATCTTTTCTAGGGAGAACTGAGCTGTCTGGAGATCTCTGGAGAGTGAACACAGCTCTTCAAGAATTTTTTTCTAACAGGATTTCTGATTTTGGTTGGACTCTTATAATTTTTCATAGCTCTTTTACAAAGTGTTCCAACAGGAATTCTGACCTTGGTTGGAAATCCCAATAATTACTTAGAGAACTAGCACGAGTCTTTTAGAATGTTTTCCAGCAGGTATCCAGAGACAGCTGTCTGAAGAGCGAACGCAGCTCTTTTAGAACTGTCTCCCACTTTCTGATTTTAATCAGAAAACCCAAGAATTACTTTTAGAACTTTTCTAACAGGATTTCTGACTTGGTCAAAAAAATCCCAGAAATTTTTATAGCAACTTTTCCAACTCTGGTCAGAAAATTCATGAGCTATCCAGCAAGCTTTTAGAAGTTGTCCTAGCAGAGAGTGTCTCAAGCAGAAAGCTAGCAAACTACAGAGCCAAGAGCCGTCTGCACAGAGCTGTCTGGGGAGCCTTGTGGAGCAGAACATAGGCCAGCTTGTAACCCTTGGTTTGACTTCAAGTCATTGGATTAGCGGTTCCCAGACACATCTTCTCTCAAGAGCCCAGGCCTAGCCCAGGCTGGTCCTAGGCAGTTCTAAGTCCATAATGGTAGAGAAGGTATGCGATTTCGGGGGGGGGGGGGGGGGGGGAGAGCAAGGGACTTGGTTAAACAGAGAAAGGAGAACAGGAAGCTATAAACTCTCAAAGCCCACCCACTGTGACATATTTCCTCTAGCAGGACTCCATCTCCTAAAGGTCCCACATTCTCCCCAAATAGTTCCACTACCCAGGAACCAAGTGTCCCAGCACAGGGAAATACAATGGCTTCCTTTGAAACTGCAGCATCACACTACCTTCCCATGCCCTAGCTACAGCCCGGGCTCTGTACTTTTCTAATATCCCACTCTCCCCACCCACTGTTTTTAGTGGCAAACTTACAGGTTCAATATTCTTTGTCAATCTTTATAAGAAATCTGCCAATATTTCAAAGTAAAAACAACTAGAAGCCTTAAAATTGCTGTGGCCTTACTCAGCCACTCTACAGCATTTCTCCACTTTGCTTTCAGACACCAGGCTCACCCTGTACCCACAGATAGCTCGGCCTCAGCCTCTCTCCACCCTTCCCCACACTTCAGCAGGTCTCTCTTGGCAGCCTCCTAACTGGAAGGGCTACACACACTTTCCATAAGAGAAAAAGCAAAAGCCTTCCTTACAATCAAATTCTGTTTAGTCAGTCAGAGCACATTCTCACATGAGACCTTACACATTTCCAGTGCTTAAAGTTCAAAACGCTTAGCAAGTCCTTACAAGATCTTTTTTTAACCAATGATCTCCTACCAATATCTTTAATTTTATTACCAACTACCAACCAGTCTCACCATTTTTTACATAATATTTTCCTTATGATTTCGATTAGCTTAAACATACTTCCTGATCTTCATTAAATTTCATTAACCTTCACGACCTGCTTCCCCCAGGAACCTAATATTCACATTTTTCAAGTTTTCACCAGAACCTTTTCTATTTCGTTACCTCAGGTGCGGTAGGTCGTTAAGCTCCAACCCACTGTGTTCCTGAGGACTGGCCCTGCTCACCCTAGTGCAACTGTCCCTCAGCCCCGGCTCCTTAGCCCACGGCATCCCTGCATCCACTCTCCTGCAGTTCCTATCTCACTTCATAGTTCAGCTCGGCTCTCTGCTACCCTCTGCTCACTGCTGAGGCCATCAGTCCCCAAGGCTCAGCCCCCTTACTAGATGATCCCTTATAAAAGAGGACACGCGGTTTGCACAATGTACCCCTCGACCCTGGGCATCACCACCGTGTTAGACTAAAATTCTCTACACCTTGTCCCACATTTCCTAAATCAGACACTCTGGGGTGAGCTCTGAAACCCTTATTCTGACAGCACTCCATTCTGATGCACACTCACTAAGACGCATACATAGAAAAACAAACTTTCTATTTCAAAACAACAAGCCACACTCAATAAGACAACACATGTGAAGGAACTGTTCACCTCTATAATTGAATATTATAGTCAAATGTAATTCTTTCAAAACATTAAAAATAAGTAATCTATATGTTAATTAATACCTTAAATCTAACTTGCACACTTAAAAAGGTTTATAGAAATACTTTCATAGTGTTCAAAAATATTTAAAAACAGGTTATTTGAGCATGCATAAATAATTTTACAAGTAGTCTCACATAGTTTTTAAAAGGGTGGTAGTGATAATCACCAAATTCACAACCAAGGGTCCATCCAGGGAAACACAGAGGTAAGGATGAGACAGTGCATGCCAAACTCCCAGCCAATCTATGGGGAAATTCTGGGTGCTGAGCTGGGTGGTAGCTTCTCAGATATTGAAATTAATTAAGATTTTGTAGGGATGAGTGGTAACTTTGTATCATGACAGAAGACTATTATTCAATTATATATGCTCTGAAATTTTTCCTGTGTACTATGTATGCCTGTGTGTGTATGATGCATGTATGAGGAGTGCATATACAAGGATGTGTATGATGTATGTATGAGAGATGTGCATGCATGTGTATGTATGACATGTGTGTGAGAGGTGTACATGCATGTGGAGGCAAGACATTGACATTTGTGGGTCATCCTTATGGCTCTACACTACATTTATTTGTGTGTGTGTGTGTGTTGTGAGGCAGGGTTTCTTTGCTGACCCTGGAGCTCACAGGATGGGTAGACTTACTGATCAGAGCACCAGATTCCCACTCATCTGTCCCTGCCACCCCTCTCACCCTAGGCTTAAAGATGTAAGCCCAGTGCCCAGCTTTTTAAGTGGGTGGTGGGGATCTGGACTCGGTCCTCATGCTTGACAGCAAGCATCTCCCAACCATTTCCTCATCACTATAAAACATTTTGAAGAAATGATAAAGAAATGAATATAGGTCACGTTTCTTCCCTACTCTGACTCTTAATCCCCAGAGAGAATGTAGATAATCCTACCTGTGTGCGGTTGAATGCCACTCTTGCGAAGACAGCTTGAGACACACTAGCTCTCTTCAGCTCATCTCTGACTTGCTGGTAGATATCAGGAGAGACTTCCACAGAGGAGTTGGTTGGTTCTGGCTTAACGGCTCTGGGAATGGGTGGATGGTTCAAGAACTGCTGGTTGATGGCTTGAGGATGCTGGTGAGCCAGGAGCCGGCTAACGGCTATCTGTTGGTTTATCAGATGGGCCATGGCTATTTGCTGCCTGACAAGCTGTGGACTGAGCTGCGGTGAGAGAAGACCAGGGCTCATGATGGGCTGCAGCGCGGGCACTTGGTTTCGGATGGGAGTACTGTGGTGGATTTGGCTATGAGGAGACTGTTCGTTGGTTTTGCCCAGGGATGCCAGCTGGTTCATATTTGGTAAATGCATTGGCCGCTGGCCCAGAACACAATAGTCTGAAAGGTTTTCTCGCTCCACTCTTTCCACTGTTGAGAGGAAAAGAAAAATTCACCATTACAATCACATAGTTTCATGATTATACTTTATGGCAAGTACATCTAGTACTTGATATATTTTTGGGACACTGATGATACAAATATTTTTCATACAAGTCTGAAAAACCTCAAAGCAAAAGTGAGTTATTCTTATGGTAAAAGGGTTAAGTTGTCATTCTCAACATGTTGGTCTGAGTCCCTTTGACAAGCCTCTATCTCCAAAAATATTTACAGTATAATTCATAACAGTAGCAAATTTGGAGTTATGAAGTAACAATGAAAATAATTTTATGGTTGGGGGTTAGCACAGCATAAAGAACTGCATTAAAAGGCTTGTAGCATTAGGAAGGCTGAGAACCACTGGGTTATAGTCATAGGGGTTTTTTTCATAAAAGATAAAGTAAAAATATTTGCCACTTCAGTTTGTTTAAATTTGTAAAAAGTAAGCATTTCCTAGACTAGCAGACAAAGACCCACCAGCCAGAACCAATTCCAAAGCCCAAGACATTTCTAAGCCCTATGATCTCCCTCCATCTACAACATTAGTAATAAAACACCAACTGCTCTAATTCACTGCCGCTCGTGGCTAAGAGCAGAGTTCATAGTTATCAGGGAAATGGCAAGGGCAACGTCTTCTACCAAAGGCTGGCTACCTTCTAATTCTGTGTTGGAAATACACCAGAGATACACCTAAATGCAGGGTGTCTATGACCATGTGAAGGGTGAATAAGGCTTGGATAACCAGCGCTCCAACCTTGATGGAAAGTTCATGAAAATGCTACCACAGATCCATTGCTTCCTCACTTGTTATGTTCTTTTAAAAATAGATTATTTTAATCATCCCAAGATTAATAACATCACCTTAACTACTCCTTAAATAAGATTCCTTCCTGCTCCAGGTTATTACCAATTAATAAAGGTTTAGAGGATAGTCTTGAATGAGTAAACAAAGAGAATGCTCACAGATGTGTGAGTCTAGTACACAGGAGCAGTCCCCAGGAAGGGGAATCAGGGCCTTACCTAAGGTCTGTGAGGCTGGAGAGATGGCCCTGCAGTTAAGAGCACTGCTACACTTCTTCCAGACCTGGTTTCATTTCTCAGTACTATTGTACTTTGTTGCCTCAAACAAAGTTTTGTTTGAAGAAAACACCCCAGGCAGAAATAGCTAGGTTATTGCTACTTTTAAGTGTTTATAGTAATCACCTCGAAAATGTGTTTCAAAGCAAATTCTTGTATCCCTTGGTAAGTAAGCCTTACTTCTTATGCTTCCAAATATTAGGTACGATTATGCAAAACAACTTTTAAAGAAGTTGGGTGTGATGGCACAGAGAAAGGAGATCACTACGAGCTCAAGGCTACCCTGGACTATGCATTAAGTTCTAAGACGCCGCCCCAACCATAAATATAGGTCCATCACAGATAAACTAAGCAGGCACTGTTTGTGGTGGCTACAGGGTAAAAATCAAAGCTATTTACCTGAAGGAAAAATATTTTTAAAGTTTATTTCCATTACTTTTAACTGTATATATGGGTATGTGCCTGTGATCTCAAGTACACTTAGAAATCGGAGGCAACACATCCCATAGAGCTAAAGTAACGGAACAGTCATGAGCTGCCTGATGTGGGTGGGCCTTAGGAACAGGACGTGGACCTCTGTAAGAATGCTTGTTTTTAACCTTTAACCATGAGGTTAGAGAGCCATCTCTGTCATCCCAGGAAAAACTTTTGAAACTAACATTTTTTTCTCAGTAAAGTAGCAATTAGAGGTTATATACTGCTTAGACTGAAAGAAGCCAGTACAAGAAGTAAGAGAAAGACTGCAAAGGCTCAGAGCCATTAAAACAAGGTGGCGAGTGCTGGGGACAGGCCGAGACACACATTCGGACTCTGAATACAATCAACCAACTGGGAACAAGGGAGAAACTGGGTTTTTTTTTCCCTAAATTAATAACAACATGACTTTTTAAAAGAATATATGTAGAAGTAAATTTACAATACAAAATGTTTGACCATGTTATTCCTTGTCTAAAAGTTTTGCATATTTCCAACGAGTTGTTTTTTCTTTGTTGAGGAAGCCAACCTATCTTAGGATCATATTTATACACATACAGTTTTTTTCTTCTTTTTCTAAAGAACCAAACTTCTGTTTAATTTTTCTACGAAATCCCAAGTAAGGCAAAAGTTGACTTCAAGCTTCTTTAATTTCTAACTGAATCTTTGACTGTAACTCATTTAGTTTACAAGTCACCTTTCCTGCATAAGGTTCAAGGGAAACAAATTGTTTTAATCTTCTCTAAAGGCATGCATCTTCCAATCATTGTATTAATTAAACATTAAAGTACAGAGCCTTAAATCCAAACCAAGCAAATGGCTATGAGCCTTTAGATAAGGTAATCCAATAGGGTTCCCACTGACAGGAATTATTATTGTAATTTCTTTATTGAAAGAAGATGTAAAGAGACCATGAACTGCTTCCAGAATGCAGTCAGACTTCGCAGACACAAACACGTAGTCTCAGGTAAACATGTGACTCATTGGTTTGTTTGTGCTTGTTTGTAATTCAGTCAATTCAATTTTTAAATTGTTTCCAAGTACTTAATAAGCAAACTTTTACCCCCACTTTTTTTTACTAAAAAAACAAACAAACAAAAAAAAAAAACAGAGAATCACCTCTCTATAGAATATATTCTTCAACCAAAAGGTAATTGTCTAAACTTTTAGTCTTTTTGTTCTTTTTCAAAGACTTACTCTACTTCAATGAGTTGACTTTTCTGTGATATAGCTAAATGGCACTGTTAACTTAGAAACCTACAGATCTAGTCATGATCATGCAAATAAGTAAGTATAAGAGATCAAGAACACCGACAGGAGTTTGTGGTGCATCAAAATAAGATCAGTGCACATTATTTTAAGTTTGCACATAGTAACGCCCATCTGTAAGAATCCCCAGATCTGCAGCCAGGCATGGAACACATCTTTAATCCCGTAGTCGGGAGGCAGAGGCAGAGAGGCTGAGGCAGGAAGGTCTCTGAGTGCAAGGCAAGCCTGGTCTACAGAGTGAGTTCCAGGACAGCCAGGGCTACACAGAGAAAAACCAACAAAAAACAACCAATCAAACAAAAAGAGAATTCCCAGATCTTTACGAATGCTTACTGACAGGAGCTGTGAGTGATTGGAGCATCTTAGAGATGTGTCGTTATTTATCCAGTAATGAGGAAGGGTTGCATGCATCAGTACTGCCCATGGCTAACCAGGGAAGGGTCTCTGCAGAGGGGCAGAAAATCTAGCTAAGATGCAAGTCAACTGTTTTCTTTTTTCTGACTTTTATGAAAACTACTGATTTTTACCCGATGTCTCCAGATTTCTATTTTTTGGCAATTAGCTTCATTTTCAAAATACAATAAAAGACAAACAAAACATCTGATAATTAAATCCTGCCTGTATGGTTGCCGTATTTTTTCTATTTTAATTTTGTCAACTATTAAAGATACTCTTGTGTTTATCAGTCCCTGACAGCTTTATCAATAAAATCCAGGTTCTTTACCTCTAAAGATCAAAAGCAACAAGATGAGAGTGAAATGCTCATCGCGGTCTCTTCTGCTACTATCAACCGAGGATGAATATGGTGTAAGTAGTGACTTTGCCCAGACTGTCCTCTTTTGAAGTGTTTTCCTGCTTATTTTTAAGAGCTACTTTTTTTTTTCAGAGTGAGGAAGGGGATGGCTCCTGGGGATGCACCCCTGGGCCTCTTGCATGCTAGAAAAGTGTTCTACCAAGGGAGCGATCTGTCCCAGTCCTAGCTGCCACTCAGAAATGAACATCAAAGTGAAATTTTTAGCCTCTTAAGTCATAGTACATGATATGCAAATGCTTTAAAGAATGGGCTAGATTCCATCTGAAAATGGAGCCTGGGAAATTGTTATTTCTTTTCCTCTCTCTCATTCCTTCCTCACATCTTTTCTTCATTCCTACTTTCCCGTTTTCCTTTTTCTTTTCCCCCACCCCCTTTCTACGTGACGTGAAATTCCCTCAGCATCCTTTCATTTCTGCCCATGCACTTTGCGCTTGTCTGACGCTGACTGAACACCACTGTATAAGGTTCTTCGTCCTTGAGAAGCTTGTCAGGAAACCTGAGGGAAGCGAGGACAGAAAGCAGCATGGCCTCGGACAGCGGTGAAAGCATTCACAACAGAAAATACTCAGGAGACACAAAAACACAAAGGCTTCTAAGAGTTGACATTGGAGCTGCACCAGCATTCACAGTGAGCACAGGCAGTGTGGAGCCCAGGGACTGAAGGGAAGTCCTGGAGAGTAAAGTGGCTGGAAGTCCCAGGCAAGGTCAGACTTGAGAGGACAAGCGCCTCCTTGCTGCAAGACTTTCCCTCACTCCCACAGCCCCAGGAAGGCCCAGCCAAGAGCCTTCTAGCCTAGGGATCAGACCTGAGGTCCTCCGGGTTCTGAGACCCCTGAGCTCCCAGAGGAGAACTGAAGAGTGGGCCTGTGCTACTGAACATCATTTGCTGGTGTTACAACCCATGCCTCAGAAGCCTTATAAAGTCCTCTGCACTGATTTCTACCCCAGGGCACAGGACGATATGCTCTTCTCAGAGGTTATCCATATTAGGAGCAAAAGATGTTTGTCCCCCAGCTATGGTTTTATTCCAAGCAACTGCACCACATAGCCAGAGAACAGAGCCAGAAATTAACCTCCCCCTCCCCCACCCCTTTTTTTCTTTCAAGACAGGTTTTCTCTATGTAGCCCTGGCTGACCTTGAACTCTGGGATTAAAGGCACGTACCAACCACCACTGCAAGCTTGAAAGTCCACCTTTTTTTTTTTTTTTTATTTTGGTTGTTTGGATTTGGTCTTTTCGATACAGGGTTTCTCTGTATAGCCCTTGCTATCCTGGAACTCACTCTCTAGACCAGGCTGGCCTCGAACTCAGAAATTCGCCTGCCTCTGCCTCCCAGAGTGCTGGGATTTACAGGCGTGTGCCACCACAGTCCACTTTTAATTGGCAGGGCGTCATCAACAAATAGTTTTCTGGCTATATGATAGGGTTAAAGTATATAATATATTAGAAAATATTTACATAGAGATTATGCATAGAGAATATATATATGTGTGCATATGTGTGCATACATATATGTGGAGAGGGAGAGTACAAGTGCCAATATTCTGGCACCTGAATCACTTTATTGAAATTTTCCATAAAATCTTTCCAGATGTTGGAATTGTGGTGTGGTGTAATGGCTCCAAACAGAGACTTCAAAGCCACAGGCCCGATTGAATCCTATCACAGCAATTTGGCAGGTGTGTGACCACTTCCCTGTGCCGGAACTTTTCCTATCTAAAATAATTGTCTCCTGCCATGAACAAGGGTGATGAAGACTGTTTGAGCTAATGCCTCTCAACATCTACACACATTTGCAGACGGATGAACGCACAGTTCAGGTCTGTGGGTTAGCAGATATTCCAATTGATATCCTTTGGTATACATGGCACAGTGGAAGACATTTAAAAACAGTTATGGGTACTAACTCAGCATCTCTTAGGGTTTGTATGTGTGTCAAGATTCTACTGACTTGTGAGTAGCCTAAGCTTGAGAACCAATATGCTATTTTATCTCTGTTTTGAAGGATCTTATTATAAATATAAAATGATGATATCATATAATCTGTGCTTGAATTTGCTGTTGCTAGCTCCTGCAGTCATATTAAAGGTAACTGCTAGATTCTGTTTTTACTAATCCCTAGGAGAAAAGCTATGGTTTTACTGAACTTTGATTATATTTTAAATTTATGTAAACATTCAAAATTTCCCGATAGTTTTATTTCCATTGATCATTATATTATGAAGAAACACTGATTGAACTTGGTGTTTAAAAAACTATACTCAAGCAGAAAATACTTTATTTTTTATATATATAATTGGCTGGGGTACTTCAACAAATAGAAGATTTCCATAGACCTAATTCTTTTTTGTTGTTGTTTTATTGTTTAAAGACTTATTTATTTTTATTTTATGCATATGAGTGTTTTGACTGCATTTATCTCTGTGTACATTATGAATGCCTGGTTCCTGCAAAGGCCAGAAGAGGACTTTGGATGCCCTGGAATTGGAGTTTCAGACCATTGTTAGTTACTATATGGAAGCTAGGATCAAACCTGGGTCCTCTAGCAGAAAAGACAGTGTTCTTAGTCTCTGAGCTATTTCTCTAGGCCTATATGCCACTTCTGTCTTAAGAAAACTTTTATCTCAAAATTCTAGGAGTAAAATTTAGAAGTACAATATTATTAAGATTTTTGTTAAATTAATATAAATTTCAGAAAGTATTTATATAATTGTGACTAACACATATATCTTCTTAGTGCACATTTTTTAAGATTAGGACATGTTAACCAATGTCTTCTGTCACCTAAAAGATTACCTAAAGAACCTCTCTCATTCTTTTGTGTTCATAATTCTGCCATGGCATATCAATTTTGAAAATTAATTCCTTCACTTTAATTCACTATCAAATATAATCACGACACATATATTTGTACTGTTTCTCCAAATGAGCCTTAACCATTCATACACTGAGCTGAGAGTGGTAGCAGTACACACCTGTAATCCAAGCCTTTGGAAAGGGGAACTACAAGGAGCAGAAGTTCAGGGCCATGCTAGCTATAGAGCAAAGCCTGCCTGTACGGCAAAAGACCCCGACCCTTAACAGCGGAGCTCATACTCGGACCTTTGAATGGGAAGGTAGAAAGACAGACATTGGATGAAATGATAAAACCCACAACTATATGACCAAATTTATAGGATCCAGAAGAAGGCTCAGTGGATGAGGATGTTTGCCTCTGAGTGAGTTCAGTCCCCCTGGGTCCCCATGGTAGAAGAGAAATCATTGCCAACACACTGTCCTCTGATTTCCACATGCACAACATGCACACAGGAATGTAAACTTTTAAAACAATACATTTTACAGAAATGCAATACAAATACATGTAAGTTTCAAATTTTCACATGAGAAGCAATAAATCTGCTTTACTTGTATATGTGCTATATTTGTATCAACCAACAGATGGAAGGATGGCACCCTGGAGTATTCTCTAAAGTAATTGGTCAATGCCTTAGGTTTTTGTTGTTGGGTTTTCTTTTTTCCTTTTTAATAGACTAGGAAGGAAATTATAGATATTCTACTTCTCTAAACATGGTGATTTACACCTGCAATCCCAGCACTCAGAAGGCTGAGGCAGAAGGGTTACCATGAATATGAAACCAAACCTTGACCACTGTTTTAATGCAGATCTAACATAGTTGCTTTGTGAAATCACCCCTGGAATCCATCCATAGTTATAATGGGTGAAAAGCAGCAAACTGGGTAAAAGGCTTTACACTGGGAAACTTCCAGAATCTTTCTGGCTTATGGATTTTTCTTTAAGCCATTAAGATGCTTATGCAAATTTAAACAGATTAGCATAAATAAGTGAGTGTCAATGGATTCTTTAATAAGATAACACTCTAAAATTCCCCAGAACCTCATTTGGAAACCCCTCCCACCCTCCCACTCCTATAAAAGACTATAAGGGGGAAAACAAACAAATAGACAAACAGAACTTTCCAATGCCTCGTCTTTTTTTTTATTCAATATATTCTTAATTTATATTTCAAATTATTTCCCCTTTCCTGGATCGCCCCTCCCTGAAAGTTCCATAAGCCCTCTTCCCTTCCCCTGTTCTCCCATCCACCTCTTCCCACTTCCCTGTTCTGGTATTCCCCTATACTGCTGCACTGAACCTTTCCAGAACCAGGGGCCACTCCTTCCTCCTTCTTGGACATCATTTGATATGTGGATTGTGTCTTGGGTATTCCCAAGCTTCTAGGCTAATATCTGCTTATCAGTGAGTGTTCTTTTGAGACTGGGTTACCTCACTTAGGATGATGTTCTCCAGCTCCATCCATTTGTCTAAGAATTTCATGAATTCATTGTTTCTAATGGCTGAATAGTACTCCATTGTGTATATATACCACATTTTTTGTATGTGTGACTCTAACCAAACAAGTGAAAGTCTGTATGACAAGAACTTCAGGTCTCTGAAGAAGAAAATGGAAGAAGACCTCAGAAAATGGAAAGTGGGTTGTCAGGATTAATATAGTTAAAATGGCCATCTTCCCAAAAGAAATATATAGATTCAACGCAATCCCCATCAAAATCCCAACTCAGTTCTTCATAGAGTTAGAAAGAGCAATTCTCAAATTCATCTGGAATAACAAAAAACCCAGGATATCTAAAACTATTCTCTACAGTAAAAGAACTTCTTGGGGATTCAGTATTCAGGACCTCAAATAGTACTACAGAGCAATAGTGTTAAAAACTGCATGGTATTGGTACAGTGACAGGCAGGTGGATCAATGGAATAGGATTGAAGACCCAGAAATGAACCCATACACCTATGGTCACTTGATTGTCAACAAAGGAGCTGAAAACATCCAATGGAAAAAAGATAGCCTTTTCAACAAATGGTGCTGGTTCAATTGGAGGTCAGCATGCAGAAGAATACAAATTGATCCATTCTTATCTCCTTGTATTAAGTTTAACTCCAAGTGGATCAAGGACCTCCCGCATAAGCCAGACACACTGAAACTAATAGAAAAGAACCTGGGAAGACCCTTGAGGACATGGGCACAGGGGGAAAGTTCCTGAACAGAACACCAATAGCTTATGCTCTAAGATCAAGAATTGACAAATGGGACCTCATAAAATTACAAAGTTTCTGTAAGGCAAAGGACACTGTCAAAAGGACAAAACAGCAACCAACAAATTGGGAAAAGATGTTCATCAACCCTACATCTGACAGAGGGCTAATAGCCAAAATATACAAAGAACTCAAGAAGTTAGATCCTAGAAAACCAAATAACCCTATTAAAAAATGGGGTACAGATCTAAACAAAGAATTTTCACCTGAAGAACT